>NW_028188953.1:839874-1337068 GCF_054131305.1 Coturnix japonica
TGCCTGTCCATATTTACTCACGTCGGTACCGTTGCAGCCCTCCAGGCTTCGGCAGCACGTGTCGGTCGAGCCCACCTGTCGTGGTCACTCGAGACGCGGAGCTCCAATTTTAGCTCTTTTCGTCGTCCGTCGAGCTGCGAAATCCGGACCCGAACCCAACGCAGTTCTTCACCCGTGGCACCCTTTTTTTCCTTATCACGTCGAGGGTCACCATTTGTTGGAAGTAACCGCGGGAGACAAGTCTCATGCTATCATGGTCAACAAGCCTCGTTTATTAGGTGTTACAGCATCTCATTTATACAATCAGTAATAAGTTCATGCATATTGCAAAAGTAAAGCTCAGGATTGGTGAATTAGACATTACTTCATCTGACCTTTGTGGTTAGTCTTATGGATACTTTTTCTTTGCAGCTCTGTCTACACCTTGCTACACATCTTGCTTTTCCCTTAGGCCGTCCTTGCTTCTAGATACATATTTCATCTTTAGCTACATACCCTGTCTTTTCACATACTGATTTCTTCTCAGCTGCCTAGCCCATGATCGGCCCTAGAATAGACCGTCTTTGTCTTTAATCACGTTCATTCTTTTACAATTTAACTAGTGGAATCTCTTCATGTCCTTTCTCATGAAGCCATTCTGCATAAACACTCTCCACAGGTGGGCACAGCTTCTTCTTGCTCACCCAGCACCTGGCTGAGCTCGAGGCGCCAGCAGGGGTCTGCAGGGAGGGACAATATGGGGGTTATGGGGGTCTGGGGGGTGATGATGGGGCTCTGGGGGGAGGGACAACATGGGGGTCAATGGGGGGTTATGGGGCACCACGGGGTTATGGGGCTCTATGAGGTCATGATGGGGCTCTGTGGGGTGGTTGTGGGGCTCTGTGGGGAGGCACAACATGAGTGTCCATGGGGGGGCTCTGTGGGGTGATGATGGGAACCTACGGTCTATGGGGCTCCATGGGGCAATGATGGGGCTCTATGGGTTATGGGGTTCCATGGGGTGCTGATGGGCACTTATGGTCTATGGGGTGATGATGGGGTACTGACGGGGCTCTATGGTCTCTGGGTCTCTATGTGTTGCTGACGGGCTCTATGGTGCCCCATTTCCCCGCACTCACCCAGTGCTGTCCAGCACCATGTGGGGCAGCAGCAGCAGCGTTCCCATGTGGGGCAGAGGCGGCAGCAGCGTTCCCATGTGGGGCAGCAGTGACGTTACTGATTGGGGCGCCGTAGTTGCGGTGGAAGAGGCTGGAGAGGCGCTTGTGCTGGCCCGCTTTGGCCTTGCCGTGTTGGCGCAGTCGGAGCAGCACCGAGGCGGCGCTTGGCCAGCGGTGCCGGATCTGGGCCAGGAGCTTGCGGAGGTTGTTGACCCACAGCCCCACCGGGAAGTGCAGCTTGGCAAAGCGGGGGCTGCCTTCCTTGCGCTCCTCCGCAAACATGGCGGCTGCAGCAGGGGGAGATGGGGGACATGGGGGCACCGGGTGGGATCACGTGGCACCCACAGCTCAGACACAGGGCCACAGTGCACCATACAGGGTCACGTGACCACCCCAACCTACCCCCATAGGGTCACATTACCATCCCAATCTAACCCATAGCGTCACATCACCTTCATCGCCCACCCCATAGGGACCACACTACCCCCCCCAGCCCCACATGTTACCCCCCCAGCCCCCTCCCATTTGGGAGGGCGAGAAGAAGGAGATGACTGTGCAGCCCCTTCCCAAAGCCTTTCCTGTGCCCTGGCTTGTGTCTCTGAACATTGGGAGAGGGCTCCTAAGCTCTGTCCCTACGCTGGATCAACTCCAGCTCTTCCTCCAGCCAGCCCATAACCCTTCCACGCCTCATTTCTCTTTCACTTGCGGGGAGTCTGGATTCCCACCTTCGGCACCTTTGACATCATCTCCAAAGAAATCAGGACTGCAAACGGGATCGCGACTCGTCAGTGGCCGATGTTTCACCTGGCCAGCAACCTCATAGCTATGCACCACCTCAAGTCCCGCAGGGAGTCCTTGCCAGGTTGGAGGGGGAATTAAAGGGGTTTGCTTTGCTTTTTCCTTCTCTGGGCAGAGAAGAGAAAAGAGTTGAAGGCCACCCAGTCTATGTCCTTGACCAAGACCATGCCAGAATGCCTGACTGCCTCTTTTCCCATTAACTCCACGTCCCACTAGAAACCCCCTTCCCTGAGAGGCTTCCTGGCCTGTTTTCATGGTACCCACGTTTCCGCAGTTTTGCTGTTGACAAAATGAATTTCTCTTTTCTTGCACTGCACCCAGAGTTCATTCCTTCTGATATCTTTTCCTATAGAGCCTGTTTCTCAAATAAAGGCTTGCTAATTTCTAATTGCAAAGCAAATGACTGCCTGCTAGTCAGAGCAGGATGGTGCCTGCTGTCTGGTAAACCTTATGCAGAAACACTGGAGCTTTTGCATCATGTGCTCCCAACCTCGTCCCCTGCCTGAGACGGGCCATAGGGCACCCACAGCCTCTGGGCAGCCTGGGCCAGGGCCTCACTACCTCTGGGGGAGGAATTTCCTCTACCCATCTACCTCCATTTCCACTCTTGAAGTTTA
This sequence comes from Coturnix japonica, assembly GCF_054131305.1. Taxonomy (NCBI): domain Eukaryota; kingdom Metazoa; phylum Chordata; class Aves; order Galliformes; family Phasianidae; genus Coturnix; species Coturnix japonica. The sequence goes on from NW_028188953.1 coordinate 842,447, forward strand.
AAGCCATTCCCACTCGTATGATCGCTGTCTGCCAATGCCAAGTGACATGCAAGGTCTGGTAGTGGGTCAGGTAATGACACGACAACAGTACACGGACAACTGTAGTATAACTATCAATTTATTGGTAGTGTGGGGCCTGGAAAACTCTGGTTGATGACAGCAGTGGTTCTGTGGATGTCAGATGGTGCCCCAAACCAACCCACTGGGGGTGCTCCCACCTCCTGATGGATGGTGGAGAGGAGCGGGAGGGCAGAGGTGGTGCTGGGGAAGGGCTGGGGGCTGCTGGGCCTGGTCTGTTTCCCCCTGGCAGTGGTTTTCCAGGTGTCTGATGCCCCTAAGCTGACACGGTGGGGGGGGGGCGCTTCTACCTAATAAAGGATGGTGGAGGGGAGGGGGAGGGTGGTGACGGTGCCTGGGGAGGTGGGGGGCTGCTGGGCTGGTTGTGCTTCCCCCAGGCAGTGGTTGTCTGTCTCTTGGACTGTTTCCCCACCTCTGCACTCTGCGTCCCCTGATGGATGCTGGAGGGGAGGAAGAGGGCAGAGTTGGTGCTGGGGGCTGGGGGCTGCCGGGCCTCTCATGCTTCCCCAAGGCAGCAGTTGTCCGGGTGCTGGGTGATGCTCCGGAGCTGAGGGGACGGCTCCCGCCCCCTGAAGGATGGCGGTGGGGGTGGGGGGGGGCGGCGATGATGCCCGGTGTGGCCGGGGGCTGCTGGGCCTGTCGCTCATCTGCCGGTCAGACGTTGTTTCAGTGCTGGCCGATGACCGCAAGCCTCCACCCCGGGTGGGTTCTTTCTGTCCCCCGAAGGATGGTGGTGGGGGACGGGGGGGCGGCGTTGATGCCCTTTGGGACCGGGGGCTGCTGGGCTTGTCAGACATCCAGTCCAGGTAGGAAGCTTGGCAGTGACCTGTAGATGATGGTATTGTCCTGGGTTTGTTGAGCCCATTTTTTAGCTTCCCAGCGGCGCCTGCAAAGAGAGGAACGTGCTGAGGGCACAGGAGAGCCCCTGCTCTGCTTTCTCACAGCGCATGGCAAAGAGCCACCCTCAGCTCCCAGCCTGTCTCTGGCCCAGCAGTAAGGATGGGCTGAAGCCAATGACAACATCTAACTGCGTCAATCACAGACCGTGTGAGCCAACAATTAACTGGTCTCTTTACGCTGCTTTAACTAGAAACGCCTCCTGGCCCACAGCAGCCCTACAGTAAAGAGTTGGGCAGGATGGGGATGGGGGTCAACAACTCACTTTCTGTTCCTGTACCAGTAAATAAGAAGCCAGCACAGAAGCATCCCCAGCAATAGGGAACCCAAGGAAGCTCCAGCAACTATCAGGTAGAACTTCCAACCAACTTTAACTTGCTCGGCGTTTGCACGTCCTGCACCAGGCACACCTGGAGGAACAACATGGTCATTGCTGTGTCTCGTGCCTTAATGGAAATCTCAAGGAGGTCTGACATTGCTACACAATTCTTTTCCATTTTGTTGGCCTCCTGGAACAAGTGAAAATCCTCAGGCTGCAATGCTTCCCTGCTTCCAGGGGAAGCAAAGGGAACTCCCAAAGGCACCGCGCATCGAGGTGCTCTGGAACCTCTATTTTGCCTCTCAGCTTTGGGTACGCTCTGGCTCTGCCAGATTTGCTCCTTCTTCTCCATCATGCTCTAACATTTCTTTTGCACTCACCTACCCTTGCCTTGTGAGGCTGGGTAGTGCTGCCGCAGGCCGGCACACTGTGACCCTTTGGGACACGTCGTCTGACTAAACCAAACTCATTAGAGCAGAAGGAGAGTGTGTGCATCTGTTTAATCAGTTGCTGCTAAGAGTGACGTGGACAAGAACCACGGTCGTGTTGTGCAGGGAGTGCTGCCCTGAGCTCTCCCTCCCCACCTACTCAGACCCCACTCCTCGGGGGCAGAGTCAGGGCCCCTCAGCAGCACCTGAACCTGTTTCTCCCCTTTTCCTTCCCCCCGGCATGGGCACAACTTGCACGCTCCTAGTTTTCAGGATGTTTCTCCTGCTTATAAACTCCTGCCAGATCGCTGCTTACCTGGATTCCTCAGAAAACGATAGACCCCGTTGTGGTGGGCTTCCGTGGGATTTGACAGCGCTGTGAAGAATGAGAGAAAGGCAAAGTCTGGGCATGGTGCAGGCACAGAGGAGGCAGAAGGACGAGGAGGCTCCCTCTATGCCATTGCGCCAATTGTGAGTCAGTGCATCTCTCTGGACCTCAGTTTGCAGGATGGACCCCGCTCCGGGCTGCTGGTGTGTCTGGAGCCTCAAGGGAGGCACAGCAAGCTCAGAATGCAGGGACTGTGTGAGGGAGGTACGCTGAAGGGTCCTATTCCCTCCCATCTCTTCTGAATGTGGCTTTGGTGGCCTTGTTCCCAAAAGGACAAAGTTCCTAAGTCCCTGGGAACTGGGTGCAGTGGGAGGGGAGCAACCTCTAACCATGGCCACGGAGCTCTACCAGCGGCCCTTACCTGCAGTGCCAGCTGCTTGCGAGGCCTCTCTTTCTCCCAGAGGGATGGGCACTGTGCGACGGATGCCTTGCTGAAATGCATCCATGTGAGCAGGCTCTGCGTCAGTCCCTTTAGAAAGGAGGTAAGAGAGTAGGGCTGTAAGTAACTGCTTCTCATCAGGATGGTATCTTTAGGAGGAAGGTGATGCCGCAAGCCAGTGCAGACACAGGGGCATCACCACAGCAAGGCTCTGATCCGTCCTTTCCTGCTGTGCCGGATGGTTGTTTAACTGGAATGACAGGACTGCTGCACAGCACTCTTCTCTCCCTACTACGCTGTGTGGAACTATCTGGGGAAGAGAAGGGGAAGATCTAAAGGCCTTTTCCTGTGGGATTGCCTTGAGGCTTATGGACCATATGATGCGGAGGCTTTGGCAAGGCACTGCTTATAGGCACAGCGGTAATCACACACCCATTGTGCGTTGTGATCTCTCTCTTCCTTAGGGACCTGCAGTGACTGGAAGGGGCTCAGGTGACGATGTGGCACCCAGAGCTGGGTTGAAAGTTGCAGAGGGGCCAGGTGGGCAGTTGGCTGGCACTCAGCAGCTTTGCAGATACTCTCTCCAGGCCACGTGAAACAGTCCTCAGAGACAGCATGGAAGAACATTGGGGTTTTCTTACTAGAAAGATCTCCGATGGATGGAGAGAAAGCCAATGGGACAGTGGGTGCACACAGCACCCAAAGAACAGTGACTGCCCAAGCTTCTCATGGACGAGAAACCACCAGGCAGCAAAAAGCTGAACCCTTCCTGAACTTCCACAACCAAATATGAGTAAAGATCATGAGGTGAAGACTGGTGACTTACCTCTGGCATCCACCCCAGGTTCAGGGACAGGTCTCCATTCTGGTAATCCACCAAGAGGGCCTGCAGGCACAAGTGTGACCAGACACAGGTGAGGAGAGCTTCCACTGCACACTGGGGCCTGGTTTTTCTGCAGTGACCTGCAAAGACTGGCAGCAGGTCGGGGAATGACATGGCCCAAACAGCAAAGGCATCGGTTCTCTCCTCCAAAGAGTGGCAAGGGCTGCCTTCCCACTGAAATGGGACAACTCTCCAAGTAAAGAACTACTCTCAGCTGATCTGTGTACGGCCTTTAAGGCACAAAGAGACTTGAAAGACCTTTGGAGGTTCTTAAGTACCTGAATAAACTATTACAGCGCTCATTTTTCTGTCTTCCAGGAAACAGACACAACTTACCTCTGGGTTTCCCCTGAGGCACAAAATCAGTATCCACCAAAACATCTGGATAAGGAACTCCAACATCATCATCTAAAATCAAGAACAGATGAGAGATGTTCCCATTGCATGTTGCGCCTTCTCCCTTAGTGACTGGGGACTGGTCAGGTAATGGAATGGGAGACTCAGACCGTGATTGCCAAAGCTAGAGAATAACCGGGGTGACCTGGAGCCTGGCACTCGGCAGCTTTTCAAAGGCCCTCTCCAGGCCACTTGTAACACACCTCTGGGACCTCATGGAAGGGTATACAGCCCGTCAGGGCTTTCTTACTGGGAGCTCCTTGCTGGATCTCCCACTAAAGCACCAGAGGAAACGATGCCTGTTCCTTCCTCTGGGCTCCAGCTGGGTGTCTCTGTTGGGAACTGGGATTTGCCTGTGGGGAGCACTGGGAAGCCAGAGCAGAAATGCTCACGCTTTTCCCAGCACGCTTCTTCTGAGCTTTCCCATAGGACTCCTCCAGGGTGGGCTCAGCCAGCAGCAGAGCCATGGCCTGGCATGGCTGGAGCCAGCCCTGGTGGAGCGCTGCTTCAGCCCACACCTGGCTCCTGGGGTGCTGCTTGGCCCCCTTCCCAATAAACCCTTGCAGAAAGGCAGCCCCAGGGCAGTGTGGCACAGGGACAACAGCCTGGACCTCTGGCCTGTAGTTACACTTGGTCCCATCTTTGCCCACCCACCTGCTGCTGGAGCTCGCCACGGCACAGCACAAGTCTCCTTGGAACACATGGCCATCAGTAGGAGGAGGAGAGCAAGGCGGGCGGGGGACACGGCCCCCCACACTCGTGCCATGCTGCCACCACCACCGCTGCAGCCACAGCAAGTGCTGGGGCCAGCACGGAACAGCTGGGGTACACACACTGAGCACTGTGACCTCATCGAGCACGGCAGGCATTGTGACCTCACATCCCTACCAGGATGCAGATCTGTTCTGCTGCCATGGCCAGGTTCCCCCTGGGCTTGTGTGCATTGTGGTGGTGGGAGAGGATCAGCACTCATCTGGAGCAGCAGGAGACCACAGCTGAGGTTTCCACATTGACATCATGGAAACAGAATCGTGGAAAGGCTTGGGTGGGGGGGAAGGGATGCTGGAGACACAGGTGCTGTGAAAGGAGAAAGAAAATCACTTTAATGTTGCTTTTATTGCTTCATACAACTCCAGAGATTTAGTTTTGACTTTCAATGGCACCAAAGAAGCTCTTTCTTCAGTGACGCTATATCTGTTATCACAACCTCTAACAAAAACGGCAAATCGAGCGGTATCTGTAGCACCAACAGTTCCATTGATTGCCAGAGCATTTTGATGGATTGATTGATAGATTTTCCTATTTCTTCAGTCTGCCTGGCTCTAGTTTGTTATAACAGAGCAATTTGAGAAAAATCCATTTGTTTTTTCAGGACAAATGATATCTGCCATGCCAATTTTGGTCAAAATATATCATAAACTCAATTTCAGGGTGTGAGTGTGTCACAATTTCTGTTAGAATATGTCATTAGCTCTATTTTGGAGTGTAAGAACATCATATATTGGGCCATAATAGGGGCAAAACCCAACTTCTGAGGGTGAGAACTTCACAACTCATGTCAAAATATGCAATAAATCCAATTTTGGAGTGTGTGAGGGCCACAATTTGGGTCAAAATATATCATTAATCCTATTTCAGAGAATGAGAACGTCACAGTTACTTTTATTCTCCCCAGGGTCTGCAGGCCTTTTTCCACTTGCACACTGCACTCGCTTGTCCAATGCACGACACAAAGCCCAGGTGAAACACCTGCTTGCAAAATAAGTCTTTGCCAAATCAAGATAAATGCCCAAGGTCAGCTCTCTCTACAAAGCAAGTTCTTTGTGGCCACAGCCACAAACAGCAGTTCCATTCAAACGATCAGAATTCTTTCTTCCATCCCAGGACTGTTCTTCAATCACAGACCTTCAGGTCCCCAACCAAACTCCCTGAGAATGTCACCCCAGGAATGTCACTCCAACATTACTCCCTGATATCACCATCTGTCATGCGTTACCTGGATCTACCTGTGCCCGTGACAGGGGCAGCCGCCCCATGGGGCCCCCAGCCCAAAAGGGAAGGATAAAGGGAATGGGAAAAGAACAGCGGCGGCAATCCAAGGAGGAAAACTTATTTTACTGAATATGATATCGGAATACATGATAACAGAATAGAATGCAATATGATTGAGGCTAATAAATCGAATAAAACAGAGAGAGAGATTCTCCGTGACTTATCTCTGACTGTGAAGTCCTCTGGGATACGTAGTTCTCTTCTGAGAGCTGAGTATTCAGGATGTTGTTATTCCATGGAACTGGAGTATGAACCTTCTAATGATTCTGCACATGATGTTATGATATGGAATATTGACAGCAACATTACAAAGCCATGACAGCAAGCTACAGGACCGTGCCTTGGCCTCGTTGTTCCAGTGCCTTCAGGGTGTCCCAGTGTGTCTTACTGCCCCCAGTGTGTCCCACTATCTCAGTCCCCTCGGTGTGTCCCTGGATCTACACGTCCAGGTGAGCGGCACGGGGACACCTACATCCCCACAGGGCACTTGGGGGACCGTGGGTGTCTCCGCAGCCCTGAGGACCGGGCACCAGGGGCTGGGAATTGATGGCATGGAGGGGATTGTTCATGGCCTGTTCCAGGGGGACCTGGGCACTGTCACCTCCAGCCCTTCCCTTGCGCTCTATGGGGCCGTGCAGAGGAACGGATCTGGAGGGGGCAGGCTCAGGGTGCCCTATGGATGGCCCAGAGTCACCATGCAGCTGGGACAGGGGCTGTGGCTTCTGTCCCCAGGGGACTAAACGTCCTGTCCTGGGTCTCTTGGCTGCTGCCAGTCCTTCTCCTGCCCTGAGTCCTTCAGACAAACCCTGCAGGGACGAGGCTGCTCCTTGCCAGTGCTGTCCTTTAGTGCCCAGTGAAGTTCCCAATGATCAGTGACAGCCTCTGATGATCAATAAATCCCTCAGCAAAGCTACACGCTGTGTGTCTGTGTCCTTGTTCTCATGCTCAGCAGGGACTGCTGGGATCTGTTCCTGCCTGGCTGTGGCCACCTCAAAGGGCTGGGAGGCTTCCCCAGCTCCATGCCAGGCACACCATGTCCTGCACCCCTGTGGGCTTCCCCACCCTCTCTCATCACCTGCTCCAAAGTTCTAAAGGATGGAGCTCCTCATGCTGCCAAGCAGCCCCAATACCCTCCCTCTGCTCTCTCTCAGCTCCTCCATACAATTCCTCCCGAACCCTACACCCTTTGATCCACCTCTGCATGGACATAGTGTGACCACGTCACCCTCCTTTTAGCCCCTCTTACTGCAGCCACTTGTCTCTCCTTTGGGTCTGCTTTAGGCCTCTTGCATCAGTGCCCCAACCCCACCACCCAGATCAAGGTCTGCATATCCCCTCCCATGGACACCTCCAATCCCCGATGACCAACGAAGCCCTCTGATGACCAATGACACCCCCTGTTGATCAACGAAGCCTTCTGATGGTCAGTGAACATCTCTGACAATCAGTGGAACCCTCCGAATACCAACAAAGCCTTCAGATGACCGCAGTCACCTCCTCTGGACACACTAGAGGGCCGTGATGTCTTCCGTGCAGTGAGGGGCCCAAAAGTGGACACAGCACCAGAGCTGAGAACAGGGGGACAATCACTGCCCCGTTCCTGCTGCCAACGCTGTTTCTGATACAAGGCAGAATGCTGTTGTCCTTCTTGGCCTGCTGGACACACCGCTGGCTCATGTTCCTCTGAGCATCCACCAGTGCCCCCAGGTCCAGTTCCTCTACGCAGCCTTCCAACTACTCTGCCCCACGCCTGGAGCTTTGCCTGGGGTTGCTGTTGCCAAAGTGCGGGACCCGGCTCTTGGTCTTGTTGAACCTCATCCCATTGGCTTCAGTGCAGACATCCAGCCTGTCCAGATCCTGATGTGCTTACCATGGTGGAGGCGACCGCTGGGTGGCTTGAAACATACGCAGTACCCCATTTACCCCATTTACCCTCTAAACACCATATTAGGTCTCAAGAAACAAGTCCTGTGTGACATGGCACTCCAGAAAGGACCGAGTCAGAGAATGGGGCTCATTTCCACACTGTCCTTGTAAATACTCGGGCCAAAGATCATGGCAAGGAGTGGATTTATCGCATCCCCTACCATGCACCAGCTTCTGGTGAAACTGAACGCCAAAATGGGTTGTTAAAAACCATGTTGAAAGCAATGGGTGGTGGGACATTGAAGCACTGGAAGAAGCATTGGGCAGAAGCCACTTGGTTGGCCAACACCCGAGGATCTATCAGTTGCCGTGGTCCTGCCAGCTCCCTACATACTGTCAAGGGAGAGAAGGTCCCTGCAGTGCATGTAAAGAACATGCTGGGAAAAGCAGTTTGGGTCTTGCCAGCTTCTGGAAGGGCAAACCTCTGCGTGGGCCTCAGTAGCTCATCTGACATCCCTTTTCCTTCGGCTCTCCTCCCTGCTGCTCCACCTGACGGTGCGTCTCCCTTCGGCATCACGGTGAGGCCTTTCCACCTTTTGGACACTCTCATTCCATTTGATTGATGAGCTTCAATCTTCATCATATGGTATTACAGCGTGCTACCTTGCATTCCCACACCATGTTGAGTAAATCCCTTTGTTTCTCCTCAGATCGTTGCTGCTGTTTGTCATGGTTTTGGTGTCCCCATTGACAGCTCCCCTCCCATCAGTGGTGAAGATGGCGCTTTGTGGCTTTGTTCCCACCAGGGATGGTTTGTTCTATGATTCTGTGTGTCCCCTTGGGCCAACATTACTCCTTTGGCACTGAAATCCAAGCCCATTCCTCTCCATCTCTATTCCCAAGGGATCCTCCTTCCCCACCCTCTCCCCAGTCCCAGATTTCGTATCCAACCCCCAAAATTGGCATTTCCAGGTTCCAAATTCATCCACCCTTTCACAGCAACACCATGGAAGGCAGCGCTGGAGCTGGGAACTCCTCCCCAGCCAAGCTGTCATGGATTTGTACCTTTTGCTATAGGTTTCCCACCTCATCACATCCTGTGGAGCTCAGAGAAGAACTACACGTTCCAGAGGCCCTCAGGTTCAATTAGACTGTATTATATTGTGTAATCTTGCATCCCAACATCGTAGTTAGTAAAGTAAGTCTTCCTCCTTAGATCGTTGCCACTGCTCTGTTTGTTTCCTTAGCCCAGCTCCCATCTTCCTACCTCTTTCCCTTCCCAATATTGGGGGCCGGGGAGCCCAAAGGCCAGCTAGCCCCCTGTTATGGACATAGATTGATCCAGATAACTCCATGACGAGGGTGAGCAGTGATAGGACAAGGGGGAATGGTTTTAAACTGAGACGGGGGAGGTTTAGGATGCATCTTAGGAGGAAGTTTTTCCCCCAGAGGGTGGTGACGCACTGGAACAGGTTGCCCAAGGAAGCTGTGGATGCCCCATCCCTGCAGGCATTCAAGGCCAGGCTGGATGTGGCTCTGGGCTGCCTGGGCTGCTGGTTGGCGACCCTGCACACAGCAGGGGGTTGGAACTGGATGACCATTGTGGTCCTTTTCAACACAGGCCATTCTATGAGTCTGTGACTCTCACAGCCCCCACCAGAAGCACACGGCCTGTCCGTGCCCAGGACGGGAGCAGCTGTGCAATGGCACAGACATCTTTACCAGGGCATCCAAAGGAGCTCCGAGCGCAGGGTATTCCAGCCTTGGGCTGGGGGCAAACCCACAGGGTCTGTCCCTCCTGGGCACACCCTGTGAGCTCATAGAAGGCGTCACTTGGCCCTCACAGCTGTCAGCCATTATGACATCAGAACCTGCCGTCCTGCTGAGGCACGCTGCAGAGCTGTGCAGCACTGCAGTCCTGTGAGGAGTGCAGAGCAGGCGAGTGGAGAAGAGGTGCTTGTGTCCTGGGAGGAGAGCAAGCCATTCTCTGTGTCTGTGCGAGTGAAGGAGCCAAAATGCCAGCCCAGCTGGGCAGGTGGGTGCAGCAGGGCCAGAATGTGGGGAGGGGAAGGCAGAACCGCTGCGTGCTGCTGGGCTTTCTCCAGCCAGGCAGCCCAAACTCCATTTCCGTGGGCACAGCCCTGCTCCTGCTCTGGGGAGAGCCGACTGGGGCAAGGCTGCTGCCCCCCATGGCACAGCACAGCACAGCCCTTCACTCTCACGTGTCCCATGGGTGCTGTGGCACTAAGCAGCTCTTGCTAACGGGCCCTCCCTGGACTCACATCTCTGCTGGGCAGAGGAAGCCATGGCAGCCGTCTGCTCCAAGGATCCCAGCAGACCGTGTGTGTCCCCGCGCTGGGCCGTGATAACCACCATCTGATCTCTCCCTTAGGCAACGCGTCGGCCAAGAGGAGGGAAGGAGGACTCCCGTCCTGCCTCTAGTGGTCCTTTCTGGTGAGTGTTCCCCACCCAAAGCCATCCCAGCACAGCCCAGGAGCAGGACCGTCCCACACGGCTGGGTTGGGAGGAGGGAAATGGGCTGCAGGGCTCAGAGCAGTCTGGCAAACTAATGGTCTCTCCCGACCGATGTCCCCCACAGCTGGAGCCATCCTCTGGATATTGGGAGTTTGGAGACAGAATGCCCTGCAGGTCAGTGCTACGCTGTGCGGCAGAGGCCAAAGCTCTGCCCTTCTGCCTCCGTGGGGACAGTTTGGCCATGGGCTCATCACTGCTGAGACGGAGCCGGGCTGGGGGTTGCCTTGGCAGCAGGACAGGTTTTGGTGTGGCAGCATCTTCCCAGTGCCCAGCACGGAGCTGAAGGCAACAGCGCGTGGGAAGAAGGAGCCTTTGGCCCATCCGTGGGACTGGGGAGTCTGGAGGGGATGGGAAAGCAAACAGAGAAGCAGCAGATGCTCTGACACCCCATAGAGCCCTATAGAGCCCCCACAGACACCCCGTAGAGCCCCATAATGCTCTGTAAGACCCCATAGAGCTGCACAAGAGCTCATAGAGAACCAAAGAGCCTCATGGTGCCCACAGGCTGTGGTCCTCTGCAAAGTGCTGGGAAGCAGCAGGAAATTCTGCCAGCGGCTCCCTGGGAAGCTGCTTTGGAAGCTCTGGCCGTGCTCCTCATGCTTCCTCCCATCAATGCCTTTCTCTTCCAGGTGGTGTCTGCAGGACCTGGGCAAGAGCTCCTGTCTATGGGGTAAGGACACTTCCTTGCCATGCACCTGGCTCTGCAGCGTGGCCTCAGCTGGCTGTGTGCTCTATGTGGCCCTTGGCAAAGCAAAGGAACCAAAGGGGCTGGGGGATAAGGAAGAGCACAACCCCCTGGGATCCTTCACTTCATGGCACTGGAACTCTGACCTGCGGGGTGGACATTGCTGAACAAGACTTGCTTTGGCTTTGCCTTCAGGAACCCACTGGTTCAGCTGTCGGCCAGGAAGGAGCTCATTGTCGAGTCACTCTCTGATGTCCTGGAAGAGAACGGGATCCACGGACTCGAGAGAGAGAAAATTCTGCAGCTGACACGGCACGCAATGGAGGCAGCTGTGGAAAAGAGCAACTGGATGCCCAACTGGGCTCTGAAATCCTTGGGTATGTAGACAGCTCTTCACTACCCTCAGCTTTGCGCTCCCCCAGAACTGCCCAGCTCTGCTTTCCATCACAGATATCTCACAGAGCTTTAGGCTGGCTGAGGTCTGAAGGGACCTTAAGACCATTCCAGCCCAACTCCCTGAAACTGACAGGGCTTTGCATCAAGGTGCTCAGGGCTTCATCCAACCTGGTCTCCAACACCTCCATGGCTCCTCTGGGCAGCACATTGCAGGGCCTCACTGTCCACTGGGGGTCCAGAATTTCCTCCTCACTTCCCATCTAATCCCCCCATCTCTGAGGCTTTACAAACCCTTCCCCTCTGCTCCCAGGGCTGACCGGCTCCTTTCCCCAATCAGCGCTTCAGGCCGGGACTCAGCAGTTCCCATACACAGCAGGAGGGATTCTGCACCCCAGAGCCCCACCAAGAGCTTTGGGGATTGAGCATTCCCTCCTTCAGCTCATCTCTGGGCCATTCCAGTGCACGTCTGTCCATCTTTATTTCAGGTGCCACTGTTGATGCGGAGAGGACAACCAAGAGTTATGGTGGGAAAGGCCGGCTTTCTCCCCTCTTTTCCTTCGCGAAGTCCCCGGAGACCATGTTGCAGGTATGGCAGGAGAAGTGCTGACTGTGGGCTTCCCCCCCTTGCTTTCGCCCCCCTCCCCCCACAGACACCCCACAGAGCCCCATAAGGGCTCCCCCTCCACCCCCCAGTCCTTTCTTCCCCCAGTCCTTCCCCTTCCATCCTTCCCCCTCATCCTCACCCCATTCTGGCTGCACATCCATTTCCTTTGCCCCAGCTGCTCTGCTCAGCCCACACTCTTCCCCACATCGCTGACACCAGCGTTGGGAGGGTGCTGGGCTGACAGATGCTGGGGAGGGCTGCCCCGCCGGCTCTGTGCAAGCAGAGAAAGGCAATTGACTCCAGAGCTGTTGTCCAAACCTCTGCATATTGCCCTCCCGTCCCTTGAGTAGCGTTCCATGACGGGCAGCCCCATAGAAGACAAGGTCTGTGCTCCTTGCCCACCATCCAGCTCTGGCGGCTCTTTGCCTCCCCACTGATGGACGCGTCTTTCTCCTTTCAGCCCGATGTTTCTGCTGGAAGCTGCTGGGCTTTCCAAGGATCTCAGGGCCACGCCGTCATCCAGCTGCCGGAGAACATCTGGCCCACGGCTTTCACCGTGTGGCACGTGTCCAAGGCAGTGTCTCCCTCTGGGGAGGTCAGCAGTGCCCCCAGAGACTTTGCCATCTTGGTAAGTCTCTGCCTGCTGCTGCTTCTGGAGGGCCCCGAGGAAAAAGCTTTGCCATAGAGCCCCATAAGAGCCCACTGAACCCCTATAGAGCCCCAGAGACAACCAACACAACACATTAACCGCAACATAAGACCCCATAGACCCCCACAGACACCCCAAAGAGCCCTGTAGAGCCCCCACAGACACCCCATAGAGCCCTATAATGTTCTGTAAGACCCCATAGAGCTGCACAAGAGCTCATAGAAAACTAAAGAGCCTCATGGTGACCCACAGACACCCAACAGGGCCCCATAAGGGCCCTACAGACACCCAACAGAGCCCCATAACTGCCACATAGAGCCCTGTAAGACGCCATAGAGCCACACAAGAGCTCATAGAGCACCATAGAGCCACACAGTAGACACCCAACAGAGCCCCATATGACCCATACTGTTGGGAGCTCCCAAATTTCAGAGGTGGGCTGCTGCAGAGCATCCTGCCTGAGGGCACCGAATCCCTCGGGTGGTTCCATGTCTCCAAAAGCCTCTACGGCTCTTTGTGGCCGAGCAGCTGGGAGCAATTGCTCCACGTGCCCTGACTCAGGTTCACCCTCCTTTGTGCTCCAATCCTGCCAGAGCACAGGGAGGGTTGGAAGGGCTCCCACCTTTGGCCTCAGTGTGTTCTTTATGGCACGGCCTGCCTAAGTGTGACCGCCATCATCTCTTCTCTTTGAGGGAGTGGATGAGGATGAAGAGGAAACTCTCCTGGGGTCATTTGTTTACAACGTGGACGGAGAGATCTCCCAGACCTTCCACGTTCAGGTATGGCAAGTGCAAGGGGGGAGGCCAGCTGCCTGCAAGGCATGCTAAACAACTATTGAATATGAATCTGAATTCCAGGAAATCACCGACTGTGTATTAGGTTCACCCATATCTATGGGGCGAACAGTGGGATCTGTGGGGCACTATGTGGCACTGGTCCCCCTCCGGCCCATAACGAAGCCTCTCCTCTTTGCATTGGCAGGAGAAGCCCCTTCAGTCGTATCGAAAGTTCAAACTGGATGTGCGGAACAACTGGGGAAACGCGGAATACACCTGCGTGTATAGAGTGGAAATCCACGGAAACCCCTAAAAACCCCTAAAAATCCCTAAAAACCCCTAATAAACCCTAAAACCCCCTAAACTCTGATGTCTACCAGAGGGTTTTAATTAGGGACTGATCATTCTCTGAAGAGATGTTGATAACTTTCTGCCCACCTCGAGGCTGGTTGGGGGGAGGGAGGAGCTGCGGGGCTGAGTTGGGTGGGTGTTTGGGGGGGGACCGGAGAGGGGGCCGGGGCGAAGGGAGTGGGGGCTGCGGGCCACTCTGCGTTGGCCCTGTGCTGCCTCTGCGGTGCTCAGGGCTTCTGCTTTCTGGGTGAATACAAACTCCACTTGTTTATTGATGAGCTGCAACCAGACTTGGAGCGCCAAGCTGGGCTGCTGCCACGAAGCCGCTGCCTTCTGACGCTCCTCCACTCAGTCTGTCCATTGCAGCTTCTCCGTCTTCATTGTAGAGGACTGAAAAGAAACAAAGCAAGAATCAAGAGGACACCGCTTCCCTCAGCATTCTACAAGCCCCTTCGTGTCTGACAGACAGAGACCCTGAGAACAAAAAGAGCACGTCTGTGCTCGCCAGGGACTCAGCTCTGCATGGGCAGCGGCAGCTCTCAGAGAAGCCTTCTTCATTTCCTCTCTCCTCTCTTTCTGTTGTCATCATCATCTGGCTGTAGAGCAAGGAAAGAGAAATTCATTTTGTCAACAGCAAAACTGCGGAAACATGGGTACCATGAAAACAGGCCAGGAAGCCTCTCAGGGAAGGGGGTTTCTAGTGGGACGTGGAGTTAATGGGAAAAGAGGGGGTCAGGCATTCTGGCATGGTCCTGGTTAAGGACATGGACTGGGTAGCCTTCAACTCTTTTATCTTCTCTGTCCAGAGAAGGAAAAGCAAAGCAAACCCTAAGCATACTCCATGCGCTTGATAAAGGAAGTGCCTCACCATGGCTGCTACAACAGCATCTTCTTACCTCTTGGCTTTGAGGCCCAGGACCGCTCAGTCGGCACTGGGGCAGGCCCAGGATGTGCTGCTGGAGCTGGCACACTGCCTCTGCTCTGATGTGGGCTCTGGGCCTTTGCCACACTGCGCTCCACCTTCGAGTGTTACTTGGCAGGCCACAGCTCTGCTTTTTGCTCCTCTTCCTCCTCTCCCTTGTGCTTTCTTGCAGCCACGGTCCTGCAGAAGGAGTGGTTGTCAACTGTGGGGGAATGTCGTCCCCCTGTCCTGGGACCTGCTGTTCCAGGAAGCCCTCCAGCCTGGAGAGCAGCTTTCATGTAGATCTTGCCATTTGGCTCAGCACCTCTCCCTGTTAGAACCAAGAAAGGGGAAGCTGCAAGATTTAACGAGTCCAGCACTACCTTCAGGCTGCAAACTAGCACAGAATCACAGAATCAGATGGGTTGGAAGGGACATCCAGAGATCATCGAGACCAACCCCCCAGCTGGGCCACGATACAAGGACATCTCATCTCCAGTGTTGACTGCAATGGATCTTAGGCTCTTGGGTGAACTGTGGGTTTGCATTTCCAGTCCTGGACAGGAAAGGTCACTGTCAACCCCTCCAACTGCAAGACCTCAAGCAACATGCAATGACAACAGTCCCAGGAAAGGACAGACAGCAAGCCTAACTAGAAAGACAGGACCCAGAACCCAGATGCCTGCTGTGTGTCTGCAGCTCTCTTCACAGCTGGGCCACACTCCACACCAGTGCCCTGCCTTCCTGCAAGGCCACGCTTCACTGCAAGCCTGTTTGCTTCAGCTTCTGGCAGAAAGGAAACAAGAAAGACGTGAAGAGCATCTCTTGGGAGGAAGATCTGAGCACAGCCAACCACAAACTTCTGCTCCTCAAACGTACTTTCTGCCATTTGCCTTCCTGCTGCTACAGCGGAGTGCCATTTCTGCAGCCAGCACACATCTGCAGCGTCCTTCCTTCTCTCCTCCAGCACACACACCCCTTCATGCAGCCCTAGATAGAGGCAGCTACCCACATCTAAGCTCACAACAGCTTCTGACCTGGCGAGGCTTTACATTTCAACCCTTGGCAGCTGCGGCCACCTGGCTGTACTTCAGGGGCTCCACCTTCCTATGGACTGAAAAATGCCACGGACAGTGTTGATGATACGGTTGCTGTTCCACAGCTGCTTCCCTAGAACTGCTTCTAAGGGACATCAACCAGAACAGACCCACGTTTGGACGGGCTCCTCCTCCGAGGAGGTCTGCTTCTGAGAAGGGAGGTGGTGGCCCTGTTTGCACCATCCATAAAGGCATCAGAGCTTTAATCCCCCCTCCAACCTGGCAAGGACTCCCTGCGGGACTTGAGGTGGTGCATAGCTATGAGGTTGCTGGCCAGGTGAAACACTGGCCACTGCTGAGTCACGATCCCATTTGCAGTCCTGATTTCTTTGGAGATGATGTCAAAGGAGCCGAAGGTGGGAATTCAGACTCCCTGCAAGTGAAAGAGAAATGAGGCGTGGAAGGGTTATGGGCTGGCTGGAGGAAGAGCTGGAGTTGATCCAGCGTAGGGACAGAGCTTAGGAGCCCTCTCCCACTGTTCAGAGTCACAAGCCAGGGCACAGGAAAGGCTTTGGGAAGGGGCTGCACAGTCATCTCCTTCTTCTCGCCCTCCCAAATGCAGCACAGCAGGCAGGACAGAAACAGCCCCATGGGATCCAGAGGCTTCCAGAGACCTGGATGGGCCCTGAGATACAACACCACCAGCACAAGTGATCCTGCATTGACAGGAAGCCCGTGGGATGCCCAGAAGAGAAATGTGGGCTGAGTTTCCTGCTTGCTGTGCAAACACTGGAAGGCCAAAAGCCGGCTGTCCGGCCTGGGGATTCCTATGCAGCCTGCCCGGGGCTCAGTGCCAGGCAACAAAATGGCTGCCTGACCTGCTGGGCCTGTGAGGCCAAAAGCCGGCCAGGCAGTCGGGGGGGACCTTGCCAGGCCTGAAGCTGGTCATGCGGTTAGGGGGGCCCTGCCAGGCTAAAAGCCAGCTTTCTGCTCTGGGGGGCACTGCCAGCTCCAATGCCTGCAGGCCGGGGAAGCCCTTCCAGGCCAAAAGCCTGCAGGCCGGGGTCCCTGCCAGGCATGGATTTAGGCCCCGGGGCTGGTGATGGCCTCTCAGCCTGTGGCTTGATGCCTTGGGGCTGGTGCCGGCCTGCCTGGCTGTGCTGGGAATGCAACCTTGGTTCTGCATCACAGTTTGAACAGGACAGTTAGGAGCATGTTTTAGAAATACACAAGGTTCCACCCATGCAGTGGTTATTCCTGTGCCTGTGTTCCAAAGCCCAGGCTCCATGAAGGTCAGCACTGTTTTGGTGTTGACCTTGATTGGAACAGAGTTGGATCGTAGGAGGCAGTGTGATCCCACAGAGATGGCACTGAGCAGGAGGAGGAAGAAACCTGTTTGTGAATGGCCAGGTTGAGCCAAACACAGCATGTCGTGTGGTGTTGCAGAAGCACGGAATGGTTGATGTTGGAATGGAGATCTGGGCCCATCTGGTCCAGGCCCTGCTGCAACAGGGCCAGCAGAATTGGTGCCCAGGAACACATCCGATGGGTTTGGAGATCTCCCAGAGGAAACCCCACAGCCTCTCTGGGTCTCTGTGCCAGTGCTGCAGCACTTACACAGTGCAGGAGCGCTCCTGATGTTTGGTGGCAACCTCTGGTCCTGCCACTTGGCTCCACTGGATGCTCCACTCAGCCCCTTCTCTCAGGCTTTTGTCATAGAAGAGTTCTCTTTGGGTCCTGTGGGTTCCTGCCCCTGACAGACTGTGGGAACAGACCACCCCCGTGGCCCCACCCTGGCAATTTGTCACTTGCCAAGGACAGAGGGGACAAAGAGGCAGAGGTAGGGGCAGGTGATAAGGAGGGCAGAAACAGCCCCATCCCTGTCCCCTTGTCTGTAGCGGCAAGTGCTGGCCGTGGTGTGTAGAGCCCCAGAGGGAACCTTAGAGGCCATAGCTTGTAGGCAAAGCAGAAGCGTATGGTGCATAGCTTACGGGGCAAAGCTGTGGGGGTTATGGGACAGAGCATCAAGGGCAGTGGTGGTTCTATCGGACACAGCCAAAAAAGGAGGCTTAGAGGCCTTAAGAGCCCTGTAGAGCCTAAAGTCCTTGAAGCTTAAGGGTAGGCTTGGAGCCGAGGTACTAAAGGGCTGGACTGGAAGCACTGAGGTTTTGAGGGCCTGATGCACAGAGGGAGGCCAAAAAAGAGACCACGAGTCCATGAGCATTGACGGCACAAAGGAAGGCTTAGAGCTGTAATGGAGAACACACCTGGAGGCACAGATGCCTGCAAGCTGTCCTAGTGGCATAGGGGGAGGCCTAAAGGCTTAGAGGTTGCCCAGGATGCTTAGAGGCCTTAAGGTAAAACAGCCTGGAGGGAGGCCCAGAGCCTGGCCAAGAGGCCTTGCAGCTTAGTAGTCTTGAGGCCAAAGGGAGGCATGGAGGCCAAGCAAGAGAAAGCCTAGAAGAGCAGAGGCCAAGAGGAGCTGGGGGTTGTACTTGTACCTCGAGGTCTGGACACCTACAGCCCAAGAAGCCTGAAGGCCTTGAAGCTGGACTAGAGGTCTTGAGACAGAGAGGCCAAGAGAGCCACAGGGTGGCCCAGGGGCACTCAGGCACCAAAGAAGGTGCAGGGGTGTATGGACATAGACACCTATGGGAGGGCTTAGAGACGTGGAGGTGCAGAGGAAGGCTGAGATGGCTAGAGGACTAGAGGCCTCTCTCCTGGCCTGCAGGCCAGGTCTAGTACTCTCTCTCACTGGCATTCATGGTCTCTCAGCCTCTTAAAAAGCTTCTTGTTCCATAGGTCTCCTTTAACCCCTTGGATACTAGGCGTAGGCCCTCAGGGCCACCACACAGGCCTGTAGGAATTAGGCCTCAAGGCCGCTGATGATCCACTCCTCTTTGATGGCTGACCAGAGGTGACGGCTGATGAGAGGTTTTGCCCAGGAGAAGGGGGCAGGGCGGCCTATCTGGGCCCAGTGCCCAGCAACAGCCTCCTGCTGCAGTTCCCTGCAGGACGCTGGTGACTGTCACAGGCTCTGCTGCAGAACACAGACATCAGGACGCTAAGTGCTGGCTTCAGTTTCACTCTTTATTTCCTCTCTCCCTTTGAGCATCCTCTATGACCATAACTGACCGGTCCTGACTGCACAGCACTTCCCATTCACACACACAACTCCATCAGTAAGAAACAAAACAAGAGAGAAAGTACCAATCTGAACAGCCAGCAGGACCTGGCTAAGCTCTGCTGTGTGATCTACCCCTGGATCTGAGGGGTCACTGTCGGGAAGTGCCCGCTGTGACAGAAGCCAGCCACCAGGGACATCCCTACATCCAGCACATCAGCATCAATGGAGCCAAGGATGGGAGCTGGAGATCCTTCCGCAGAAGGCCACCTGATCCCAGAGCAGCCATTGCAATGTGCTCTGCAGCTCTGTCAAATACAGCCAGTGGAGGTCAACAGACACAACTTGAGCATGGGGCCAGGGGGTTGGGGAACACAAGCAGTGCCCTCCAGGCATGCAGCAGGGCTGCTGGCTGCTCATGGCAGTGCCATGGGGTTTCCAAAGCACAGTTTCCACACTTTTCCAGGGTGGGATGGGACTTTCAGTCCATTTCCCCATTGGGATTCTCTCCCTTGCAGGTGATGCTGATGAAGTCCCCGGAGCCCCGGGCGGCACGTGGCTCAAACCAAGAGCTGCAGGTGTCGGCAGCGTCAGCTACGACTTCTTCCTGCTTGGGGTGCAAGGCCGAGAAGGCGTGGAGGGCTGCAGGCCAGCCAGGAGATGTCACAGCACGGATGGAATCATCCGGAGCCTGTGTGCTGTCACAATGCGCTGCCATGACATCGCCGGGCCCTCCCCAAGGACAGCCGGCCACTGGCTCCAGGAGCCTCATTTGTGAGCTGTGCAGCCCGCAGCCGCTCGCCGTGCCCTGTGCCTGAGAGCAGCCCCAGCAGCAGACCAGCTCAGCCTCATCGCGCTCGTCCTCCAAGGCTCAGAGAGGTGAGGGAGAGCTCCTGCACACTTCAGGCTGCAGAGCCCAGCTTGGCTCTGCTGTGTGTGAGGGGCATGTAGCACGAGACTGGCAGGACTGGCAGTGAGCAGGAGAAATTGCTGCCGGCCCTTCCGGCTCAGGAACTCCCGTCAGTAACTGCTCTGCTCTTGCCTTTATGTTTGGAGAACATGTCTAACAACATGGATGGAGCCTGGGTGGGGACCTGGAGACCCCATCGCCCACGTGGCCTCATCTCGGCCCAGTTCCCCAGCCCCGGGCCCAAATACTCCATCCCGGGGACAACAGGTACAGCGACCATCCCCAGGGCGTGAGGCGCATTGGGGACATCACGGGGCAGAGCAGCTCCCCAGCCTTGCCCCGTTCTGGCAGAGCCTCCTGGCTCTCTGGCACAGCTGCAAGCCAGGCCTGGCCGAGGAAGGCCAGTGCTGCTGGCGCTGCTCCTTGTGACCCAAGGGGCCAAAGGAGCTGGAAACATGCAGCTGCACAGGGGTGTGCTCTCTTCTGCTTTTCCTCCTAGGTTACGTGGGCCACAGCCCCACCAAAAACCGTGCCCCCGCGTACACCTTTAGAGGGACCAAACGGCCTGCGGCAGGGAGCTGCGGGCCAGGTCCCTGCTACTTTGTGGAGCCGGCCATCACCAGGAATGGCAAGTACGTGGTTCCAGGCGCCCACCTCCAAGGACGACCCACCACCAAGACCACCGTCACCCCCGGACCGAGTGAGTACCACTGCTGCAGTGTCCCCACGTGCTGCAGTGTCCCCGCGTGCTGCCTGTGTCCCCCAGCAATTGTGCAGCTCTTCAGAGGACTCTTTCTGGCTGCAGAAGGAGACCAGCCCTTCACAGCTTTCTTCCTCTTCTCCTCCGCCCCAGGTGACTACCGCACCGAAGCAGCCAACAGGCACGTCTTCAAGTGCCCACCGGTGCAGTCCATGGCCTTCCGGCGGGAGCCCCTCCGCACAGACCGCCCTCCAGGTACGTGACCCTGGCAAAGGCAGACCCTTCAGCCTGAGCATCCTCCAGGGACGGGCTGCTGCTCAGAGGGGCAACACGTCCCTCCTGCTCCCACCAGCGGGCTGTGCAGGCTGCCCCTCGCTGCTGCTTCCATCTCCTCCATCCCCTCACGCACACACTCTCTGCTGCTCCTCCTGCAGGTCCTGGCACTTACACACTGCCCAGGCTGATGGGGCCCAACACAGCCTACACATCGGCCAGCCCCTGCTACTCCATCAGGGGAAGGAGCCAGCGCGGTCGCTTTGACGAGGACCTTGCCAAGGTGAGCTCTGCTGCTCCTCTCTTCCATGTTAGCGTCCAAAACCAGGCTCCTCTCCCTGTGCCACAGGGGCTTCCAGCCCTGCTGCAGCTTTGCTTAATGCAGCCTTCCAGGGAAAGAGAGAGCCTTGAATGTGACCCCAGCCCCGTGTGGCCATGACTCTCTTGCAGACTCCAGGTCCTGCGGCGCTCCCCAGAGTGGCCGTGGATGTGTACAAGAAAAGGGTGCCCGCATACACCATGGCAGCCCGACCAAAACATGGAGAGGGTAAAGCAGTGAAGCCTGGGCCGGCAGACTACAACGTAGGCCAGGTAAGGCAGCTGCTCAGCTCTTCCCCTCTGCTTCACAAGCACAGCCTTCACGCCTCTCCCCCCTCCTCTGAGGCTTCCCCACATCTCCCTTGCAGAGAGCGAGGGCAGCAAAGAAGGGCCCTTGCTGATCTGCCTTTCCTTTCTGCCCTTCCAGGTGACGCTGATCAAGCCCCAGGCACCTGCCTCCACTTTTGGGATCCGGCATTCCCTCTACACAACCCCCCTCATTGTGGAATAAGACAGCACAGTCTGGAAGGTTGTGGGGAGGGAGAAGGGAGAGTAGCCAACATCCCGTCTCCTTCTGATCCCATTTCCCTTCATCCAGTTGGGCTTTTGCCCGTTATACTATTAGATGTTAGTGTTAGGAGTAAGTCATTAATAAATTAATTAAAAACCTTATGTAGGCCTTCTTGTTACTCCTTTTTCCTCACTGCTACACACAGGAATGAGCTGCCGCTCCCTGAAGCCTTTCTAACATCAGCGCATTGGAAAACGCTGATGCTTTATCAGTCATTTGCATTACTGAGGGATTCTGTGTGGTCACAGGGGATCTCTGGGATCCCTATGCGTCTCTATGGTGTCCTTATCAGTCTCTATCAGGTCGCTAGTGTGGCTCTGTGAGGTGATATGGGATCCCTATGGGCCTCTTTGGGTTGATAATGGGTTCTCTAAGGGTCTCTTTGGGATCCCTAAGGGTCTCTATGGGGTGATATGGGAACCCTATGGGTCATTATGGGGTTCCTAAGGGGCAATATGGGGTCCCTGTGGGGTCAATCGGGGCTCTCTGGGGCTCTATGGGGTCACAAGAGGTCTTCATGGGTCCCTAAGGGGCTCTTTGGGGTAATATAGTGCTCTACGGAGCTCACTGGGGTCCCTGAGGGGCTCTCTGGAGTCCCTGTAAGTCTCTTTGGAGTCTGCATGAGGCTCTATTGGATGATATGGGGTGATATGTGGTCCCTATGGGGCTCTTTGGGGTTTCTGAGGGGCTCTTTGGGGATTGTTGGCACCCTATGGGGGTCTGCAAAGTGAGAAAACGCTGATGCTTTATCAGTCATTTGCATTACTGAGGTCTGCCACGTGCTGAAGTAAGGAATGAAGGGAGCAAACAGCAAAGGGAGGCGGCTGTGGGCAGTGCAGCCCTTCCAGCACCATCAGGTAGATGTGAGTGAGTTGCCTGGGGCTGAGCAACTTAAAAACCTGCTGGTGATCATCTGCCAGCTTACAGGATGGCCAGCAGCATTTCCTGTACCCGTGACAGCTCCTGGCTTGGCCATAAAGACATTCCTGGAACAAAGGTTGGAGGGAAAATAATGAAACACCGAGGCAAAAAGAGAATAAAAAGCAAAGGACGGCAACAAAGATAGAGAAAGCAATGTTTGGGTTGGAAGAGATCTGGAAGATCACACGGTTCCAACCCCCCTGCAGTAGGCAGGGACACCTCCCTCTACACCAGGGTGCTCCAAGTCCCACCCAGCCCGGCTTTGTGCACATAAAGACAAGCCATGTCTGCCCCCTGAAACCTGTAACAGTCACTCAAGGGGACACACAGCACCTCTCATCATTTCATTACTCTGCAGACAAGGTTTAACAGCAGAGCACTGACCCACAACCAGCAAAGCATCTTCCAGGTCTCCAGACCTCCCAGATTTAATGCTGTCTGTTATGTCCTTGATAGAAATGCCTCTGTACACATCCAAAACTAGGAGGAAGTGTCCACGGTAGAGAGTCAGAGAGATCCAAAGGGCCATTTGGCAAGAACAAGCTCCTCACATGCTGCAAGAACATTCTATCGTTCCTGCAGCACTGCCAGATATATCAGGACCGTCCCACTAAAATAATTCATTTCCATTGCTAACAGTCCTGCTAATTGGCCTACCACAGCTGGTACCATTTTCAAGACCTTATACTTCATGCTGGCAGATGAATTTCTCAGCTCCTCTCCCCCCTGTCCCAATGGTGGGCACACTCCTCAATCTCTGCTTTTCACGCTAGAGCACAGCAAATTGTACTTAGGTTTCTGAAGTCCCTTCCAGTCTCAGAAGGGAATGAAACAGACCGAAGGGAATGGATTCAATGGGGCTCTTGCTAAGACACCTGCTGACCCAGAAGAGCTTGCACTTACTCAACACCTATGAAGCTCCTATAAAAGCATCACACACAAATAAGGAAGGGAAGAAAAACCCAGGACGCTGTGGAGGGGTCCTACCTCTGAGCAGGTGATGCCTGTTCCATGTACAGAGGACGGACATAAATTGTACCTCATCTATTCCCCACTTCCTCTCCCCTGCTTCGTACAGGCACTTATAGACATTATGGATGGCAAAGTAAGGCTCGTGGAGAAGCCTGGGTATACACAAGGTCTTTAATTCATTGGTGGTAGAGAACTGCTGGCCTGTACGTGTCCAGATCATGGATATTTTCCAACAAGCACCATCCAGGCATGGCAACTCACAGCTGAAATGTCATTGCCCCTGCCAAGTAACTTGCCTGCCTAGAGACGTCTCATTAGAGACTCGTAAACAAGAGCAGAACCTATTTATTCCCATTTCACAGGTTGGCTTCTCTTCACCACACATCACATGCACAAGAACACATTGCTCTTGCAAGGAAGCACGTTCCTACACACCACAGCATCCTGCTGAGCAAGGGCATCATCCACATACATTCCCTCATCTCTGTTACCCTGCAAAGGTTCAAGGACACAAGACACAGCTCAGCACAGCATCTACTGGAAGCAACCCTTGAGAATTCCCCACTCAGAAACAGCTGCTGGAGATGGCTATTGGAGGCCTTCAAAGGGAATACTAGCTCACAAACACAGTGACGCATCTCAAATGTGCTTTGGGCTTCCTTCTGAAACGAGCAGCAACCCACTTTACTGGGACACTGAGAAAAGAGCCCCTGGCATTCATGCACACCCAGAGTCAGAATCCCCTCCCTGCACAAGATGGGTTTGAGGAGCAGGCCATGAGACACATCGGGTGAGAAAAAGCCAGCCTGGAGCTCCTCACCGCTGAGCACAGAGCTGCACCCACAAGAAGATTCAACCCCTTCTCCCCTCGCCTTGGCTCACTTGGCCAGAACTTCAGCAATTACAAAAGGAAGATTTGCAAACCTTCACAGCCCTCCTCACTTTGTGCACATCAGACATGGCGGTGGGAGTCATCATCCCCACCATCACCCTCTCAAAATTCCCACTCAGCAACGTCAAGTCACCAATCAAATCCTAGAAAGCCAAGAGAGGAGGAAGGAGGTGGCAGAAGGTGCAGCCTTCCAGGACAGACAGAACTGAGCTGTTCCCCACTTCTCTTTAGGCTCTAGCCCTCCTTGCATCAACAACTGCTCTGAACTGAACAAGAACAAAACAACCTTGGTCAAGGAAATTCTCCGCCGACCTTTCTCTCACGGAGATTGGGTCCTTTTTCACTTTTCACCCCAGTGACACAACCGCCTTCACACATCTCTGTAGACCTTTTAGGTGATCGGAACTTGCTGACGTTGGGAAGCATTTAGTTTGGTCAAGATGTCAATGATGATCTCTTCATCCGTGCCTGCAAGAAACAAATGGAAGCCAGTCAGGCTGCTTGCACAAGAATCAGAAGTGCCCTCTGGTCTTGTGCCGCCTCCAGTCCCCTGCACAGCCAGTTCTCAACAGCCCCAGGACTACATCCATGCACACAAAGCTGCCAGGACACACTCCACCAGAGGAGCTGTATTTCAGGACATAGGAAAGGCAGTTGTCTTTCCACTTCCCAACTATTTTTAGGGCAGCTGTGCAGCAGAGCAATGCAAGCAGCTGCGCTTCCCTGGAACGAACCACCAGAGCAGCCATTCCCAGTGCTGGGGAAAAAAACAAGAAATAAAGTTGACCTGTGGAGGGAGATCAACTTAGCAGAGCCCTTCATGGCCTTCCTGAGTGCTGTGCTTCTTGCTCAGTGCTGAAGCTCGAGATCCCCTTGATTGTTGCCTAAGGCCACAAGAAAAGGATTTAGCAAAGGCAGACTTGCGCCCATGCACACAGAGAGTTGAATTTAAACAAAAAAATGCACATAACAGATGTAGAATGTAGAAATCCATACTTTATGTGGATAAAACCTCAGGATAACATCCATTTACTTACACGCTACTATTGTTAAATAATCCTAGTCAAGTCTACTTTACAAGGAAGTGTGCAACAAGCAGAACATCACGTTGAGTTCACGTTCCTCAAGGTGCAAATCGCAGCTATTCCTGCCCAAAACCTTCTGTTTCTTCAATTGCAAATAACAGCTTTTCCTTCAGCTGCTCATAATTCTTATAGGGTGGAAGGTCCAAGTGACTGAAACTGAAAACAGAGAAACCTTCAGTATTGAACAACAGTTTAAACCACCAAGAAATCCATTAGGAACGCAGGCGTATGAATTGTTTCGTTCAGAGGGATAACTGCATTTGTACAACTGGATTTGTCTAAAACAGCTGTATCTTGACGTGCATTTATCTGTGAAAGTGAGAATTAACGCACAACAAGCACCCGAGCAGCGATAACTTTCCAGAACTGGCAGCGTATTTAGTAACAAGTCTCACCTTATCTCTTCTGTATCTGAGAGTTAAAATCTGAGCATCTTCACAAAGCACCAGCATAACTGAGAAACTGAGCAGAAGCTACATTTTAACCAGCCAAGAGGGTGCGTGAATGTGGCTATTTATTTGCATTGCCAAGATCGGGTGTGGTGATAATGAAAGATCAATCCCAAACTCTTTAGCAAAAAGTACTGTTTATTACTTCATGTTTTAGTGGTGTGCAAATCCATGGCATTTACAATGGAATCAGCTCCACAACAAAACTGCTTTTCAGAAGTTCAGCTATTTCTCAGCAGAGCTTACTGCCATAACCCAGTGCTTTGCTTTCACACAGTCTCAGACACTTCCATATCACACCCACTTCCTAAAATCTCAAAGTAGATTGCCATCCGTAAGAACAGAACCACAGCAGAGTTTGATCCTTCGTACTTACCAGGTGGGACTTCCAGGTAACCAGTTTTCCTTCCCAACTTTCTCAATGCAAAATTTCTGGGGTCTGTTGCTCCCTGTACAAAAATCAAACAAGGAATTCTTAGGTCTAACTGCCCGTGTAGACCAGTAGGTAATAGATGACAACAGAGCGTGAAAGGCTTGAAGAGAAAACAAGACTATAACTACTTGCAGAGCACAGAGACATCTGTCTCTCACTACATCCCTCTGAAGAAATCCACGTAGTGAAATGCATAAATATGAAGCGGTTTTCAAAGAAATTCAACCACTGAATGACATCGTTGGTTTGGTACTGGAAGGAATCTCTGGAGTTTACCTAGTCCTGCCACTCTGATCAAGCAGGGATACCCAGAGCAGGCTGCCCTGCCAGGACCACGTCCAAACCATGGATCAAGTCGCTGATGCAAGGCGTGTTCACATTGCCTCCCTCCCTTTTTCTGTCACAGCTCTACCAATATGCAAGACTCAGAAAAAGGATTCCATATCAATTCATTAAAAAATACCCTTAAACACACACCTTGGTCCTTATTAACAAAAAAAAAAGGAATAAACATGAGCATAAAATGGATTAAAGAGGGCTCGTTACCCGTGAGGTCAGCAAATCCTGCCACTGGTAATCTGCACGTTCCAGTAACGAACTGTAGGAGTCTCATTCTCTTCTCGTTCTCTATTTCTTTCACAAACTGAAAGATAATAATTAACACTGATGTCAAGTTTAATATTGAGACGTTCACTTCCCCATCACCCCTAGGACAGCTGGATTAGCAGTTATCAGTTACATTTACACGCTACGTAGCTGTTGAGTAATTCTGACTGTTGCTCACTAAGCTGTTTGTCATGGTTTAATAATGTAATTTTGCTCTCAGTATTCCACATCATAACATCATATAAAGCATGGATAATTTTACTGAATGTGCAGCTTACAGAAGAAGACTACATCTCCCAGAGAACAACACGACAGGTCACGGCCCCTGTCACAGACGCAGGTGGATTTTTAGTTTAGTTTAAACTGTGACACTGCCCCACAACTTCCAACTCCTGCCCCACAAGTGCCCCCTCCCCTCGACATCATCCACCTCCTGCCCCACAAGTGCCACCTCCCACCCAACAAGTGCCACCTCCCGCCCCACAAGTGCAACCTTCTGCCTCACAAGTGCCACATACTGCCCCACAAGTGCCCACTCCTGCCCACATGTGCCACCTCCTGCCCCACAACAGCCATCTCCTGCCCCACAAGTGCCACTTCCTGCCCCACAAGAGCAACTTCCTGCCCCACAAGTGCCACCTCCTCCCCACAACTGCCACCTCCTGCCCCACTACAACCATCTCCCGCCCAACAAGTGCCACCTCCTGCCCCACAAGTGCCACCTCCCGCCCCGCAACTTTCACCTCCTGCCTCACTAGTGCCAAATCCCGCCCCACATTTGCCTCTTAATACCCCACAACTTCCACCTCCTGCCCCACAACTTCCACCTCCTGCCCCGCAAGTGCCACCACGTGCCCCACAAGTGCCACCACCTGCCCGACAAGTTCCACCTCCTACCCCACTTCATCCTCCTGCCGCACAACTTCCAACTCCCTCCCGACAAGTACGAACTCCTGACCCACAACTGCCACCTCCTGCCCCACAACTTCCACCTCATGCCCCAAAACATCCATCTCCCGCACCACAACTACCAACTCCTGCCCAACAAGTGCCATCTTCATCCCCACTAGTGCCAACTCCCGACTCACAAGTGCCACCTCGTGCCCCACAAATTCCACCTGCTGCCCCACAAGTGACACCTCCTGCCCCACAAGTGCCACCACATGCCCCACAAGTTCCACTTCCTGCCCCACAAGCGCCACCTCGTGCCACACAACTTCCACCTCGTGCCCCAAAACTGCTACCATCTGTCCCACAAGTGCCACCTCCTGCCCCACAAATGCCACATACTGCCCCACATGGGCCACCTCCTGCCCCACAACTTCCAACTCCCTCCCGACAACTACCAACTCCTGCCCCACAAGTGCCACCTCCTGCCCCACAACTTCATCCTCCTGCCCCACAAGTTCCACCTCCTGCCCCACAACTTCCACCTCCTGCCCCACAAGTGCCACTTCCCGACCAAGAAGTGCCACATCCTTCCCCAAAACAACCACCTCCCGCCCCACAAGTGCCACTTCCTGCCCCACAAGTGCCACCTCCCGCCACACTAGTGCTAACTCCAACCCCACAAGTGCCACCTCCTGCCCCACAAGAGCCAACTCCTGCCCCACAAGTGCCACCTCCTGCCCCACACTGCCACATCCTATCCCACAAGTGCCACCTCCCGCCCAACAAGTGCCACCTCCCGCTTCACAAGTGCCACATACTGCCTCACAAGTGTCACCTCCTGCCAAACAAGTGCCACCTCCTGCCCCACAAGAGCCACATCCTGCCCCACAACTTCCACCTCCTGCCCCAAAACATCCATCTCCCGCACCACAACTACCAACTCCTCCCCCACAAGTGCCACCTCCTGCCCACAAATTCCACCTCCCGCCCCACAACTTCCACCTCCTGTCCCACTTGTGTCAACCTCCGACCCACAAGTGCCACCTCGTGCCCCACAAGTGCCATCTCCCACCCCAAAAGTGCCACCTTCCACCCAACAAGTGCCACATCCTGACCCACAACAACCATGTCCCATCCCAGAAGTGCCACCTCCAGCACAAGTGTCACCTCCTGCCCCATAACTTCCACCTCCTGCGCCACAACTTCCCCCTCCTACCCCTCGAGTGCCCCCTCCCCCCCACATCACCATCCTCCTGCCCCACTGGTGCCACTTCCTGCCCCACAAGTGCCACCTCCCGCCCCATAAGTGCCACCTCCCGCCCCATAAGTGCCACCTCCCGCCCCACAAGAGTCACCTCCTGCCCCACAAGTGACACATCCTGCCCCACAGCATCCACCTCCCATTCCACAAGTGCCACCTCCAGCACCACATGTACCACATCCTGCCCCACAATGCCATCTCCTGCCCCACAAGTGCCATCTGGTGCCCCAAAAGTGCCACCTCCTTCCCCACATGTGCCAACTCCTGCCCCAGAATTTCCACCTCCCGCCCCACAAGTGCCAACTCCTCCACCACAACTGCCACCTCCTGTCCCACAAGTGCCACCTCCCACCCCACAAGTGCCACTTCCCGCCCAACAAGTGCCACATCCTGACCCACAACAACCACCTCCCACCTCACAAGTGCCACCTCCTGCCCCACAAGTGCCACATCCCGTTTCACAAGTGCCACCTCTTCCCCCACATCATCCACCTCCTGCCCCACAAGTGCCACCTCCCGCCCCACATGTGCCAGCTCCTACTCCACAACTTCCATCTCCTGCCCCACAAGTGCCACCTTTGGCACCACAAGTGCCACCTCCCGCCCCACATGTCCCAGCTCCTACCCCACAACTTCCACCTCCTGACCCACAAGTGCCAGGATGTTCCAACTGCTCCCAGCGGTCTCCGCTTTGCTCGGACATTCCGCGGAGGCGTCCGGTGATTTCAGCCGCGGCGGCTCGAGTGCCCCGGCACGGTCCAACCGCTCCATGGCAAGCTCCAATCAGCTCAGACGTTCCGCGGCCGCGTCGGGGCTCTAAGCCGTGACGGCTCGATGACTCCAGCACGGTCCAACCTCTTTCTCCAAGCTACGCTCGGCTCGGACGTTCCGCAGCGGCGTCTGGAGGTCTCAGCCGCGGCGGATCGAGTGCGCGGGCACGGTCCAACCTTTCCCGGCAGTCTCCGTTCAGGTCGGACGTTCCGCGGCGGCGTCTGGGGGTATAAGCCGCGATGGCTCGAGTGCGCCAGCACGGTCCAACCTCTCCCGGCGGGCTCCGCTCGGTTCAGACATTCTGCGGCGGCGTCTGGTGGTCTCAGCCGAAGAGGCTCCAGTGCGCCGGCACGGTCCAACCGCTCCCGGCGGGCTCCGTTAAGCTCAGACATTCCACGGCGGCGTCTGGTGGTCTCAGCCGCAGCTGACATGTGCCGCCTCCCGCCCCACAAGTGCCACCTCCCGCCCCACAACATCCACATCCTGACACACAAGTTACATCTCCAGCCCCACAAGTGACACCCCCAGCCCAACAAGTTCTACCTCCTGTCCCACATGTGCCATCTCCTGCCTCACAACATCCACGTCCCACCTTACAAGTGCCACCTCCTGCCCCACAATTGCAATTTCCTGCCCCACAAGTGCCACCTCCTGCCTGACTAGTGTCAACTCAAACCCACAAGTGCCACCTCCTGCCCCACAATTCCCATTTCCTGCCCAACAAGTGCCACCTCCTGCCCCACAAGTGCCACAACTTCCACCTCCCACCCAAAAAGTGCTACCTCCTGCCCCACAACTTCAACCTCCTGCCCCACAAGTGGCACCTCCTGCCCCACAAGCGCCACCTCCTGCCCCACAAGTGCCTCCTCCTGCCCCACAACTGCCACCTGATGCCCAACAAGTTCCACCTCTCGCCCTACAAGTGCCACCTCCTGCCCCACAAGTGCCACCTCCTGCCCCACAAGTGCCATTTTCTGCCCCACAAGTTCCACCTCCAGCCCCATTAGTTCCACATCCTGCCCCACAAGTGCCACCTCCTGCCCCACAAGTGCCATCTCCCGCACGAAAAGTGCCACCTCCTCCCCAAAATTGACACCTCCTGCTCCTAAAGTTCCACCTCCTGCCCGACAAGTGCCACCTCCTTCCCCACAACTTCAACCTCCTTCCCAACAACTTCCACCTCCTACCCCACATGTGCCACCTTCTGCCCCACAACTTCGACCTCCTGCTTCACAAGTGCCACTTCCAGCACCACAAGAGCCTCCTCCTGCCACACAACTTCGAACTTCTGCCCCTCAGTTGCCAACTCCTGCCCCACAAGTGCCACCTCCTGCCCCAAAAATTCCACCTCCTGCCCCACAAGTGACACAACTTCCACCTCCCACCCCAAAACTGCCACCTCCTGCCCCACAATTGCCACTTCCTGCCACACAAGTGCCACCTCCTGCCCCACAACTTCCACCTCCTGCCCAAAAAGTGCCACCTAGTGACCCACATCTTTCTCCTCCCAACCCACAACTTCCACCTCCCACCCCAAAGTGCCACATCCTGCCCTACAGGTGCCATTTCTTGCCCCACTACTTCCACCTCTTGCCACACAATTTCCACCTCCTTCCCCACAAGTTCCACCTCCTGACCCACAAATGCCACCTCCCACCCCACAAGTGCCAACTCCTGCCTCACAAGTGCCACATCCTGCCCAACAAGGGCATTGAGGGCCAATGGGGGACTTTGGGGGGCTATGTGGGCCTCCAATGGCCACTGGGGGAGAGATGGGGTCAGTGGGGGGCAATGAGGTGCAATGGGGGGCAATGGGGTTTAATGCATGCAATGGGGGGCATTGGGGAGCTATGGGGGCAATGGGGGGCATTATGGGGCAATTGGAGGCAATGGGGGCAATGGGTTGCAATGGGGGGCAATGAGGGGCAATAAGGGGCTGTAAGGGGGGCAATGGGAGGGAATGGGGGGCAATGGGGGGTAATGGGGGCAATAAGGGGCAATAGGGAGCACCAGGGGGGCTGCAAAATCCAACATGGATGAATGGACGTCAATGGGGGCTGTAATGGCCAATGGGGGGGAAATAGGGGCAATGGGGGGCTGGCAGAAGAGTAATGAGGGGCAATGGGGAGCAATGAGATACAATGGGGGGCAATGGTAGGGAATGGGGGGCTGGTATGGGGGTAATTGGGGGTAATGAGGGGGCAATAAGGGGCAATGGGGGGTAATGGGGGCAATGAGGGGCAACACAGGGACACAGTGGGGAGTCAGGCGGGTAATGGGGGGTAATGGGAAGGAATGGGGAGCAATAGGGGGCAGGCAGGGGGGCAATAAGGGGCAATGGGGGGCAATAAGGGGCTGTAAGGGTGGCAATGAGGGGCAATGGGGGGCAATAAGTGGCTGTTGGGGGGCAATGGGAGGCAATGGGGGAGTAATGGGTAGCAATGGGGGGCAATGGGGGGTAATGGGGGGCAATGAGATACAATGGGGGGCAATGGGGGGCAGTGGGGGGTAATAGGGGGGTAATGCGGGGGTAATAAGGGGCTGTAAGGGGGCAAAAACAGGTTGTTAGGGGGTAATGGGGGGCAACAAGGGGCAATAAGGGGCTGTAAGGGGGGCAGTGAGGGGCAATGGGAGGGAATGGGGGGCAATAAGGGGTTGTTGGGGGCAATGAGGGGCAGTGGTGGGGAATGCGATATAATGGGGGGTAATGAGGGGCAATGAGATACAATGGGGGGCAATATGGGGTAATGGGAGGGAATGGGGGGCAATGGGGGGCATGAAGGGGCTATGGGGGGGGGATGAGGGGCAATGGGGGGCAATGGGGGACAATGGGGGGTAATGGGGGGCAATGAGATACAATGGGGGGCTATAGGGGGGAGTGGAGGGGTAATGGGGGGCAATGAAATACAATGGGGGGCTATGGGGGGGAATGGGGTTCTGTTAGGGG
Organism: Coturnix japonica; assembly: GCF_054131305.1. Lineage (NCBI taxonomy): Eukaryota > Metazoa > Chordata > Aves > Galliformes > Phasianidae > Coturnix > Coturnix japonica. Next base: position 875,191 of record NW_028188953.1, read on the forward strand.
GCAATGGAAGAGAATGGGGGACTTTTAAGGGGCTGATAAGGGGCTGTTAAGGCGCAATAAGGGGCTGTTGGGGGGCAATGAGGGGCAATGGGGGGCTGTAAGGGGGCAATGGGGGGCAATGTGGAACAATAGGAGGGAATGGGGAGCAATAAGGGGCTGTAAGGGGGGCAATGGGAGGGTAATAAGGAGCAATGGGGAGCAATAATGTGCTGTTAGGGGGCAATAAGGGGCTGTAAGGGGAGCAATGGGGGGCAATGGGAGGGAATGGGGGGACAATGGGGGGCAATAAGGGGCTCTTGGGGGGAGTCAGGGGGGCAATGGAGAGCAAGGGGGTGTATTAGGGGGGTAATAAGTGGCTATGGGGGGGATGAGGGGTAATGGGGGGCAATGGGGACCTCCAATGGCCGATGGGGGGCTGTCAGTGGGGCAATGGGGGGCTGGTAGGCAGCGACAGAGGGACAGGGGGAGTCAGGGGGGCAATGGAGAAGAAGGAGCGGGCGAGGAGACGTGGCTTCTCCTTCTGGATGCAGTGAGTATCCCCTCATTGCTCTTTGCCAACAGCAGCCGGGTTCCCATCAATGTGCTGATGGCCTGGACCCCTCTGCAGCCCCTTTGGCACCATATGGGGCTGTGCTGCCATGGGGCAGGGACGCCTCATTCCCGACCCTCTTTCAGCCCACAGGACCATCTGCCTCATCTTCGTCTGCCTCCAGCTGCTGCTCATTGCTGTGCTGGGCTCTCCTGTGCTCCTGCCCCCAGGCACAGCAGTGGGGCAGTGCTGGCAGGCGGCTGAGTGCCACCACGTTGGACTTGCTGGAAATCAGTCTGGACTGTCATCGGGAGTCGCTGTCAAACAACAAACCTCTGATGGCCCATCAGACTGAAGATCCGCACCCGACAGCAGGACGTGGATGGATCTACCAGCGCTGAACCGCCTCGCTTTGCTGCCTCTCTGTCCCTCCTTCCCTGTCTTCTGTCTCTACTCTTGGTCTTCTCTCATTCTATGGCTCATCAGAGCAGCCATGGCCTATAAGAACGGCCTCTAATTGTAATTAGCCCATATTAACCCATTAGCCAATGTTACCCCCAATTGGTTGTTGTTAGTTGTTAAGAAATCCCTCAATAAAATCCATATCTATTATTCCCCTCAGTTTGGAGGTTGGGACCCTTTGCTTTGGAGATGGGGGAAGATTCCCCCCTTGAAAAGCACAGAGTGAGAGCAGACGTAGATAGGAAGAGAGATGGGATGGGCAGCATCCATTCTGCACTCAGATGCTGCTTGGTCTGCATGCTTCTCTTCTGCTTTCATATGAAGTTCATACATGAAGTTTACAGATGAAGTTTATAGATGAAGGCTGCAGCAAAGTGTCTCTGCTATGGAGCCCTGGAGGGGGATAGAGATGGAAAACGGGGAAGAAATGGCAACTAAAAGCAGAACCCTGATGCCAAATGGGTCAGCAAAGTGTATAATCCCCCCTGTGGCGCAAGTGGTAGAAGTGCCGCTCTGCTGCATAGGAGGCTCGAATCCCGGGGGGTTGGACTCGATGATCTCTAAGGTCCCTTCCAACTCGCACGAGACTATGATACTATGATACTATGATAACCCCAAGGAATAAAAGGGCGAACCCCTTTCAAAGGCCTGAACCCAAGGACCAAAGATTGAAGCCCTTTTAGATGCACCCCAATGCCCAGTGGTGCATCCCTGTCACCAAACCCTGAGCCCCAGGGCTGGTAGTTGTAGCTTTAAGGCCCCTTCCAGCAGTGTATGGGGAGAGCAGCTTCAGGGAAGCCAAGGCTGCAGTGGGTAAGGGATGTGAAGGGAAAAAGGGGGACAAAAAGGCTCTTGATGGGTTCTCTGCTCTCTGACTTGGCTGTCTGGGATGGGGAGCAGAGCAAACCCCCACGATTCAAGAGGAAACAGAGTCCTGCTGTTCCACCTGCAGCACCACGAGTCCATGGGGCCGGATGGGATCCATCCATGAGTGCTGGGGGAGGTGACAGCTGAGGCTGCTGGTGTCTGTTGGTCTGCACTGACATCAGCAAAACTTCCACACCATCCGCCATGGGTTTCTCCTGAGGAAGCTGCAGCCCATTTGGGGGCACTTACAGGATCATTTGACGGTTATTTGGGGGGATTTCGGGTCATTTGGGGTCATTGGCATGCATTGGTGCACTCTGAGCTGGGTGAGGAACTGACTGGAGGATGGGCCCAGACAGTGGTGGTTGAATGGAGCAAGAGCCAGCCAGCAAACAGCCATCAGATAACAGCAAGTGGGGGCATGGATTGATCTGCTATGGGGTAGTGAGGGTCTTATTGCTCCCTATAACCCCAAAAGGGAGGCTGTGGTGAGCTGGGGGTCGGTCATTGGGAGGACACTGGGGTGATGTCGGGAGTGATGCTGTTGGGGTGACGTTGGGGTGACGTAGGGATGACATTGGAATGACATGGGGGTGGTATTGGGGTGACATTGGGGCTGTGCTTGGCATGCTGGGGTGATGGTGTTGGGGTGACATTGGGGTGACATTGGGGTGGTATTGGGGCTGTGTTGGGGTGACGTGGTGACATTGGGGCTGTGTTGGGGTGACGCTGGGGTGATGGTGTTGGGGTGACATTGGGGTGACACTGGTGTGATGCTGTTGGGATAACGCTGGAGTAATGTTGGGGAGCGATGTTAGGAGTGACGTTGGGGTATCACTGGGGTTGCTATCAGGGAGGGAGGGATGCTTTTGTTGCTGGGGGGCGACGCTTGGGGGGTCAAGTTGGGGTTATGTTGGGGTTATGTTGGGTAATTCTGCTCCCCCCGACCCCAACCGCACCGAGCGGCCCTGAGCCCCCCCCCCCACCTGCAGCAGCAGCAGCGCCAGGACATGGAGGCGATGAGGGGGGGTCGCGTCGTCGGGCTCCAAACGGAGGCAAAGCCGTAACCCCCCCCCCGGGGCTCCCCATCGTGCCAAAGCCCTCCCGTAACCGCGGGGATCCCGGGGGGCACCGAAAGGCGAGGGGAGCGGCGGGGGGGGGGTCGGGCAGGCGATGGAGGTGGAAAGGAGGGGGGACAGAGCGGAGGCTGAGAGCCGACCCCCCCCCTTCCGTGCTTATCCGATGGGGGGGAAGGCGGAGCGGGGGGGCGGCCAAGACGGTGCCCAACTTGGGGGGACCCAAAGCGGTCGTTAAAGCGGCGTGAAGCGCAGCCCGGTCGCCGACGTCGATGTCCCCCCCCCCCGACGCTGTGTGGGCTTAACGGAGGAGCTCCGTGGGGCAGCAGGGGGGCGGCAGCGCTCAGCACCCCCTGCCCCCCCCTCCACTCTCCGTCCCCCCCCCGGCTCCGGGCGGCCAAACGCCGCAGGTAGCGGCTGCACGCTTTGGGCCGGGGGGGGCCGGGCGCCCGAGCCAATACTCTCAGGTACCCCCGCAGCCCCCCCTCGTTTCGGGGGGGGGGCGCCCCCAGCACCCCCTGCCTCAAAGCGGCGCCCAGAGCCCCCGCCCAACCCCCCGCCCCCCCCGCGGCCTCTAAGATCTGGGGGGCGGAATGGGGGCAGCGCAGCAGCAAAGAGGTGGCGGCTGCGACCAACTCGACGGGGGGGGTCCCGCTGCCCCCCAAGTGTTTAGATAAGGCCACCAGAGCCCGGCAGAAAACACCAGGAGGAGCCCCCCGAGCTGCCAAGCCAACCACCAAAGCCCGGAGCCAACAGCTGCCCCGCTGCCCTTCATCCCACCCCCCGGAACAAGCAGCGGCCGCCAGCTCTAAGTGGGGCAGGAGAAGCTCGGGGGGGTCGGAGAACGTGGGGAAGAGGCTGGCGGCCAAATGGGGGGGTAAGGGGGGCGAGGGGGGGGTCCCGAGGCAGAGGAGGAAGAAGAGGCGCAGGGAGGGGGGCAGAGCTGGGTGCTGGGCTAAGGAAGCCAAGCGGTGTTGGAAGGAGGCAGGGATGGGGCAAAGACCCCCCCGGGACCCCCAGAGGGCGGCGTGGAGCAACGCCGGCTCCGCAGTGGGCAGCAGTTGGGTTAGAATAGGGGAAGAGCTCGGGGGGGGCTTCTCGGAGCCCCCAGCACCCACAGCAGCTGGGCCTGGGCTGCGGGGGTCAGGAGGAAGGAGTGGGCAAGGAGGTGGTGTGGAAGGGGGGGGATGGGATCCACCGAGGGGCTGCTATGGGGGTCCCCCCTGGGATCCTGAGATGCTCCATCATTGGGAGCCCTGGAAGTGGTGCCATGGGGGGGGTCCTTGTGATCTGGATCCCACAGTGCTTTGCCAGGGGGACCCTTGGGATCCAGCAGTGCTTTGCCAGGGGGACCCTTGGGATCCAGCAGTGCTTTGCCAGGGGGACCCTTGGGATCCAGCAGTGCGATGCGGAGCGGATCCCCAGCATCCAGTGATGTGACAACACTGGGACCCCCGGGGTCTGTAAGGGCTGCATGGCAGGGAGGTGCATTAGAAGGGGAAGGGGTGCACTGGGATCCAGAGGAGCTCAGCCCCACGGTGACACGAAGCTGCCTAGGGCTGTTGGGACCCAGTGGATCATAGTGTGAGGCTGGGCCGGGATCTGGCAGCAGGTTGTGGAAGGAGCCACCTGCAGACATAGGAGATGCTCCAGGATCTGGTCCAGCAGCACGGCAGGATTCAACAGGATCTGATGACAAAGAAAAGAGATGGGGGTGAGATCCTCCATCCATACTAAGATCCCCTGGATTCCCCCCCCCCAGCCCCTCCTCCCCAGCCCTATAATGGGATTCCAATGGATCCCTTGATCCCTTCCAGTACCAAGGTGATGATCCCTGGGATCCCATCACCCCAAATTCAGCCCCCAGACACTCCCCATTACCAATGCAGAGCGCCCCCCCCCCCCCCCCCCAATAAGATTAATCCCCAATCCCACCACGGGATGCCCTGCATCCCCTTCCCGCCCCCCCCACCCCATCATGGGATTCCCATGGATCCTTTCCATTACCAACGTGAGGATCCCTGGGGTCCCATCACCCAAACTACGTCCCCAGACCCTCCCCAGTAACAATGCAGAGCCCCCCCCCCCCCCCATAAGGTTCTTCCCCCCCCCACCCCCCCAAAGCTTCTCACCTTCCACCAGCAGCAGCACCAGGGGCTGAATGGCAGAGGCTACAGCCAAGCGACCCAGCAGGGACCTCCGAGCCCCACAAGGCAACATCCTGGGGGGGTCCCCCGGCCCCCGGCCCCTCAGCAGCTCCCGCAGACACTCAGCTGCTGCCGCCGGGGCCCCCCCCTGCTTCACCCCCTCGGCTTCCTGCAGCAGGAGGGTCACAAAGGGGGCAACGACACCCACGGACCCCCCCGTGCCGGTGGCCAATAGGACGGTGACGGTGGCCAGAAGGAGCAGAGCCCGGGGGTTGTGATAAAATGTTTGCTCATTAAGACCGGGATGTGGTAGCATTGTGGTGGAGTGCTTGTTCATTAGGACCGGGATGTGATGGTGGAATATGGAGGCCACAAGGGTTGCAGAACACTCTAATTTTATGGGTAGATTGTGTACTCTGCATAGTTACAGGCAAAGCGCGCCCCGATGGATACAAAGTTTCACGGAAGGACCAACCAAGGAACGACACACCAAGTGGCACGATCACGACCGACCAATTAAAGGACAATACGCTCGGGATGGACAATACAAAAGAAGTTGCAAGGGACGGGAAGGCGCGGCAGTTGGAGGAACGATAATCCCCCTGTCGTCCAGCGCTGAATTGCCTTTTTGTTTTACCCGATACAATTAATAAAAGTTTCTAATTGGAACATTATCGGCTCATTGCTTATAAATTGATGACAATTTGGCGCCGTGACTCGGACGGGAATACTGGCGTAGGTACGAGGAGCCTGAGGGGGGCGCCCCGCCTAAATAGGCGGCCTCGGCTCCTATCCTCCCGCCCTACTCCCGCCGACAATCCGAAATTTAAAACACAAAGGCAAGGAAAAACCGGTTAACCCTTTAAATTTCGTGCACGAATGTCCGGACGAAGACGCAGGACAGGTGAGTATAGTCCGGTCTGGGTTGGGAATCCGGCGTGTGGCGAGTGTTGTGTGCTTGTGAAGGGGGGCCGGCAGCCGGCACTAATCCGAGCGAGTGTGGACCCCACAGTAGTGCGGTTCCCATTGCCCGCGAGGGCGTGGGCCACGACCTGGGGGAAGTGAGTGAACGCAACACTGAGTGAGGGCACGCCGAAGGGTGGGTACAGGGTATAAGCGGGACCTTTTCACCACCACAACCCCTAGAGCTACGGGCACTAGGGAGGATTACTATTAGGTGTTCCCCTAGAGCTACGGGCACTAGGGATGATTACTATTAGGTGTTCCCCTAGAGCTACGGGCACTAGGGGGAGCTACAGACGTTGAATAAAACAAGAGAGCAAGAAGTAAAGAACGAGATGGGGCAGTGTAAAACTAAACCATCCACCCCTTCTAAACGACCATCCATTCCTAAGGACTCACCTCTAGGGTTCATGCTAAGTGCCTGGACGCACTATCCAGGAACAAGAAATAAAGATAAGGCAAAGATGATTTATTATTGTGTAGAAATTTGGAGCGGACAACAAATTGGCCCGGCAGTATGGTGGCCTAAGTATGGTTCTAATGAAGATTGGGTACAACAGCAATTAAATTTTTGGGTAAACTCCAAAACCCCTTTCAATCAAGAAGAAAGTGACTATGCAGCAGTATGGGTCACTCGCCCGGAGGGTTTAGGAGTCCCCATTTTTAATTTGACACGAACAGAAAAAGATGTCGAAAAACGTAAGCCTCGAAGGGAAGAGGAGGCCTTAGTGGGACCCCCACCATATGCTTTACCACCAGCAATTCCCCTACCTTCTCCTCCTCAGTTGGATCATGGGCAGATGGATTCGAGAGAGGGAGAAGTACAAAAGATAGAAGGGGGAGGGCCTGTGACACGGGCAAAGGCATGACAAAATAACCTCTACCCTTTAAGAGAAATGCCCATGGGAGGTCCACAACCTCAGATGGGGTTTATATCAGTGCCCTTAAATTCAGGGGATGTTAGAGATTTTAAGAAGGAAATGGGTAATATACTAGAAGATCCCCTGGGGGTGGCAGACAGAGTAGATCAGTTCTTAGGATACCTGGGAGGAACTACAATCTATTCTAAGTATACTGTTCACAGCAGAAGAGAGAGGTATGATTCTGGAGAGGATGAGGGAAAGGTTCGGAAAGAAAGTATTAAATTGCTGAACTTTTTGGGACTGAAGGGACTTAAAGTATCAAAAAGGAAATTGCAATTTGTGGAAGAGGAGGTTAGATATCTAGGGCATTACCTGAGTAAAGGAGAAAAGAAGATAGATCCTGAAAGCATACAAGGAATATTGTCCCTGATGTCGCCAAGCAATAAGAGACAAATAAGACAATTGCTGGGATTAGTGGGATATTGTAGACAATGGATTGAAAATTATAGCAGTAAAGTAAAGTTCCTATATCAAAAGCTCAGTACCGATGGATTAATAAAGTGGGATAGACAAGATGAAGAGAATCTACAAAAGCTGAAGGAGGATCTCATCAATGCCCCTGTCTTGAGCCTGCCTGACTTAAAAAGACCCTTTTATTTATTCGTTAACATAGACAGTGGTACAGCGTATGGGGTTTTAACACAGGATTGGGCAGGGAAGAAGAATTAAGAGAAGGGGAAAAATTATTTGTGGATGGATCCTCTAGAGTAGTGGAGGGAAAGAGAAGATCAGGTTATGCAATAGTAGATGGAAAGACCCTCCGGGTATTGGAATCAGGACCCTTGAGTAACACTTGGTCAGCTCAAGCTTGCGAGCTGTATGCTGTTTTACAGGCACTAAAAAGATTACAGGGAAAAGAGGGCACTATCTATACCGAATTTCCTAAAGTAGGAAGATATAAATATGTATTAGTCATAATAGACCACCTCACACATTATGTAGAGGCATTCCCCACAACTAAAGCAACAGCTCAGGTAGTAACAAAAATATTACTCGAACAAATCATCCCTAGGTATGGGGTAACAGAAGTAATAGATTCAGATCAAGGACCACACTTTACATCAAGAATCACTAGAAATATAGCTGAAGCCTTGGGAATAAAATGGGAAGAACATACTCCCTGGCACCCACAGAGTTCAGGGCGAGTAGAGAGAATGAATGGGGAACTAAAAAAGCAATTGGCCAAATTAACACTAGAAACTAAGCTCTCATGGATAAAATGCATTCCCCTTGCCCTCTTAAACCTTAGGGCCCAGGTTCCTAAACATAGGAATATCTCCCTTCGAAATGTTATACGGAATGCCATATGATGCAGGAACCCCTAAAGATCACCCGGGGGTGGTAGATCAGAACATTCAAGCTTATATCACGGAATTAATGAAGTATAAACAGGAATTGTGGAAAAAGGGACAATTGACTCAAAGACCCCCCCTTGACATTACCCTCCATCAGATAAAGCCTGGAGATTGGGTTCTGATAAAGACCTGGAGAGAAACCACACTGCAGCCTCGCTGGGAAGGTCCCTATCTGGTATTATTGACTACCAATACTGCCATCAGAACTGCTGAAAAAGGATGGACACATGCTAGTCGTGTTAAGGGTCCAGTACAAAATCACGAATGGAGAGTCACTAGTCCAGCGGGTGATTTGAAAGTAAAACTGTCACGAAACCCTCCGTCAAGGAAAATGAGAACATGAATTAACAATGATTGTATAAACGTATCAGTATAGAATTTAATGTAGAAGGGAATATTTTGACTATTGTGAATGCAACTGTTGGGATATGTTTTAGAAAGGTAGTGGACCCACTGCGAAAACAGGGATACACAAATTGGTTATTAGCCTTCAGAGTGGCCGTGGAAATTTTAATAGAAGGGGGTAAACCTGGGGGTGAATTTGGATCCTTACCAGCATCACTTAAGTGTTAACCAGTGGGAAAAAGAATAGGGTGCAGTACCCCAAAGACCCACTTAAAAGGGAAGCAAAACCAGCCCCTCCTGAAGAATACTCTTGCTGCCGAGAAGATTATACACCCCATGGCTCGAGGCAACCGAGTCGATGGGCGAGGCAGAGGAGATAAAACATGTGGAGGGGTCTGCTCCATTATGAATGAATCCAAAGATTTAGGATCCAGAAGATACCCCAAGACTGGAAATAACTCCCCCGAACAATTAAAGACTCACAACTGCAGTGGGAAAACTGCCTATCTAAAACTAGCTCAATTGATAATAATATTAAGTCTCATTAATGAGGGTTGGGGTACAGAGGTACAGACACATGAGCCATTTAAGTGGTCCCTAATCAGATGGGAAGATCAGAAGGTGATAAGCACAGACGTGACCCCAGGCGCTCCCATCCTTAAAAGTCAAGTATGTGACCTAGTACCAACACAACCATGCCTGAATCGCAAGGCAATCTATGCTTGCCCAGCATCAAATCCAGGGAAAAGTTATTGTAATTACCCAGGGGAATATTATTGTGGATACTGGGGTTGTGAAACGGTTTCACTGGGATTTCTGCCAGGGGGGGGACGAGATGAATATATAACAATTAGTTGGGGTCCCTCAGGTTGTACACCTCCGACTTATGGGACTGACTCTGGTATCGGTAGTGAAGGAACATGCCAACATTTAGAGATAAAAATCCTTAAAACAGAAAACACAGTGTGGTGGATAGGAAAGACTTGGGGGGTACGAATGTGGGAGCCTGGAAGAGACCAAGGGGGCCATTTCCTTATTAAAAAAGAAAGAGTTCCGCCAGACCCCCCAATAGGTATAGGACCTAACGTAGTAATAAATAACAATCAGAATAAGACAGAAGCTGTTACTGTAGGCCCGACCGAAGCAAACCCTTATATTACTGAATATGGCACCCTTTGGAAAATAATTCAGTCTAGTTTCAAGGTGTTAAACAACACCCACCCAGAATTAACTAAGGAGTGTTGGCTATGCTATGATATAAGACCCCTTTTTATGAAGCAATAGGATCCGTAGCGAAGATTAGGAGAAGAAATGGGACTAACCCAGCAGAGTGCCTATGGAAAAAGGGAAGGCCTAATGTTCCAGGGATAACTCTAGCACATGTTACTGGAAATGGTGTGTGTGTGGGAACTATACCTCTAGAAAAACGACATCTATGTAATAAAACTATAGAACTACAAAGTCAGGAGAAACCCTCAGACTGGCTCCTACCCGCAGTCAATGCTAAATGGATATGTGCCAAATTAGGGGTCACTACATGCTTATCGACTAAGATATTTAATCAAACCACCAATTACTGTGAACAAGTAATTATAGTTCCACGAATCATATATCACCCTAAAGATTATGTGATCAGTCAACAAGAAACCTCTGAACATCACCTGATTAAAAGGGAGCCATTCACAGCCCTAACCGTTGCAATGCTATTAACTATAGGAGGGGCCGGGCTGGGGACCGGAGTAGCATCTTTAATAAACCAGCCACAAGGACTGAAAAACCTTAGACAATCTGTGGATGAAGATCTACAGAAAATAGATGAAGCCATTGATGCGCTTACAAAATCGGTACGGTCTTTATCAGAAGTAGTGTTACAAAATAGAAGGGGGTTGGATCTTCTCCTATTGCAGCAAGGGGGACTATGTGTGGCTCTTAAAGAACAATGTTGCACCTACGTTGATCAAACGGGGGTAGCAATAGATACAATGGCTGAACTAAGAAAACAGTTAGAACAAAGAAAAAGAGCCCAGGAGTCTCAAAGAAGTTGGTATGAGAGTTGGTTTAATGGTTCCTCCTGGTTCACTACATTATTATCCACAATAATGGGACCAGTTATTATGATAATATTAGGTTTGACCTTTGGACCCTGTATTTTAAATAGACTAATCGTTATCGTTAAGAACAGGCTAGAGGCAGCCCACCTAATGGTAATTAGAGAAAGATATGAACCCCTTGATGGGGAACCAGAAGAGGATGCTCTAGAATGGAGTCGACAAGAACTAAAACGGTTTAATGAGCAAAACAAAATAGTACAATAAAAGGGGGGACTGTGATAAAATGTTTGCTCATTAAGACCGGGATGTGGTAGCATTGTGGTGGAGTGCTTGTTCATTAGGACCGGGATGTGATGGTGGAATATGGAGGCCACAAGGGTTGCAGAGCACTCTAATTTTATGGGTAGATTGTGTACTCTGCATAGTTACAGGCAAAGCGCGCCCCGATGGATACAAAGTTTCACGGAAGGACCAACCAAGGAACGACACACCAAGTGGCACGATCACGACCGACCAATTAAAGGACAATATGCTCGGGATGGACAATACAAAAGAAGTTGCAAGGGACGGGAAGTCGCGGCAGTTGGAGGAACGATAATCCCCCTGTCGTCCAGCGCTGAATTGCCTTTTTGTTTTACCCGCTACAATTAATAAAAGTTTATAATTGGAACGTTATTGGCTCATTGCTTATAAATTGATGACAGGGCAGAAGTTCGTACTTGTCAGGAGGGAGTTGGAAGTTGTGGGGCAGGTGGTGGCACTTGTGGGGCAGGAGGTGGAAGTTGTGGGGCAGGAAGTGGCACTTGTGGAGCAGGAGGTGGCACTTGTGGGGTGTGAGGTGGATGTTGTGGGGCAGGAGGTGGCACTTGTGGGGCAGGTGGTGGCACTTGCGGGGCAGGAGGTGGCACTTGTGGGGATTGAGATGGCACTTGTGGGGCGGGAGATGGTTGTAGTGGGGCAGGAGGTGGCACTTGTGGGGCAGGTGGTGGCACTCGTGGGGCAGGAAGTGGCACTTGTGGGGCAGGATGTTGCACTTGTGGGGCATGAGGTGGCTGTTGTGGGGCAGGAGGTGGTACTTATGGGGCAGGAGGTGGCACATGTGGGTAGGAGTGGGCACTTGTGGGGCAGGAGGTGGCAGTTGTGGTGCGGGAGGTGGCACTTGTTGGGCGGGAGGTGGCACTTGTGGGGAAGGAGGTTGAACTTGTGGGGCAGGAAGTGGCACTTATCAGGCAGAATTCAGGAGAATTCTGACCCGAGTAGAGATTTAATACAGCTTTGGGCTCTGCTTTGTTTTACCTTTCATTACTTAGAATGTGTCCTTAACGACTGAGAGATTTTTTACAATAGTTTTGTCTTTCCTTTTTAGTAGCATATTTTGCTACTGATGCACTGGGAAGTTCATTAGTAGCTGCAATGCTGCCGCAACGTTCCTCCCTGCAGGGATTGATGGCCATGGGTGGAATCCTCTTGAGCTCCCCTTGTCCAGGCTGAGCAGTCACTTCTCTCAGGCTGTTGTCATAGAAGAGGTGTTCCGTCCCTTCACCATCATGGTAGCCCTCCATTGGACTCTTTTTAGTGTGTCCAGCTGTCTCTTGTACTGGGAGCCCAGACCCGGACACTGTTCTCCAGGTGCAGCCTCACCAGTGCCGAGTAGAGCAAAAGGAATGGTGCTGAGTAATGGTCCTTACCTGCTCCAAGAGAAGGAGCTAGGGCTGTGATGGGAGCACACTGCTTTATGGCTGACACGGAGATCTGCTAGGAAGAAGGCCTGGTGGGACTGAACACAGATGCAAGGTGGTCCAGCTTTTGTTTCACTGCAGACTCTGTGGGCAGCTGCATGGAGTTATGTACTCGATATAGTTGTGCCCCTGTGGCTTCTTTCTGATGTGCCTGGGAAGTCCCCTTAGAATAGAGTGCTGCCTGAGACAGAAGTCTGATGCAACATCACTTGTGTGGGTGGAGTTTTACTATCTCTGTGTTCACGTCTATTATGTGCTTTGTTTTGTTTCAATTAAACTCTCTGTGTGCATGGGCGCAAGTCTGCCTTTGCTAAATCCTTTTCTTGTGGCCTTAGGCAACAATCAAGGGGATCTCGAGCTTCAGCGCTGAGCAAGAAGCACAGCACTCAGGAAGGCCATGAAGGGCTCTGCTAAGTTGATCTCCCTCCACAGGTCAACTTTATTTCTTGTTTTTTTCCCCAGCACTGGGAATGGCTGCTCTGGTGGTTCGTTCCAGGGAAGCGCAGCTGCTTGCATTGCTCTGCTGCACAGCTGCCCTAAAAATAGTTGGGAAGTGGAAAGACAACTGCCTTTCCTATGTCCTGAAATACAGCTCCTCTGGTGGAGTGTGTCCTGGCAGCTTTGTGTGCATGGATGTAGTCCTGGGGCTGTTGAGAACTGGCTGTGCAGGGGACTGGAGGCGGCACAAGACCAGAGGGCACTTCTGATTCTTGTGCAAGCAGCCTGACTGGCTTCCATTTGTTTCTTGCAGGCACGGATGAAGAGATCATCATTGACATCTTGACCAAACTAAATGCTTCCCAACGTCAGCAAGTTCCGATCACCTAAAAGGTCTACAGAGATGTGTGAAGGCGGTTGTGTCACTGGGGTGAAAAGTGAAAAAGGACCCAATCTCCGTGAGAGAAAGGTCGGCGGAGAATTTCCTTGACCAAGGTTGTTTTGTTCTTGTTCAGTTCAGAGCAGTTGTTGATGCAAGGAGGGCTAGAGCCTAAAGAGAAGTGGGGAACAGCTCAGTTCTGTCTGTCCTGGAAGGCTGCACCTTCTGCCACCTCCTTCCTCCTCTCTTGGCTTTCTAGGATTTGATTGGTGACTTGACGTTGCTGAGTGGGAATTTTGAGAGGGTGATGGTGGGGATGATGACTCCCACCGCCATGTCTGATGTGCACAAAGTGAGGAGGGCTGTGAAGGTTTGCAAATCTTCCTTTTGTAATTGCTGAAGTTCTGGCCAAGTGAGCCAAGGCGAGGGGAGAAGGGGTTGAATCTTCTTGTGGGTGCAGCTCTGTGCTCAGCGGTGAGGAGCTCCAGGCTGGCTTTTTCTCACCCGATGTGTCTCATGGCCTGCTCCTCAAACCCATCTTGTGCAGGGAAGGGATTCTGACTCTGGGTGTGCATGAATGCCAGGGGCTCTTTTCTCAGTGTCCCAGTAAAGTGGGTTGCTGCTCATTTCAGAAGGAAGCCCAAAGCACATTTGAGATGCGTCACTGTGTTTGTGAGCTAGTATTCCCTTTGAAGGACTCCAATAGCCATCTCCAGCAGCTGTTTCTGAGTGGGGAATTCTCAAGGGTTGCTTCCAGTAGATGCTGTGCTGAGCTGTGTCTTGTGTCCTTGAACCTTTGCAGGGTAACAGAGATGAGGGAATGTATGTGGATGATGCCCTTGCTCAGCAGGATGCTGTGGTGTGTAGGAACGTGCTTCCTTGCAAGAGCAATGTGTTCTTGTGCATGTGATGTGTGGTGAAGAGAAGCCAACCTGTGAAATAGGAATAAATGGGTTCTGCTCTTGTTTGCGAGTCTCTAATGAGACGTCTCTAGGCAGGCAAGTTACTTGGCAGGGGCAATGACATTTCAGCTGTGAGCTGCCATGCCTGGAAGGTGCTTGTTGGAAAATATCCATGATCTGGACACGTACAGGCCAGCAGTTCTCTACCACCAATGAATTATAGACCTTGTGTATACCCAGGCTTCTCCACGAGCCTTACTTTCCCATCCATAATGTCTATAAGTGCCTGTACGAAGCGGGGGAGAGGAAGTGGGGAATAGATGAGGTACAATTTATGTCCGTCCTCTGTACATGGAACAGGCATCACCTGCTCAGAGGTAGGACCCCTCCACAGCGTCCTGGGTTTTTCTTCCCTTCCTTATTTGTGTGTGATGCTTTTATAGGAGCTTCATAGGTGTTGAGTAAGTGCAAGCGCTTCTGGGTCAGCAGGTGTCTTAGCGAGAGCCCCATTGCATCCATTCCCTTTGGTCTGTTTCATTCCCTTCTGAGACTGGAAGGGACTTCAGAAACCTAAGTACAATTTGCTGCTGCTCTAGCGTGGAAAGCAGAGATTGAGGAGTGTGCCCACCATTGGGGCAGGGGGGAGAGGAGCTGAGAAATTCATCTGCCAGCATGAAGTAGAAGATCTTGAAAATGGTAACAGCTGTGGTAGGCCAATTAGCAGGACTGTTAGCAATGGAAATGGATTATTTTATTGGGACGGTCCTGATATATCTGGCAGTGCTGCAGGAACAATAGAATGTTCTTGCAGCATGTGAGGAGCTTGTTCTTGCCAAATGGCCCTTTGGATCTCTCTGACTCTCCACCGTGGACTCTTCCTCCTAGTTTTTGATGTGTACAGAGGCATTTCTATCAAGGACATAACAGACAGCATTAAATCTGGGAGGTCTGGAGACCTGGAAGATGCTTTGCTGGTTACGGGTCAGTGCTCTGCTGTTAAACCTTGTCTGCAGAGTAATGAAATGATGAGAGGTGCTGTGTGTCCCCTTGAGTGGCTGTTACAGGTTTCAGGGGGCAGACATGGTTTGTCTTTATGTGCACAAAGCCGGGCTGGGTGGGACTTGGAGCACCCTGGTGTAGATGGAGGTGTCCCTGCCTACTGCAGGGGGGTTGGAACCGTGTGATCTTCCAGATCTCTTCCAACCCAAACATTGCTTTCTCTATCTTTGTTGCCATCCTTTGCTTTTCATTCTCTTTTTGCCTCCGTGTTTCATTATTTTCCCTTCAACCTTTGTTCCAGGAATGTCTTTATGGCCAAGCCAGGAGCTGTCACAGGTACAGGAAATGCTGCTGGCCATCCTGTAAGCTGGCAGATGATCACCAGCAGGTCTTTAAGTCACTCAGCCCCAGGCAACTCACTTACATCTACCTGATGGTGCTGGAAGGGCTGCACTGCCCACGGCCGCCTCCCTTTGCTGTTTGCTCCCTTCATTCCTTACTTCAGCACGTGGCAGACCTCAGTAATGCAAATGACTGATAAAGCATCAGCGTTTTCTCACTTTGCAGACCCCCATAGGGTGCCAACAATCCCCAAAGAGCTCCTCAGAAGCCCCAAAGAGCCCCATAGGGACCACATATCACCCCATATCATCCAATAGAGCCTCATGCAGACTCCAAAGAGACTTACAGGGACTCCAGAGAGCCCCTCAGGGACCCCAGTGAGCTCCGTAGAGCACAATATTACCCCAAAGAGCCCCTTAGGGACCCATGAAGATTTCTTGTGACCCCATAGAGCCCCATAGAGCCCCGACTGACCCCACAGGGACCCCATTTTGCCCCTTAGTAGCCCCATAATGACCCATAGGGTTCCCATATCACCCCATAGAGACTTTTAGGGATCCCAAAGAGACCCTTAGAGAACCCATATCAACCCAAAGAGGCCCATTGGGACCCCATATCACCACACAGAGCCGCACTAGGGACCTGATAGAGATTGATAAGGACACCATAGAGATGCATAGGGATCGCAGAGATCCCCAGTGACCACACAGAACCCCTCAGTAATGCAAATGACTGATAAAGCATCAGCGTTTTCCTATGCGCTGATGTTAGAAAGGCTTCAGGGAGCGGCAGCGCATTCCTGTGTGTAGCGGTGAGGAAAAAGGAGTAACAAGAAGGTCTACGTAAGGTTTTTAATTAATTTATTAATGACTTATCCTAACACTAACATCTAACATTGTAATGGGCAAAAGCCCGACTGGATGAAGGGAAATGGAAACAGAAGACAGCCAGATGTTGGTTACTCTCCCTTTTCCCTCCCCGCAACCTTCCAGACTGTGCTGTCTTATTCCACAATGAGGGGGGTTGTGTAGAGGGAATGCCGGATCCCAAAAGTGGAGGCAGGCGCCTGGGGCTTGATCAGCGTCACCTGGAAGGGCAGAAAGGAAAGGCAGATCAGCAAGGGCCCTTCTTTGCTGCCCTCGCTCCCTGCAAGGGAGATGTGGGGAAGGCCCAGGGGAGGGGGAAGAGGCGTGAAGGCTGTGCTTGTGAAGCAGAGGGGAAGAGCTGAGCAGCTGCCTTACCTGGCCTACGTTGTAGTCTGCCGGCCCGGGCTTCACTGCTTTGCCCTCTCCATGTTTTGGTCGGGCTGCCATGGTGTATGCGGGCGCCCTTTTCTTGTACACATCCACGGCCACTCTGGGGAGCGCCGCAGGACCTGGAGTCTGCAAGAGAGTCATGGCCACACGGGGCTGGGGTCACATTCAAGGCTCTCTCTTTCCCTGGAAGGCTGCATTTAGCAAAGCTGCAGCAGGGCTGGAAGCCCCTGTGGCACAGGGAGAGGAGCCTGGTTTTGGACGCTAACATGGAAGAGAGGAGCAGCAGAGCTCACCTTGGCAAGGTCCTCGTCAAAGCGACCACGCTGGCTCCTTCCCCTGATGGAGTAGCAGGGGCTGGCCGATGTGTAGGCTGTGTTGGGCCCCATCAGCCTGGGCAGTGTGTAAGTGCCAGGACCTGCAGGAGGAGCAGCAGAGAGTGTGTGCGTGAGGGGATGGAGGAGATGGAAGCAGCAGCGAGGGGCAGCCTGCACAGCCCGCTGGTGGGAGCAGGAGGGACGTGTTGCCCCTCTGAGCAGCAGCCCGTCCCTGGAGGATGCTCAGGCTGAAGGGTCTGCCTTTGCCAGGGTCACGTACCTGGAGGGCGGTCTGTGCGGAGGGGCTCCCGCCGGAAGGCCATGGACTGCACCGGTGGGCACTTGAAGACGTGCCTGTTGGCTGCTTCGGTGCGGTAGTCACCTGGGGCGGAGGAGAAGAGGAAGAAAGCTGTGAAGGGCTGGTCTCCTTCTGCAGCCAGAAAGAGTCCTCTGAAGAGCTGCACAATTGCTGGGGGACACAGGCAGCACGCGGGGACACTGCAGCACGCGGGGACACTGCAGCAGTGGTACTCACTCGGTCCGGGGGTGACGGTGGTCTTGGTGGTGGGTCGTCCTTGGAGGTGGGCGCCTGGAACCACGTACTTGCCATTCCTGGTGATGGCCGGCTCCACAAAGTAGCAGGGACCTGGCCCGCAGCTCCCTGCCGCAGGCCGTTTGGTCCCTCTAAAGGTGTACGCGGGGGCACGGTTTTTGGTGGGGCTGTGGCCCACGTAACCTAGGAGGAAAAGCAGAAAAGAGCACACCCCTGTGCAGCTGCATATTTCCAGCTCCTTTGGCCCCTTGGGTCACAAGGAGCATCACCAGCAGCATTGGCCTTCCTCGGCCAGGCCTGGCTTGCAGCTGTGCCAGAGAGCCAGGAGGCTCTGCCAGAACGGGGCAAGGCTGGGGAGCTGCTCTGCCCCGTGATGTCCCCAATGCGCCTCACGCCCTGGGGATGGTCGCTGTACCTGTTGTCCCCGGGATGGAGTATTTGGGCCCGGGGCTGGGGAACTGGGCCGAGATGAGGCCACGTGGCCGATGGGGTCTCCAGGTCCCCACCCAGGCTCCGTCCATGTTGATAGGCATGTGCTCCAAACCTAAAGGCAAGAGCAGAGCAGTTACTGACGGGAGTTCCTGAGCCGGAAGGGCTGGCAGCAATTTCTCCTGCTCACTGCCAGTCCTGCCAGTCTCGTGCTACATGCCCCTCACACACACCAGAGCCAAGCTGGGCTCTGCAGCCTGAAGTGTGCAGGAGCTCTCCCTCACCTCTCTGAGCCTTGGAGGACGAGCGCGATGAGGCTGAGCTGGTCTGCTGCTGGGGCTGCTCTCAGGCACAGGGCACGGCGAGCGGCTGCGGGCTGCACAGCTCACAAATGATGCTCCTGGAGCCAGTGGCCGGCTGTCCTTGGGGAGGGCCCGGCGACGTCATGGCCGCGCATTGTGACAGCACACAGGCTCCGGATGATTCCATCCGTGCTGTGACATCTCCTGGCTGGCCTGCAGCCCTCCACGCCTTCTCGGCCTTGCACCCCAAGCAGGAAGAAGTGGTAGCTCTCGCAGCCGACACCTGCAGCTCCTAGTATGAGCCATGTGCCGCCCAGAGCTCTTGGGGCTTCATCAGCATCACCTGCAAGAGAGAGAATCCCAATGGGGAAATGGACTGAAAGTCCCGTCCAACCCTGGAAAAGTGTGGAAACTGTGCTTTGGAAACCCCATGGCACTGCCATGAGCAGCCAGCAGCCCTGCTGCATGCCTGGAGGGCACTGCTTGTGTTCCCCAACCCCCCGGCCCCATGCTCAAGTTGTGTCTGTTGACCTCCACTGGCTGTATTTGACAGAGCTGCAGAGCACATTGCAATGGCTGCTCTGGGATCAGGTGGCCTTCTGCGGAAGGATCTCCAGCTCCCATCCTTGGCTCCATTGATGCTGATGTGCTGGATGTAGGGATGTCCCTGGTGGCTGGCTTCTGTCACAGCGGGCACTTCCTGACAGTGACCCCTCAGATCCAGGGGTAGATCACACAGCAGAGCTTAGCCAGGTCCTGCTGGCTGTTCAGATTGGTACTTTCTCTCTTGTTTTGTTTCTTACTGATGGAGTTGTGTGTGTGAATGGGAAGTGCTGTGCAGTCAGGACCGGTCAGTTATGGTCATAGAGGATGCTCAAAGGGAGAGAGGAAATAAAGAGTGAAACTGAAGCCAGCACTTAGCGTCCTGATGTCTGTCTTCTGCAGCAGAGCCTGTGACAGTCACCAGCGTCCTGCAGGGAACTGCGGCAGGAGGCTGTTGCTGGGCACTGGGCAACAAAACAGTGTTGACCTTCATGGAGCCTGGGCTTTGGAACACAGGCACAGGAATAACCACTGCATGGGTGGAACCTTGTGTATTTCTAAAACATGCTCCTAACTGCCCTGTTCAAACTGTGATGCAGAACCAAGGTTGCATTCCCAGCACAGCCAGGCAGGCTGGCACCAGCCCCAAGGCATCAAGCCACAGCCTGAGAGGCCATCACCAGCCCCGGGGTCTAAATCCATGCCTGGCAGGGACCCCGGCCTGCAGGCTTTTGGCCTGGAAGGGCTTCCCCGGCCTGCAGGCATTGGAGCTGGCAGTGCCCCCCAGAGCAGACAGCTGGCTTTTAGCCTGGCAGGGCCCCCCTAACCGCATGACCAGCTTCAGGCCTGGCAAGGTCCCCCCCGACTGCCTGGCCGGCTTTTGGCCTCACAGGCCCAGCAGGTCAGGCAGCCATTTTGTTGCCTGGCACTGAGCCCCGGGCAGGCTGCATAGGAATCCCCAGGCCGGCCAGCCGGCTTTTGGCCTTCCAGTGTTTGCACAGAAAGCAGGAAACTCAGCCCACATTTCTCTTCTGGGCATCCCACGGGCTTCCTGTCAATGCAGGGTCACTTGTGCTGGTGCTGTCGTATCTCAGGGCCCATCCAAGTCTCTGGAAGCCTCTGGATCCCATGGGGCTGTTTCTGCCCTGCCTGCTGTGCTGCATTTGGGGGATGCTTCAGCCTAGAGAAGAGGAGGCTCAGGGGAGACATTACTGCTCTCTATAACTTCCTGAAGGGAGGTTGTAGTGAGCTGGGGGTTGGCCTACTCTCTCATGTAATCGATTATAGAACTAGAGGGAATGGTTTTATGCTGCTCCAGGTGAGATTCATGCTGAACATTAGGAAGTATTACTTCTTAGAAAGGGTAGTTAGGCATTGGAATGCACTGCCCAAGGAGGTGGTGGAGACACCGACCATGGGAGTGTTCAAGAAACGTCTGGATGTTGTGTTGATGAATATGATTTAGCCGGGAAGTATTGGGAATGGTTGGACTAGATGATCTTCTAGGTCTTTTCCAACCTTGATAATTCTGTGATTCTGTAATGATGGATGCACATACACCCTGGTGCATGTACTGGTGCAGAGGCCTCTGCTGGTGGGCACAGCTTCTTCTTGCTCACCCAGCACCTGGCTGAGCTTGAGGCACCAGCAGGGGTCTGCAGGGAGGGACAATATGGGGGTTATGGGGGTCTGGGGGGTGATGATGGGGCTCTGGGGGGAGGGACAACATGGGGGTCAATGGGGAGGTTATGGGGTGCCATGGGGTTATGGGGCTATATGAGGTCATGATGGGGTCTGTGGGGTGGTTGTGGGGCTCTGTGGGGAGGCACAACATGAGTGTCCATGGGGGGGCTCTGTGGGGTGATGATGGGAACCTACGGTCTGTGGGGCTCCATGGGGCAATGATGGGACTCTATGGGTTATGGGGCTCCATGGGGTGCTGATGGGCACCTATGGTCTATGGGGTGATGATGGGGTACTGACGGGGCTCTATGGTCTCTGGGTCTCTATGTGTTGCTGACGGGCTCTACGGTGCCCCATTTCCCCGCACTCACCCAGTGCTGTCCAGCAGCATGTGGGGCAGCAGCAGCAGCGTTCCCATGTGGGGCAGCAGTGACGTTACTGATTGGGGCGCCGTAGTTGCGGTGGAAGAGGCTGGAGAGGCGCTTGTGCTGGCCCGCTTTGGCCTTGCCGTGTTGGCGCAGTCGGAGCAGCACCGAGGCGGCGCTGGGCCAGCGGTGCCGGATCTGGGCCAGGAGCTTGCGGAGGTTGTTGACCCACAGCCCTACCGGGAAGTGCAGCTTGGCAAAGCGGGGGCTGCCTTCCTTGCGCTCCTCTGCAAACATGGCGGCTGCAGCAGGGGGAGATGGGGGACATGGGGGCACCGGGTGGGATCACGTGGCACCCACAGCTCAGACACAGGGCCACAGTGCACCACACAGGGTCACGTGACCACCCCAACCTACCCCCATAGGGTCACATTACCATCCCAATTTACCCCATAGCGTCACATCACCTTCATCGCCCACACCATAGGGACCACATTACCCCCCCCAGCCCCACCTGTTACCCCCCCAGCCCCCTCCCATTTGGGAGGGCGAGAAGAAGGAGATGACTGTGCAGCCCCTTCCCAAAGCCTTTCCTGTGCCCTGGCTTGTGTCTCTGAACAGTGGGAGAGGGCTCCTAAGCTCTGTCCCTACGCTGGATCAACTCCAGATCTTCCTCCAGCCAGCCCATAACCCTTCCACGCCTCATTTTTCTTTCACTTGCCGGGAGTCTGGATTCCCACCTTCGGCTCCTTTGACATCATCTCCAAAGAAATCAGGACAGCAAACGGGATCGTGACTCGGCAGTGGCCGATGTTTCACCTGGCCAGCAACCTCATAGCTATGCACCACCTCAAGTCCCGCAGGGAGTCCTTGCCAGGTTGGAGGGGGAATTAAAGGGGTTTGCTTTGCTTTGTCATTCTCTGGGCAGAGAAGGGAAAAGAGTTGAAGGCCACCCAGTCCATGTCCTTGACCAAGACCATGCCAGAATGCCTGACTGCCTCTTTTCCCATTAACTCCACGTCCCACTAGAAACCCCCTTCCCTGAGAGGCTTCCTGGCCTGTTTTCATGGTACCCACGTTTCCGCAGTTTTGCTGTTGACAAAATGAATTTCTCTTTTCTTGCACTGCACCCAGAGTTCATTCCTTCTGATATCTTTTCCTATAGAGCCTGTTTCTCAAATAAAGGCTTGCTTATTTCTAATTGCAAAGCAAATGACTGCCTGCTAGTCAGAGCAGGATGGTGCCTGCTGTCTGGTAAACCTTATGCAGAAACACTGGAGCTTTTGCATCATGTGCTCCCAACCTCGTCCCCTGCCTGAGACGGGCCATAGGGCACCCACATCCTCTGGGCAGCCTGGGCCAGGGCCTCACTACCTCTGGGGGAGGAATTTCCTCTACCCATCTACCTCCATTTCCACTCTTGGAGTTTAAAGCCATTCCCACTCGTATGATCGCTGTCTGCCAATGCCAAGTGACATGCAAGGTCTGGTAGTGGGTCAGGTAATGACAAAACAACAGTACACGGACAACTGTAGTATAACTATCAATTTATTGGTAGTGTGGGGCCTGGAAAACTCTGGTTGATGACAGCAGTGGTTCTGTGGATGTCAGATGGTGCCCCAAACCAACCCACTGGGGGTGCTCCCACCTCCTGATGGATGGTGGAGAGGAGCAGGAGGGCAGAGGTGGTGCTGGGGAAGGGCTGGGGGCTGCTGGGCCTGGTCTGTTTCCCCCTGGCAGTGGTTTTCCAGGTGTCTGATGCCCCTAAGCTGACACGGTGGGAGGGGGGGGCCGCTTCTACCTAATAAAGGATGGTGGAGGGGGGGGGGAGGGTGGTGACGGTGCCTGGGGGGGTGGGGGGCTGCTGGGCTGGTTGTGCTTCCCCCAGGCAGTGGTTGTCTGTCTCTTGGACTGTTTCCCCACCTCTGCACTCTGCGTCCCCTGATGGATGCTGGAGGGGAGGAAGAGGGCAGAATTGGTGCTGGGGGCTGGGGGCTGCCGGGCCTCTCATGCTTCCCCAAGGCAGCAGTTGTCCGGGTGCTGGGTGATGCTCCGGAGCTGAGGGGACCGCTCCCGCCCCCTGAAGGATGGCGGTGGGGGTGGGGGGGGGCGGCGATGATGCCCGGTGGGGCCGGGGGCTGATGGGCCAGTCGCTCATCTGCCGGTCAGACGTTGTTTCAGTGCTGGCCGATGACCGCAAGCCTCCACCCCGGGTGGGTTCTTTCTGTCCCCCGAAGGATGGTGGTGGGGGACGGGGGGGCGGCGTTGATGCCCGTCGGGACCGGGGGCTGCTGGGCTTGTCAGACATCCAGTCCAGGTAGGAAGCTTGGCAGTGACCTGTAGACGATGGTATTGTCCTGGGTTTGTTGAGCCCATTTTTTAGCTTCCCAGCGGCGCCTGCAAAGAGAGGAACGTGCTTAGGGCACAGGAGAGCCCCTGCTCTGCTTTCTCACAGCGCATGGCAAAGAGCCACCCTCAGCTCCCAGCCTGTCTCTGGCCCAGCAGTAAGGATGGGCTGAAGCCAATGACAACATCTAACTGCGTCAATCACAGACCGTGTGAGCCAACAATTAACTGGTCTCTTTACGCTGCTTTAACTAGAAACGCCTCCTGGCCCACAGCAGCCCTACAGTAAAGAGTTGGGCAGGATGGGGATGGGGGTCAACAACTCACTTTCTGTTCCTGTACCAGTAAATAAGAAGCCAGCACAGAAGCATCCCCAGCAACAGGGAACCCAAGGAAGCTCCAGCAACTATCAGGTAGAACTTCCAACCAACTTTAACTTGCTCGGCGTTTGCACGTCCTGCACCAGGCACACCTGGAGGAACAACATGGTCATTGCTGTGTCTTGTACTCTATTGGAAATCTCAAGGAGGTCTGACATTGCTACACAATTCTTTTCCATTTTGTTGGCCTCCTGGAACAAGTGAAAATCCTCAGGCTGCAATGCTTCCCTGCTTCCAGGGGAAGCAAAGGGAACTCCCAAAGGCACCGCGCATCGTGGTGCTCTGGAGCCTCTATTTTGCCTCTCAGCTTTGGGTACGCTCTGGCTCTGCCAGATTTGCTCCTTCTTCTCCATCATGCTCTAACATTTCTTTTGCACTCGCCTACCCTTGCCTTGTGAGGCTGGGTAGTGCTGCCGCAGGCCGGCACACCGTGACCCTTTGGGACACGTCGTCTGACTAAACAAAACTCATTAGAGCAGAAGGAGAGTGTGTGCATCTGTTTAATCAGTTGCTGCTAAGAGTGACGTGGACAAGAACCACGGTCGTGTTGTGCAGGGAGTGCTGCCCTGAGCTCTCCCCCCCTACTCAGACCCCACTCCTCGGGGGCAGAGTCAGGGCCCCACAGCAGCACCTGAACCTGTTTCTCCCCTTTTCCTTCCCCCCGGCATGGGCACAACTTGCACGCTCCTAGTTTTCAGGATGTTTCTCCTGCTTATGAACTCCTGCCAGATCGCTGCTTACCTGGAGTCCTCAGAAAACGATAGACCCCGTTGTGGTGGGCTTCCATGGGATTTGACAGCGCTGTGAAGAATGAGAGAAAGGCAAAGTCTGGGCATGGCGCAGGCACAGAGGAGGCAGAAGGACAAGGAGGCTCCCTCTATGCCATTGCGCCATCTGTGAGTCAGTGCATCTCTCTGGACCTCAGTTTGCAGGATGGACCCCGCTCCGGGCTGCTGGTGTGTCTGGAGCCTCAAGGGAGGCACAGCAAGCTCAGAATGCAGGGATTGTGTGAGGGAGGTACGCTGAAGGGTCCTATTCCCTCCCATCTCTTCTGAATGTGGCTTTGGTGGCCTTGTTCCCAAAAGGACAAAGTTCCTAAGTCCCTGGGACTCTGGAAGCCTCTGGATCCCATGGGGCTGTTTCTGCCCTGCCTGCTGTGCTGCATTTGGGAGGGCGAGAAGAAGGAGATGACTGTGCAGCCCCTTCCCAAAGCCTTTCCTGTGCCCTGGCTTGTGTCTCTGAACAGTGGGAGAGGGCTCCTAAGCTCTGTCCCTACGCTGGATCAACTCCAGCTCTTCCTCCAGCCAGCCCGTAACCCTTCCACGCCTCATTTTTCTTTCACTTGCAGGGAGTCTGGATTCCCACCTTTGGCTCCTTTGACATCATCTCCAAAGAAATCAGGATTGGAAATGTGATCGTGACTCGGCAGTGGCCGATGTTTCACCTGGCCAGCAACCTCATAGCTATGCACCACCTCAAGTCCCGCAGGGAGTCCTTGCCAGGTTGGTGGGGGGATTAAAGCTCGTATGCCTTTATGGATGGTGCAAACAGGGCCACCACCTCCCTTCTCAGAAGCAGACCTCCCCCTCGGAGGAGCCTGTCCAAACGTGGGGCCGTTCTGGTTGATGTCCCTTAGTAGCAGTTCTAGGGAAGCAGCTGTGGAACAGCAACCGTATCATCAACTCTGTCTGTGGCATTTTTCAGCCCACAGGAAGGTGGAGCCCCTGAAGTACAGCCAGGTGGCTGCAGCTGCCAAGGGTTGAAATGTAAAGCCTCGCCAGGTCAGAAGCTGTTGTGAGCTTAGATGTGGGTAGCTGCCTCTATCTAGGGCTGCATGAAGGGGTGTGTGTGCTGGAGGAGAGAAGGAAGGACGCTGCAGATGTGTGCTGGCTGCAGAAATGGCACTCCGCTGTAGCAGCAGGAAGGCAAATGGCAGAAAGTACGCTTGAGGAGCAGAAGTTTGTGGTTGGCTGTGCTCAGATCTTCCTCCCAAGAGATGCTCTTCACGTCTTTCTTGTTTCCTTTCTGCCAGAAGCTGAAGCAAACAGGCTTGCAGTGAAGCGTGGCCTTGCAGGAAGGCAGGGCACTGGTGTGGAGTGTGGCCCAGCTGTGAAGAGAGCTGCAGACACACAGCAGGCATCTGGGTTCTGGGTCCTGTCTTTCTAGTTAGGCTTGCTGTCTGTCCTTTCCTGGGACTGTTGTCATTGCATGTTGCTTGAGGTCTTGCAGTTGGAGGGGTTGACAGTGACCTTTCCTGTCCAGGACTGGAAATGCAAACCCACAGTTCACCCAAGAGCCTATGATCCATTGCAGTCAACACTGGAGATGAGATGTCCTTGTATCGTGGCCCAGCTGGGGGGTTGGTCTCGATGATCTCTGGATGTCCCTTCCAGCCCATCTGATTCTGTGATTCTGTGCCAGTTTGCAGCCTGAAGGTAGTGCTGGACTCGTTAAATCTTGCAGCTTCCCCTTTCTTGGTTCTAACAGGGAGAGGTGCTGAGCCAAATGGCAAGATCTACGTGAAAGCTGCTCTCCAGGCTGGAGGGCTTCCTGGAACAGCAGGTCCCAGGACAGGGGGACGACCTTACCCCACAGTTGACAACCACTCCTTCTGCAGGACCGTGGCTGCAAGAAAGCACAAGGGAGTGGAGGAAGAGGAGCAAAAAGCAGAGCTGTGGCCTGCCAAGAAACACTCGAAGGTGGAGTGCAGTGTGGCAAAGGTCCAGAGCCCACATCAGAGCAGAGGCAGTGTGCCAGCTCCAGCAGCACATCCTGGGCCTGCCCCAGTGCCGACTGAGCGGTCCTGGGCCTCAAAGCCAAGAGGTAAGAAGATGCTGTCGTAGCAGCCGTGGTGAGGCACTTCCTTTATCAAGCGCATGGAGTATGCTTAGGGTTTGCTTTGCTTTTTCCTTCTCTGGACAGAGAAGAGAAAAGAGTTGAAGGCTACCCAGTCCATGTCCTTGACCAGGACCATGCCAGAATGCCTGGCCCCCTCTTTTCCAATTAACTCCACGTCCCACTAGAAACCCCCTTCCCTGAGAGGCTTCCTGGCCTGTTTTCATGGTACCCATGTTTCCGCAGTTTTGCTGTTGACAAAATGAATTTCTCTTTCCTTGCTCTACAGCCAGATGATGATGACAACAGAAAGAGAGGAGAGAGGAAATGAAGAAGGCTTCTCTGAGAGCTGCCGCTGCCCATGCAGAGCTGAGTCCCTGGCGAGCACAGACGTGCTCTTTTTGTTCTCAGGGTCCCTGTCTGTCAGACACGAAGGGGCTTGTAGAATGCTGAGGGAAGCGGTGTCCTCTTGATTCTTGCTTTGTTTCTTTCCAGTCCTCTACAATGAAGATGGAGAAGCTGCAATGGACAGACTGAGTGGAGGAGCGTCAGAAGGCAGCGGCTTCGTGGCAGCAGCCCAGCTTGGCGCTCCAAGTCTGGTTGCAGCTCATCAATAAACAAGTGGAGTTTGTATTCACCCAGAAAGCAGAAGCCCTGAGCACCGCAGAGGCAGCACAGGGCCAACGCAGAGTGGCCCGCAGCCCCCACTCCCTTCGCCCCGGCCCCCTCTCCGGTCCCCCCCCAAACACCCACCCAACTCAGCCCCGCAGCTCCTCCCTCCCCCCAACCAGCCTCGAGGTGGGCAGAAAGTTATCAACATCTCTTCAGTGAATGATCAGTCCCTAATTAAAACCCTCTGGTAGACATCAGAGTTTAGGGGTTTTTAGGGTTTATTAGGGGTTTTTAGGGATTTTTAGGGGTTTTTAGGGGTTTTTAGGGGTTTCCGTGGATTTCCACTCTATACACGCAGGTGTATTCCGCGTTTCCCCAGTTGTTCCGCACATCCAGTTTGAACTTTCGATACGACTGAAGGGGCTTCTCCTGCCAATGCAAAGAGGAGAGGCTTCGTTATGGGCCGGAGGGGGACCAGTGCCACATAGTGCCCCACAGATCCCACGGTTCGCCCCATAGATATGGGTGAACCTAATACACAGTCAGTGATTTCCTGGAATTCAGATTCATATTCAATAGTTGTTTAGCATGCCTTGCAGGCAGCTGGCCTCCCCCCTTGCACTTGCCATACCTGAACGTGGAAGGCCTGGGAGATCTCTCCGTCCACGTTGTAAACAAATGACCCCAGGAGAGTTTCCTCTTCGTCCTCATCCACTCCCTCAAAGAGAAGAGATGATGGCGGTCACACTTAGGCAGGCCGTGCCATAAAGAACACACTGAGGCCAAAGGTGGGAGCCCTTCCAACCCTCCCTGTGCTCTGGCAGGATTGGAGCACAAAGGAGGGTGAACCTGAGTCAGGGCATGGGAGCAATTGCTCCCAGCTGCTCGGCCACAAAGAGCCGTAGAGGCTTTTGGAGACATGGAACCACCCGAGGGATTCGGTGCCCTCAGGCAGGATGCTCTGCAGCAGCCCACCACTGAAATTTGGGAGCTCCCAACAGTATGGGTCATATGGGGCTCTGTTGGGTGTCTACTGTGTGGCTCTATGGTGCTCTATGAGCTCTTGTGTGGCTCTATGAGGTCTTACAGGGCTCTATGTGGCAGTTATGGGGCTCTGTTGGGTGTCTGTAGGGCCCTTATGGGGCCCTGTTGGGTGTCTGTGGGGCACCATGAGGCTCTTTAGTTTTCTATGAGCTCTTGTGCAGCTCTATGGGGTCTTGCAGAACATTATAGGGCTCTATGGGGTGTCTGTGGGGGCTCTACAGGGCTCATTAGGGTGTCTGTGGGGGTCTATGGGGTCTTATGTTGCGGTTATGGTGTTGTGTTTGTTGTCTCTGGGGCTCTATATGGATTCAATGGGCTCTTATGGGGCTCTATGGCAAAGCTTTTTCCTCGGGGTCCTCCAGAAGCAGCAGCAAGCAGAGACTTACCAAGATGGCAAAGTCTCTGGGGGCACTGCTGACCTCCCCAGAGGGAGACACTGCCTTGGACACGTGCCACACAGTGAAAGCCGTGGGCCAGATGTTCTCTGGCAGCTGGATGACAGCATGGCCCTGAGATCCTTGGAAAGCCCAGCAGCTTCCAGCAGAAACATCGGGCTGAAAGGAGAAAGATGCGTCCATCAGTGGGGAGGCAAAGAGCCGCCAGAGCTGGATGCTGGGCAAGGAGCACAGACCTTGTCTTCTATGGGGCTGCCCGTCATGGAACGCTACTCAAGGGACGGGAGGGCAATATGCAGAGGTTTGGACAACAGCTCTGGAGTCAATTGCCTTTCTCTGCTTGCACAGAGCCGGCGGGGCAGCCCTCCCCAGCATCTGTCAGCCCAGCACCCTCCCAACGCTGGTGTCAGCGATGTGGGGAAGAGTGTGGGCTGAGCAGAGCAGCTGGGCCAAAGGAAATGGATGTGCAGCCAGAATGGGGTGAGGATGGGGGGGAAGGATGGAAGGGGAAGGACTGGGGGAAGAAAGGACTAAGGGGTGGAGGGGGAGCCCTTATGGGGCTCTGTGGGGTGTCTGTGGGGGGAGGGGGGCGAAAGCAAGGGGGGGAAGCCCACAGTCAGCACTTCTCCTGCCATACCTGCAAGATGGTTTCCGGGGACTTCGCGGAGGAAAAGAGGGGAGAAAGCCGGCCTTTCCCACCATAACTCTTGGTTGTCCTCTCCGCATCAACAGTGGCACCTGAAATAAAGATGGACAGACGTGCACTGGGATGGCCCAGAGATGAGCTGAAGGAGGGAATGCTCAATCCCCAAAGCTCTTGGCGGGGCTCTGGGGTGCAGAA
Organism: Coturnix japonica; assembly: GCF_054131305.1. Lineage (NCBI taxonomy): Eukaryota > Metazoa > Chordata > Aves > Galliformes > Phasianidae > Coturnix > Coturnix japonica. Next base: position 904,606 of record NW_028188953.1, read on the forward strand.
TCCCTCCTGCTGTGTATGGGAACTGCTGAGTCCCGGCCTGAAGCGCTGACTGGGGAAAGGAGCCGGTCAGCCCTGGGAGCAGAGGGGAAGGGTTTGTAAAGCCTCAGAGATGGGGGGATTAGATGGGAAGTGAGGAGGAAATTCTGGACCCCCAGTGGACAGTGAGGCCCTGCAATGTGCTGCCCAGAGGAGCCATGGAGGCGTTGGAGACCAGGTTGGATGAAGCCCTGAGCACCTTGATGCAAAGCCCTCGTAGAATGGCCTGGGTTGAAAAGGACCACAATGATCATCCAGTTCCAACCCCCTGCTGTGTGCAGGGTCGCCAACCAGCAGCCCAGGCAGCCCAGAGCCACATCCAGCCCGGCCTTGAATGCCTGCAGGGATGGGGCATCCACAGCTTCCTTGGGCAACCTGTTCCAGTGCGTCACCACCCTCTGGGGGAAAAACTTCCTCCTAAGATGCATCCTAAACCTCCCCCGTCTCAGTTTAAAACCATTCCCCCTTGTCCTATCACTGCTCACCCTCGTCATGGAGTTATCTGGATCAATCTATGTCCATAACAGGGGGCTAGTTGGCCTTTGGGCTCCCCGGCCCCCAATAATGGGAAGGGAAAGGGGTAGGAAGATGGGAGCTGGGCTAAGGAAACAAACAGAGCAGTGGCAACGATCTAAGGAGGAAGACTTACTTTACTAACTACGATGTCGGGATGCAAGATTACACAATATAATACAGTCTAATTGAACCTGAGGGCCTCTGGAACGTGTAGTTCTTCTCTGAGCTCCACAGGATGTGATGAGGTGGGAAACCCATAGCAAAAGGTACAAATCCATGACAGCTTGGCTGGGGAGGAGTTCCCAGCTCCAGCGCTGCCTTCCATGGTGTTGCTGTGAAAGGGTGGATGAGCAGGTGATGAGAGAGGGTGGGGAAGCCCACAGGGGTGCAGGACTTGGTGTGCATGGCATGGAGCTGGGGAAGCCTCCCAGCACTTTGAGGTGGCCACAGCCAGGCAGGAACAGATCCCAGCAGTCCCTGCTGAGCATGAGAACAAGGACACAGACACACAGCGTGTAGCTTTGCTGAGGGATTTATTGATTATCAGAGGGTGTCACTGATCATCGGGAACTTCACTGGGCACCAGAGGGCAGCACGGGCAAGAAGCAGCCTTGTCCCTGCAGGGTTTGTCCCAAGGACATTCTCAGGGAGTTTTGTCGGGGACCTGAAGGTCTGTGATTGAAGAACAGTCCTGGGATGGAAGAAAGAATTCTGATCGTTTGAATGGAACTGCTGTTTGTGGCTGTGGTCACAAAGAACTTGCTTTGTAGAGAGAGCTGACCTTGGGCGTTTATCTTGATTTGGCAAAGACTTATTTTGCAAGCAGGTGTTTCACCTGGGCTTTGTGTCGTGCATTGGACAAGCGAGTGCAGTGTGCAAGTGGAAAAAGACCTGCAGACCCTGGGGAGAATAAAAGTAACTGTGACGTTCTCATTCTCTGAAATAGGATTAATGATATATTTTGACCCAAATTGTGGCCCTCACACACTCCAAAATTGGATTTATTGCATATTTTGACATGAGTTGTGAAGTTCTCACCCTCAGAAGTTATGTTTTGCCCCTATTATGGCCCAATATATGATGTTCTTACACTCCAAAATAGAGCTAATGACATATTCTAACAGAAATTGTGACACACTCACACCCTGAAATTGATTTTATGATATATTTTGACCAAAATTGGCATGGCAGATATCATTTGTCCTGAAAAAACAAATGGATTTTTCTCAAATTGCTCTGTTATAACAAACTAGAGCCAGGCAGACTGAAGAAATAGGAAAATCTATCAATCAATCCATCAAAATGCTCTGGCAATCAATGGAACTGTTGGTGCTACAGATACCGCTCGATTTGCCGTTTTTGTTAGAGGTTGTGATAACACATATAGCGTCACTGAAGAAATGGCTTCTTTGGTGCCATTGAAAGTCAAAACTAAATCTCCGGAGCTGTATGAGCAATAAAAGCAACATTAAAGTGATTTTCTTTCTGCTTAGACAGCACCTGTGTCTCCAGCATCCCTTCCCCCCCAAACCTTTCCATGATTCTGTTTCCATGATGTCAATGTGGAAACCTCAGCTGTGGTCTCCTGCTGCTCCAGATGAGTGCTGATCCGCTCCCACCACACAGTGCACACAAGCCCAGGGGGAACCTGGCCATGGCAGCAGAACAGATCTGCATCCTGGAAGGGATGTGAGGTCACAATGCCTGCCGTGCTCGATGAGGTCACAGTGCTCAGTGTGTGTACCCCAGCTGTTCCGTGCTGGCCCCAGCACTTGCTGTGGCTGCAGCGGTGGTGGTGGCAGCATGGCACGAGTGTGGGGGGCCGTGTCCCCCGCCCGCCTTGCTCTCCTCCTCCTACTGATGGCCATGTGTTCCAAGGAGACTTGTGCTGCGCCGTGGCGAGCTCCAGCAGCAGGTGGGTGGGCAAAGATGGGACCAAGTGTAACTACAGGCCAGAGGTCCAGGCTGTTGTCCCTGTGCCACACTGCCCCGGGGCTGCCTTTCTGCAAGGGTTTATTGGGAAGGGGGCCAGGCAGCACCCCAGGAGTCGGGTGTGGGTTATGGAAGCAGTGCTCCCCAGGGCTGGCTCCAGCTATGCCAGGCCATGGCTCTGCTGCTGGCTGAGCCCACCCTGGAGGTGTCCTATGGGAGAGCTCAGAAGAAGCGTGCTGGGAAAAGCGTGAGCATTTCTGCTCTGGCTTCCCAGTGCTCCCCACAGGCAAATCCCAGTTCCCAACAGAGACACCCAGCTGGAGCCCAGAGGAAGGAACAGGCATCGTTTCCTCTGGTGCTTTAGTGGGAGATCCAGCAAGGAGCTCCCAGTAAGAAAGCCCTGACGGGCTGTATACCCTTCCATGAGGTCCCAGAGGTGTGTTACAAGTGGCCTGGAGAGGGCATTTGAAAAGCTGCCGAGTGCCAGGCTCCAGGTCACCCCGGTTATTCTCTAGCTTTGGCAATCACGGTCTGAGTCTCCCATTCCATTACCTGACCAGTCCCCAGTCACTAAGGGAGAAGGCGCAACATGCAATGGGAACATCTCTCATCTGTTCTTGATTTTAGATGATGATGTTGGAGTTCCTTATCCAGATGTTTTGATGGATACTGATTTTGTGCCTCAGGGGAAACCCAGAGGTAAGTTGTGTCTGTTTCCTGGAAGACAGAAAAATGAGCGCTGTAATAGTTTATTCAGGTACTTAAGAACCTCCAAAGGTCTTTCAAGTCTCTTTGTGCCTTAAAGGCTGTACACAGATCAGCTGAGAGTAGTTCTTTACTTGGAGAGTTGTCCCATTTCAGTGGGAAGGCAGCCCTTGCCACTCTTTGGAGGAGAAAACCGATGCCTTTGCTGTTTGGGCCATGTCATTCCCCGACCTGCTGCCAGTCTCTGCAGGTCACTGCAGAAAAACCAGGCCCCAGTGTGCAGTGGAAGCTCTCCTCACCTGTGTCTGATCACACTTGTGCCTGCAGGCCCTCTTGGTGGATTACCAGAATGGAGACCTGTCCCTGAACCTGGGGTGGATGCCAGAGGTAAGTCACCAGTCTTCACCTCATGATCTTTACTCATATTTGGTTGTGGAAGTTCAGGAAGGGTTCAGCTTTTTGCTGCCTGGTGGTTTCTCGTCCATGAGAAGCTTGGGCAGTCACTGTTCCTTGGGTGCTGTGTGCACCCACTGTCCCATTGGCTTTCTCTCCATCCATCGGAGATCGTTCTAGTAAGAAAACCCCAATGTTCTTCCATGCTGTCTCTGAGGACTGTTTCACGTGGCCTGGAGAGAGTATCTGCAAAGCTGCTGAGTGCCAGCCAACTGCCCACCTGGCCCCTCTGCAACTTTCAACCCAGCTCTGGGTGCCACATCGTCACCTGAGCCCCTTCCAGTCACTGCAGGTCCCTAAGGAAGAGAGAGATCACAACGCACAATGGGTGTGTGATTACCGCTGTGCCTATAAGCAGTGCCTTGCCAAAGCCTCCGCATCATATGGTCCATAAGCCTCAGGGCAATCCCACAGGAAAAGGCCTTTAGATCTTCCCCTTCTCTTCCCCAGATAGTTCCACACAGCGTAGTAGGGAGAGAAGAGTGCTGTGCAGCAGTCCTGTCATTCCAGTTAAACAACCATCCGGCACAGCAGGAAAGGACGGATCAGAGCCTTGCTGTGGTGATGCCCCTGTGTCTGCACTGGCTTGCGGCATCACCTTCCTCCTAAAGATACCATCCTGATGAGAAGCAGTTACTTACAGCCCTACTCTCTTACCTCCTTTCTAAAGGGACTGACGCAGAGCCTGCTCACATGGATGCATTTCAGCAAGGCATCCGTCGCACACTGCCCATCCCTCTGGGAGAAAGAGAGGCCTCGCAAGCAGCTGGCACTGCAGGTAAGGGCCGCCGGTAGAGCTCCGTGGCCATGGTTAGAGGTTGCTCCCCTCCCACTGCACCCAGTTCCCAGGGACTTAGGAACTTTGTCCTTTTGGGAACAAGGCCACCAAAGCCACATTCAGAAGAGATGGGAGGGAATAGGACCCTTCAGCGTACCTCCCTCACACAGTCCCTGCATTCTGAGCTTGCTGTGCCTCCCTTGAGGCTCCAGACACACCAGCAGCCCGGAGCGGGGTCCATCCTGCAAACTGAGGTCAAGAGAGATGCACTGACTCACAACTGGCGCAATGGCATAGAGGGAGCCTCCTCGTCCTTCTGCCTCCTCTGTGCCTGCACCATGCCCAGACTTTGCCTTTCTCTCATTCTTCACAGCGCTGTCAAATCCCACGGAAGCCCACCACAACGGGGTCTATCGTTTTCTGAGGAATCCAGGTAAGCAGCGATCTGGCAGGAGTTCATAAGCAGGAGAAACATCCTGAAAACTAGGAGCGTGCAAGTTGTGCCCATGCCGGGGGGAAGGAAAAGGGGAGAAACAGGTTCAGGTGCTGCTGAGGGGCCCTGACTCTGCCCCCGAGGAGTGGGGTCTGAGTGGGAGGGGAGAGCTCAGGGCAGCACTCCCTGCACAACACGACCGTGGCTCTTGTCCACGTCACTCTTAGCAGCAACTGATTAAACAGATGCACACACTCTCCTTCTGCTCTAATGAGTTTTGTTTAGTCAGACGACGTGTCCCAAAGGGTCACGGTGTGCCGGCCTGCGGCAGCACTACCCAGCCTCACAAGGCAAGGGTAGGTGAGTGCAAAAGAAATGTTAGAGCATGATGGAGAAGAAGGAGCAAATCTGGCAGAGCCAGAGCGTACCCAAAGCTGAGAGGCAAAATAGAGGCTCCAGAGCGCCTCGATGCGCGTTGCCTTTGGGAGTTCCCTTTGCTTCCCCTGGAAGCGGGGAAGCATTGCAGCCTGAGGATTTTCACTTGTTCCAGGAGGCCAACAAAATGGAAAAGAATTGTGTAGCAATGTCAGACCTCCTTGAGATTTCCATTAAGGCACGAGACACAGCAATGACCATGTTGTTCCTCCAGGTGTGCCTGGTGCAGGACGTGCAAACGCCGAGCAAGTTAAAGTTGGTTGGAAGTTCTACCTGATAGTTGCTGGAGCTTCCTTGGGTTCCCTATTGCTGGGGATGCTTCTGTGCTGGCTTCTTATTTACTGGTACAGGAACAGAAAGTGAGTTGTTGACCCCCATCCCCATCCTGCCCAACTCTTTACTGTAGGGCTGCTGTGGGCCAGGAGGCGTTTCTAGTTAAAGCAGCGTAAAGAGACCAGTTAATTGTTGGCTCACACGGTCTGTGATTGACGCAGTTAGATGTTGTCATTGGCTTCAGCCCATCCTTACTGCTGGGCCAGAGACAGGCTGGGAGCTGAGGGTGGCTCTTTGCCATGCACTGTGAGAAAGCAGAGCAGGGGCTCTCCTGTGCCCTCAGCACGTTCCTCTCTTTGCAGGCGCCGCTGGGAAGCTAAAAAATGGGCTAAACAAACCCAGGACAATACCATCATCTACAGCTCACTGCCAAGCTTCCCGCCTGGACTGGATTTCTGACAAGCCCAGCAGCCCCCGGTCCCGACGGGCATCAACGCCGCCCCCCCGTCCCCCACCACCATCCTTCGGGGGACAGAAAGAACCCACCCGGGGTGGAGGCTTGCGGTCATCGGCCAGCACTGAAACAACGTCTGACCGGCAGATGAGCGACAGGCCCAGCAGCCCCCGGCCCCACCGGGCATCATCGCCGCCCCTCCCCACCCCCACCGCCATCCTTCAGGGGGCGGGAGCGGTCCCCTCAGCTCCGGAGCATCACCCAGCACCCGGACAACTGCTGCCTTGGGGAAGCATGAGAGGCCCGGCAGCCCCCAGCCCCCAGCACCAACTCTGCCTCTTCCTCCCCTCCAGCATCCATCAGGGGACGCAGAGTGCAGAGGTGGGGAAACAGTCCAGGAGACAGATAACCACTGCCTGGGGGAAGCACAACCAGCCCAGCAGCCCCCCACCCCCCCAGGCACCGTCACCACCCTCCCCCTCCCCTCCACCATCCTTTATTAGGTAGAAGCGCCCCCCCCCCACCGTGTCAGCTTAGGGGCATCAGACACCTGGAAAACCACTGCCAGGGGGAAACAGACCAGGCCCAGCAGCCCCCAGCCCTTCCCCAGCACCACCTCTGCCCTCCTGCTCCTCTCCACCATCCATCAGGAGGTGGGAGCACCCCCAGTGGGTTGGTTTGGGGCACCATCTGACATCCACAGAACCACTGCTGTCATCAACCAGAGTTTTCCAGGCCCCACACTACCAATAAATTGATAGTTATACTACAGTTGTCCGTGTACTGTTGTCGTGTCATTACCTGACCCACTACCAGACCTTGCATGTCACTTGGCATTGGCAGACAGCGATCATACGAGTGGGAATCGCTTTAAACTCCAAGAGTGGAAATGGAGGTAGATGGGTAGAGGAAATTCCTCCCCCAGAGGCAGTGAGGCCCTGGCCCAGGCTGCCCAGAGGCTGTGGGTGCCCTATGGCCTGTCTCAGGCAGGGGACGAGGTTGGGAGCACATTGTCATCAATTTACAAGCAATGAGCCGATAATGTTCCAATTAGAAACTTTTATTAATTGTAGCGGGTAAAACAAAAAGGCAATTCAGCGCTGGGCGACAGGGGAATCCTCGTTCCTCCAACTGCCGCGCCTTCCCGTCCCTTGCAACTTCTTTTGTAAGGTCCATCCCGAGTGTATTGTCCTTTAATTGGTCGGTCGTGATCGTGCCACTTGGTGTGTCATTCCTTGGTTGGTCCTTCTGTGAAACTTTGTATCCATCGGGGCGCGCTTTGCCTGTAACTACGCAGAGTACACAATCTACCCATAAAATTAGAGTGCTCTGCAACCCTTGTGGCCTCCATATTCCACCATCACATCCCGGTCCTAATGAACAAGCACTCCACCACAATGCTACCACATCCCGGTCTTAATGAGCAAACATTTTATCACAGTCCCCCCTTTTCTTTTATTGTACTATTTTGTTTTGCTCATTAAACCGTTTTAGTTCTTGTCGACTCCTGGGCTCTTTTTCTTTGTTCTAACTGTTTTCTTAGTTCAGGCATTGTATCTATTGCTACCCCCGTTTGATCAACGTAGGTGCAACATTGTTCTTTAAGAGCCACACATAGTCCCCCTTGCTGCAATAGGAGAAGATCCAACCCCCTTCTATTTTGTAACACTACTTCTGATGGGACCACTTAAATGGCTCATGTGTCTGTACCTCTGTACCCCAACCCTCATTAATGAGACTTAATATTATTATCAATTGAGCTAGTTTTAGATAGGCAGTTTTCCCACTGCAGTAGTGAGTCTTTAATTGTTCGGGGGAGTTATTTCCAGTCTTGGGGTATCTTCTGGATTCTAAATCTTTGGATTCATTCATAATGGAGCAGACCCCTCCACATGTTTTATCTCCTCTGCCTCGCCCATCGACTCGGTTGCCTCGAGCCATGGGGTGTATAATCTTCTCGGCAGCAAGAGTATTCTTCAGGAGGGGCTGGTTTTGCTTCCCTTTTAAGTGGGTCTTTGGGGTACTGCACCCTATTCTTTTTCCCACTGGTTATACACTTAAGTGATGCTGGTAAGGATCTAAATTCACCCCCAGGTTTACCCCCTTCTATTAAAATTTCCACGGCCACTCTGAAGGCTAATAACCAATTTGTGTATCCCTGTTTCCGCAGTGGGTCCACTACCTTTCTAAAACATATCCCAACAGTTGCATTCACAATAGTCAAAATATTCCCTTCTACATTAAATTCTATACTGATACGTTTATACAATCATTGTTAATTCATGTTCTCATTTTCCTTGACGGAGGGTTTCGTGACAGTTTTACTTTCAAATCACCCGCTGGACTAGTGACTCTCCATTCGTGATTTTGTACTGGACCCTTAACACGACTAGCATGTGTCCATCCTTTTTCAGCAGTTCTGATGGCAGTATTGGTAGTCAATAACACCAGATAGGGACCTTCCCAGCGAGGCTGCAGTGTGGTTTCTCTCCAGGTCTTTATCAGAACCCAATCTCCAGGCTTTATCTGATGGAGGGTAATGTCCAGAGGGGGTCTTTGAGTCAATTGTCCCTTTTTCCACAATTCCTGTTTATACTTCATTAATTCCGTGATATAAGCTTGAATGTTCTGATCTACCACCCCCGGGTGATCTTTAGGGGTTCCTGCATCATATGGCATTCCGTATAACATTTCGAAGGGAGATATTCCTATGTCAGCCCGGGGCTGGGCCCTAAGGTTTAAGAGGGCAAGGGGAATGCATTTTATCCATGAGAGCTTAGTTTCTAGTGTTAATTTGGCCAATTGCTTTTTTAGTTCCCCATTCATTCTCTCTACTCGCCCTGAACTCTGTGGGTGCCAGGGAGTATGTTCTTCCCATTTTATTCCCAAGGCTTCAGCTATATTTCTAGTGATTCTTGATGTAAAGTGTGGTCCTTGATCTGAATCTATTACTTCTGTTACCCCATACCTAGGGATGATTTGTTCGAGTAATATTTTTGTTACTACCTGAGCTGTTGCTTTAGTTGTGGGGAATGCCTCTACATAATGTGTGAGGTGGTCTATTATGACTAATACATATTTATATCTTCCTACTTTAGGAAATTCGGTAAAGTCAATTTGGACTCTAGAAAATGGCCTAGTGGCCAAGGGTCTTCCCCCCATAGGCAGTTTTCTTTGTACGGCTCTGTTTATCTTTAAGCACGTAATACATCCTTGAGTAATATGTCTAGCTAGATTATGTAGGCCTATACACATGTACTTAGTGGCAAAATGATCTATTAAAGCTTGGCTTCCCCAGTGGGTCCGTTCGTGCAACTGGGTCAGCACCTGAGATGCTATTGACTTAGGCAGTACCTCTCTCCCGTCAGCTAGATACCACCTCCCTTCTGTGTTTTTAGTTATTCCCATTTGATTCAGTTTTTGTTCTTCCTTCGGTGTAAACGAAGGGGCCTCATCATGTGTCAATTCTTCCTGCCTCTCCTGCCTCAGGACCAATTCCCTGAGGGCAGCTTGCTTAGCTTCTAGGTCTGCTGCATTATTTCCTCTAGTCTTGTAATCGGTCCCCTGTTGGTGTCCTCTAAGGTGTACCACCGCTATCTTCTTTGGTTTTCGTAGGGCCACTAAGAGTTGCTTTATTAATTCTTGATGTATTAAGTCCTTTCCTTGGGAATTTATCAATCCCCTTTCTTCCCAAATCTTCCCAAAGGTATGTATTACCCCATAACTATATTTGGAATCGGTATAGATAGTGCCCTCTTTTCCCTGTAATCTTTTTAGTGCCTGTAAAACAGCATACAGCTCGCAAGCTTGAGCTGACCAAGTGTTACTCAAGGGTCCTGATTCCAATACCCGGAGGGTCTTTCCATCTACTATTGCATAACCTGATCTTCTCTTTCCCTCCACTACTCTAGAGGATCCATCCACAAATAATTTTTCCCCTTCTCTTAATTCTTCTTCTTCTAAATCTGGTCTGATTTTTGTTTGTTCTTCTATCGTATGTAAACAGTTATGAATGAGTCCCACATTTTCGGGTTTTCCATATAAGAATTCTGCAGGATTCTGGAGACTTGTGGTCTCCAGGGTTAAGTTAGGGGCTTCCAGTAAGATACCCTCATACTTTAGAAGACGAGAATCAGATATCCATTTTTCAGCTTTTTGTTGGAGCACATTTCTAATATTGTGGGGAGATAGTACCTTTATATTGCTGTTAAAAGTAATTTTCCTGGCTTCTTCTACCAATAACGCACACCCAACAATTGCTTGTAAGCAAGCGGGCCATCCTTGGCTCACAGGGTCTAATAATTTTGACAAATATCCAACGGGTTTCTTCTTCCCTGCCCAATCCTGTGTTAAAACCCCATACGCTGTACCACTGTCTATGTTAACGAATAAATAAAAGGGTCTTTTTAAGTCAGGCAGGCTCAAGACAGGGGCATTGATGAGATCCTCCTTCAGCTTTTGTAGATTCTCTTCATCTTGTCTATCCCACTTTATTAATCCATCGGTACTGAGCTTTTGATATAGAAACTTTACTTTACTGCTATAATTTTCAATCCATTGTCTACAATATCCCACTAATCCCAGCAATTGTCTTATTTGTCTCTTATTGTTTGGCGACTTCAGGGACAATATTCCTTGTATCCTTTCAGGATCTATCTTCTTTTCTCCTTTACTCAGGTAATGCCCTAGATATCTAACCTCCTCTTCCACAAATTGCAATTTCCTTTTTGATACTTTAAGTCCTTTCAGTCCCAAAAAGTTCAGCAATTTAATACTTTCTTTCCGAACCTTTCCCTCATCCTCTCCAGCAATTAATAGATCATCTACATACTGTATTAATTTGGTATCAGGATCTAGCTGATACTCTTGCAGGATATGTTCTAGGGCTTGCCCAAACAAATTAGGGGATTCTGTGAAGCCTTGGGGGAGTGCAGTCCACCTTAATTGCTGTTTTCTGTTAGTATCTGGGTCTTCCCACTCAAATGCAAAAAAATCGCGGCATGTCTCATCTAAAGGGCAAGCCCAAAAAGCATCTTTTAAGTCTATGACACTATACCACAAGTTGTCGGGCCCTAATTTACTTAGCAATGTATAGGGATTAGCTACAACTGGGAACCTAGATACAGTGCGCTTGTTAATTTCCCTCAGATCATGAACCAACCGATATGTTCCATCAGGTTTCTTTACCGGTAATATAGGGGTATTAAATGGGGACATACAGGGTTCCAGTAATCCTTTGCTCACTAATCTATCTATTTCTGGTTTGAGACCCCTCCTTCCTTCCAGGGAAATAGGATATTGTTTTATTTTTACTGGGATTTCAGGATTCTTGATTTTTACCGTGAAAGGGGGTATTTTTAGTTGTCCCACACTCTCGGGGGTATACCAGACATCAGAATTGATCTCTTGTTCATCTTCTACCCTAAGAGGGCAGAGTTTGATTCTCAATTCTTTATTCTCTACTTCTAGTCCTATGCCTAATGCAATAATCAGATCCCGTCCTAACAAATTGAACTCCGCTTCAGGCAGTATCAAGAAATCACCCAACCCCACTTTGGACTCTGCTTCTATCATTACATTTTTAACTATTCCTACTGTAAAAGGTTCTCCCTTTGCTCCTATTACTTTGGTAGTTTCCCGGGAAGGTTTGCATCCGAGGGGGATCTGTTGTATAGTAGACCTTTCTGCTCCTGAATCTACTAGAAACTCTACCTCCTCAGCTTGGGGACCAATTTTCAATTTTATCAAGGGCTCCTGTTGTTTCTGGGTCCCCAATATATAGAGCCCCTGACACCCCTAGTCTTCTTGGAAGGACTTTTCGTCTCTCATTCTAACCCTGCAGTCCCTCTTCATGTGTCCCTTTTTCCTGCAATAATAGCATATTCTCTCCTCCTCCCTGTTTTCAGGCTTCCTAAATTTTTGCTGTCCTGGAATTCGATTTTGCGTCCATCCCCCCATTTTCCTTTCCAATTCCCTACTTTCTTTGACCGCTGCTATCATCATCCTAACCTGCCTATTATGTCTTTCTTCCTCCCTTCTTACATATACCTTCTGAGCTTCCCTCAAAAGTTCATCAAGCCCCCGATCCTGCCAATTTTCTATCTTTTCTAGTTTCTTGCGGATATCTTCCCAAGCCTTAGCTACGAACTGTGTTTTGAGCAGAGCCTGGCCTATCGGTGTATCGGGATCCAATCCTGAATATAGTTGTAAATTCTTGCGTAACCTTTCTAGCCATTCAGTGGGTGTTTCCTCCTTCTTTTGTCTTTCATTAAAAGCTTTATTTATATTCTGACCTCTTGGGACTGCCTCCCTAATGCCCTGGATAATGATAGTTCGCAGGTCCTGCATGTGAGTCCTATGATGTTGATTTTGATGGTCCCATTGCGGATTCTGTAAGGGCCATTTAATATCCGCAGCGGGCCCGTGGGCATGTTGAGCATCCCAAATGCGCATCCCTGCACGCCTAATCATACCTCTCTCTTCTGCTGTGAACAGTATACTTAGAATAGATTGTAGTTCCTCCCAGGTATAAACATTTGGCCCTAAGAACTGATCTACTCTGTCTGCCACCCCCAGGGGATCTTCTAGTATATTACCCATTTCCTTCTTAAAATCTCTAACATCCCCTGAATTTAAGGGCACTGATATAAACCCCATCTGAGGTTGTGGACCTCCCATGGGCATTTCTCTTAAAGGGTAGAGGTTATTTTGTCGTGCCTTTGCCCGTGTCACAGGCCCTCCCCCTTCTATCTTTTGTACTTCTCCCTTTCTCGAATCCATCTGCCCATGATCCAACTGAGGAGGAGAAGGTAGGGGAATTGCTGGTGGTACAGCATATGGTGGGGGTCCCACTAAGGCCTCCTCTTCCCTTCGAGGTTTACGTTTTTCGACATCTTTTTCTTTTCGTGTCAAATTAAAAATGGGGACTCCTAAACCCTCTGGGCGAGTGACCCATACTGCTGCATAGTCACTTTCTTCTTGATTGAAAGGGGTTTTGGAGTTTACCCAAAAATTTAATTGCTGTTGTACCCAATCTTCATTAGAACCATACTTAGGCCACCATACTGCCGGGCCAATTTGTTGTCCGCTCCAAATTTCTATACAATAATAAATCATCTTTGCTTTATCTTTATTTCTTGTTCCTGGATAGTGCGTCCAGGCAATTAGCATGAACCCTAGAGGTGAGTCCTTAGGAATGGATGGTCGTTTAGAAGGGGTGGGTGGTTTAGTTTTACACTGCCCCATCTCGTTCTTTACTTCTTGCTCTCTTGTTTTATTCAACGTCTGTAGCTCCCCCTAGTGCCCGTAGCTCTAGGGGAACACCTAAATAATAATCATCCCTAGTGTCCGTAGCTCTAGGGGAACACCTGAATAATAATCATCCCTAGTGCTCGTAGCTCTAGGGGAACACCTAAATAATAATAATCATCCCTAGTGCCCGTAGCTCTAGGGGAACACCTAAATAATAATCATCCCTAGTGTCCGTAGCTCTAGGGGAACACCTGAATAATAATCATCCCTAGTGCTCGTAGCTCTAGGGGAACACCTAAATAATAATAATCATCCCTAGTGCCCGTAGCTCTAGGGGAACACCAAAAAATAACCCTCCATAGAGCCCATAGCCCTAGGGGTTGTGGTGGTGAAAGGGTCCCGCTTATACCCTGTACCCACCCTTCGGCGTGCCCTCACTCAGTGTTGCATTCACTCGCTTCCCCCAGGTCGTGGCCCACGCCCTCGCGGGCAATGGGAACCGCACTACTGTGGGGTCCACACTCGCTCGGGTTAGTGCCGGCTGCCGGCCCCCCTTCACAAGCACACAACACTCGCCACACGCCGGATTCCCAACCCAGACCGGACTATACTCACCTGTCCTGCGTCTTCGTCCGGACTTTCGTGCACGAAATTTAAAGGGTTAACCGGTTTTTACTTGCCTTTGTGTTTTAAATTTCGGATCGTCGGCAGGAGTAGGGCGGGAGGATAGGAGCCGAGGCCACCTATTTAGGCGGGGCGCCCCCTCAGGCTCGTACCCACGCCAGTATTCCCATCCGAGTCACGGCACCAAATTGTCATCAATTTACAAGCAATGAGCCGATAATGTTCCAATTAGAAACTTTTATTAATTGTAGCGGGTAAAACAAAAAGGCAATTCAGCGCTGGGCGACAGGGGAATCCTCGTTCCTCCAACTGCCGCGCCTTCCCATCCCTTGCAACTTCTTTTGTAAGGTCCATCCCGAGTGTATTGTCCTTTAATTGGTCGGTCGTGATCGTGCCACTTGGTGTGTCATTCCTTGGTTGGTCCTTCTGTGAAACTTTGTATCCATCGGGGCGCGCTTTGCCTGTAACTACGCAGAGTACACAATCTACCCATAAAATTAGAGTGCTCTGCAACCCTTGTGGCCTCCATATTCCACCATCACATCCCGGTCCTAATGAACAAGCACTCCACCACAATGCTACCACATCCCGGTCTTAATGAGCAAACATTTTATCACACACATGATGCAAAAGCTCCAGTGTTTCTGCATAAGGTTTCCCAGACAGCAGGCACCATCCTGCTCTGACTAGCAGGCAGTCATTTGCTTTGCAATTAGAAATAAGCAAGCCTTTATTTGAGAAACAGGCTCTATAGGAAAAGATATCAGAAGGAATGAACTCTGGGTGCAGTGCAAGAAAAGAGAAATTCATTTTGTCAACAGCAAAACTGCGGAAACGTGGGTACCATGAAAACAGGCCAGGAAGCCTCTCAGGGAAGGGGGTTTCTAGTGGGACGTAGAGTTAATGGGAAAAGAGGCAGTCAGGCATTCTGGCATGGTCTTGGTCAAGGACATGGACTGGGCGGCCTTCAACTCTTTTCTCTTCTCTGCCCAGAGAAGGAAAAAGCAAAGCAAACCCCTTTAATTCCCCCTCCAACCTGGCAAGGACTCCCTGCGGGACTTGAGGTGGTGCATAGCTATGAGGTTGCTGGCCAGGTGAAACATCGGCCACTGACGAGTCACGATCCCGTTTGCAGTCCTGATTTCTTTGGAGATGATATCAAAGGAGCCGAAGGTGGGAATCCAGACTCCCCGCAAGTGAAAGAGAAATGAGGCGTGGAAGGGTTATGGGCTGGCTGGAGGAAGAGCTGGAGTTGATCCAGCGTAGGGACAGAGCTTAGGAGCCCTCTCCCACTGTTCAGAGACACAAGCCAGGGCACAGGAAAGGCTTTGGGAAGGGGCTGCACAGTCATCTCCTTCTTCTCGCCCTCCCAAATGGGAGGGGGCTGGGGGGGTAACATGTGGGGCTGGGGGGGGTAATGTGGTCCCTATGGGGTGGGCGATGAAGGTGATGTGACGCTATGGGGTAGATTGGGATGGTAATGTGACCCTATGGGGGTAGGTTGGGGTGGTCACGTGACCCTGTGTGGTGCATTGTGGCCCTGTGTCTGAGCTGTGGGTGCCACGTGATCCCACCCGGTGCCCCCATGTCCCCCATCTCTCCCCACTGCAGCCGCCATGTTTGCGGAGGAGCGCAAGGAAGGCAGCCCCCGCTTTGCCAAGCTGCACTTCTCGGTGGGGCTGTGGGTCAACAACCTCCGCAAGCTCCTGGCCCAGATCCGGCACCGCTGGCCCAGCGCTGCCTCGGTGCTGCTCTGACTGCGCCAACACGGCAAGGCCAAAGCGGGCCAGCACAAGCGCCTCTCCAGTATCTTCCACCGCAACTACGGCGCCCCAATCAGTAACGTCACTGCTGCCCCACATGGGAACGCGGCTGCTGCTGCCCCACATGGTGCAGGACAGCACTGGGTGAGTGCGGGGAAATGGGGCACCGTAGAGCCTGTCAGCAACACATAGAGACCCAGAGACCATAGAGCCCCGTCAGTACCCCATCATCACCCCATAGACCATAGGTGCCCATCAGCACCCCATGGAGCCCCATAACCCATAGAGCCCCATCATTGCCCCATGGAGCCCCACAGACCGTAGGTTCCCATCATCACCCCACAGAGCCCCCCCATGGACACTCATGTTGTGCCTCCCCACAGAGCCCCACAACCACCCCACAGAGCCCCATCATGACCTCATAGAGCCCCATAATCCCGTGGTTCCCCATAACCCCCCATTGACCCCCATGTTGTCCCTCCCCACAGAGCCCCATCATCACCCCCCAGGCCCCCATAACCCCCATATTGTCCCTCCCTGCAGACCCCTGCTGGCGCCTCGAGCTCAGCCAGGTGCTGGGTGAGCAAGAAGAAGCTGTGCCCACCAGCAGAGGCCTCTGCACCAGTACATGCACCAGGGTGTATGTGCATCACTCATTACAGAATCACAGAATTATCAAGGTTGGAAAAGACCTAGAAGATCATCTAGTCCAACCATTCCCAATACTTCCCGGCTAAATCATATTCATCAACACAACATCCAGACGTTTCTTGAACACTCCCATGGTCGGTGTCTCCACCACCTCCTTGGGCAGTGCATTCCAATGCCTAACTACCCTTTCTAAGAAGTAATACTTCCTAATGTTCAGCCTGAATCTCGCCTGGAGCAGCATAAAACCATTCCCTCTAGTTCTATAATCGATTACATGAGAGAATAGGCCAACCCCCAGCTCACTACAACCTCCCTTCAGGAAGTTAGAGAGAGCAGTAATGTCTCCCCTGAGCCTCCTCTTCTCTAGGCTGAAGCATCCCCCAAATGCAGCACAGCAGGCAGGGCAGAAACAGCCCCATGGGATCCAGAGGCTTCCAGAGACTTGGATGGGCCCTGAGATACGACACCACCAGCACAAGTGATCCTGCATTGACAGGAAGCCCGTGGGATGCTCAGAAGAGAAATGAGGACTGAGTTTCCTGCTTTCTGTGCAAACACTGGAAGGCCAAAAGCCGGCTGGCCGGCCTGGGGATTCCTATGCAGCCTGCCCGGGGCTCAGTGCCAGGCAACAAAATGGCTGCCTGACCTGCTGGGCCTGTGAGGCCAAAAGCCGGCCAGGCAGTCGGGGGGGACCTTGCCAGGCCTGAAGCTGGTCATGCGGTTAGGGGGGCCCTGCCAGGCTAAAAGCCAGCTGTCTGCTCTGGGGGGCACTGCCAGCTCCAATGCCTGCAGGCCGGGGAAGCCCTTCCAGGCCAAAAGCCTGCAGGCCGGGGTCCCTGCCAGGCATGGATTTAGGCCCCGGGGCTGGTGATGGCCTCTCAGGCTGTGGCTTGATGCCTTGGGGCTGGTGCCGGCCTGCCTGGCTGTGCTGGGAATGCAACCTTGGTTCTGCATCACAGTTTGAACAGGGCAGTTAGGAGCATGTTTAAGAAATACACAAGGTTCCACCCATGCAGTGGTTATTCCTGTGCCTGTGTTCCAAAGCCCAGGCTCCATGAAGGTCAGCACTGTTTTGGTGTTGACCTTGATTGGAATGGAGTTGGATCGTAGGAGGCAGTGTGATCCCACAGAGATGGCATTGAGCAGGAGGAGGAAGAAACCTGTTTGTGAATGGCCAGTTTGAGCCAAACACAGCATGTTGTGTTGTGTTGCAGAAGCACGGAATGGTTGATGTTGGAATGGAGATCTGGGCCCATCTGGTCCAGGCCCTGCTGCAACAGGGCCAGCAGAATTGGTGCCCAGGAACACATCCGATGGGTTTGGAGATCTCCCAGAGGAAACCCCACAGCCTCTCTGGGTCTCTGTGCCAGTGCTGCAGCACTTACACAGTGCAGGAGCGCTCCTGACATTTGGTGGCAACCTCTGGTCCTGGCACTTGGCTCCACTGGATGCTCCACTCAGCCCCTTCTCTCAGGCTTTTGTCATAGAAGAGTTCTCTTTGGGTCCTGTGGGTTCCTGCCCCTGACAGACTGTGGGAACAGACCACCCCCGTGGCCCCACCCTGGCAATTTGTCACTTGCCAAGGACAGAGGGGACAAAGAGGCAGAGGTAGGGGCAGGTGATAAGGAGGGCAGAAACAGCCCCATCCCTGTCCCCTTGTCTGTACCGGGAAGTGCTGGCCGTGGTGTGTAGAGCCCCAGAGGGAACCTTAGAGGCCATAGCTTGTAGGCAAAGCAGAAACATATGGTGCATAGCTTACAGGGCAAAGCTGTGGGGGTTATGGGACAGAGCATCAAGGGCAGTGGTGGTTCTATCGGACACAGCCAAAAAAGGAGGCTTAGAGGCCTCCGCACTGAAGCAGCCAACAAGCACGTCTTCAAGTGCCCACCGGTGCAGTCCATGGCCTTCCGGCGGGAGCCCCTCCGCACAGACCGCCCTCCAGGTACGTGACCCTGGCAAAGGCAGACCCTTCAGCCTGAGCATCCTCCAGGGACGGGCTGCTGCTCAGAGGGGCAACACGTCCCTCCTGCTCCCACCAGCGGGCTGTGCAGGCTGCCCCTCGCTGCTGCTTCCATCTCCTCCATCCCCTCACGCACACACTCTCTGCTGCTCCTCCTGCAGGTCCTGGCACTTACACACTGCCCAGGCTGATGGGGCCCAACACAGCCTACACATCGGCCAGCCCCTGCTACTCCATCAGGGGAAGGAGCCAGCGCGGTCGCTTTGACGAGGACCTTGCCAAGGTGAGCTCTGCTGCTCCTCTCTTCCATGTTAGCGTCCAAAACCAGGCTCCTCTCCCTGTGCCACAGGGGCTTCCAGCCCTGCTGCAGCTTTGCTTAATGCAGCCTTCCAGGGAAAGAGAGAGCCTTGAATGTGACCCCAGCCCCGTGTGGCCATGACTCTCTTGCAGACTCCAGGTCCTGCGGCGCTCCCCAGAGTGGCAGTGGATGTGTACAAGAAAAGGGCGTCCGCATACACCATGGCAGCCCGACCAAAACATGGAGAGGGCAAAGCAGTGAAGCCCGGGCCGGCAGACTACAACGTAGGCCAGGTAAGGCAGCTGCTCAGCTCTTCCCCTCTGCTTCACAAGCACAGCCTTCACGCCTCTCCCCCCTCCCCTGAGCCTTCCCCACATCTCCCTTGCAGGGAGCAAGGGCAGCAAAGAAGGGCCCTTGCTGATCTGCCTTTCCTTTCTGCCCTTCCAGGTGACGCTGATCAAGCCCCAGGCGCCTGCCTCCACTTTTGGGATCCGGCATTCCCTCTACACAACCCCCCTCATTGTGGAATAAGACAGCACAGTCTGGAAGGCCGTTGGGGGGGAGAAGAGAGTAGCCAACATCCAATCTCCTTCTGATCCCATTTCCCTTCATCCAGTTGGGCTTTTGCCCCTTATACTATTAGATGTTAGTGTTAGGAGTAAGTCATTAATAAATTAATTAAAAACCTTATGTAGGCCTTCTTGTTACTCCTTTTTCCTCACTGCTACACACAGGAATGCGCTGCCGCTCCCTGAAGCCTTTCTAACATCAGCGCATTGGAAAACAGTGATGCTTTATCAGTCATTTGCATTACTGAGGGGTTCTGTGTGGTCACAGGGGATCTCTGGGATCCCTATGCGTCTCTATGGGGTCCTTATCGGTCTCTATCAGGTCCCTAGCATGGCTCTGTGTGGTGATATGGGGCCCCTATGGGCCTCTTTGGGTTGATATGGGTTCTCTAAGGGTAACTTTGGGTTCCATAAGGGTCTCTATGGGGTGATATGGGAACCCTATGTGTCATTATAAGGTTTTTCAGGGGCAATATGGAGTCCCTGTGGGGTCACTGGGGCTCTATGGGGCTCTATGGGGTCACAAGAGGTCTTCATGGGTCCCTAAGGGGCTCTTTGGGGTAATATAGTGCTCTACGGAGCTCACTGGGGTCCCTGAGGGGCTCTCTGGAGTCCCTGTGGGCCTCTTTGGAGTCTGCTTGGGGCTCTATGGGACTATACGGGGTGATAAGAGGTCCCTATGGGGCTCTTTGCGGTTTCTGAGGGGCATTCCTTGAACAAAGGTTGAAGGGAAAATAATGAAACACGGAGGCAAAAAGAGAACAAAAAGCAAAGGATGACAACAAAGATAGAGAAAGCAATGTTTGGGTTGGAAGAGATCTGGAAGATCACACAGTTCCAACCCCCCTGCAGTAGGCAGGGACACCTCCCTCTACACCAGGGTGCTCCAAGTCCTACCCAGCCCGGCTTTGTGCACATAAAGACAAGCCATGTCTGCCCCCTGAAACCTGTAACAGCCACTCAAGGGGACAAACAGCACCTCTCATCATTTCATTACTCTGCAGACAAGGTTTAACAGCAGAGCACTGACCCGTAACCAGCAAAGCATCTTCCAGGTCTCCAGACCTCCCAGAATTAATGCTGTCTGTTATGTCCTTGATAGAAATGCCTCTGTACACATCCAAAACTAGGAGGAAGAGTCCACGGTAGAGAGTCAGAGAGATCCAAAGGGCCATTTGGCAAGAACAAGCTCCTCACATGCTGCAAGAACATTCTATCGTTCCTGCAGCACTGCCAGATGTATCAGGACCGTCCCACTAAAATAATTCATTTCCATTGCTAACAGTCCTGCTAATTGGCCTACCACAGCTGTTACCATTTTCAAGACCTTCTACTTCAAGCTGGCAGATGAATTTCTCAGCTCCTCTCCCCCTGCCCCAATGGTGGGCACACTCCTCAATCTCTGCTTTCCACGCTAGAGCAGCAGCAAATTGTACTTAGGTTTCTGAAGTCCCTTCCAGTCTCAGAAGGGAATGAAACAGACCGAAGGGAATGGATTCAATGGGGCTCTTGCTAAGACACCTGCTGACCCAGAAGAGCTTGCACTTACTCAACACCTATGAAGCTCCTATAAAAGCATCACACACAAATAAGGAAGGGAAGAAAAACCCAGGACGCTGTGGAGGGGTCCTACCTCTGAGCAGGTGATGCCTGTTCCATGTACAGAGGACGGACATAAATTGTACCTCATCTATTCCCCGCTTCCTCTCCCCTGCTTCGTACAGGCACTTATAGACATTATGGATGGCAAAGTAAGGCTCGTGGAGAAGCCTGGGTATACACAAGGTCTTTAATTCATTGGTGGTAGAGAACTGCTGGCCTGTACGTGTCCAGATCATGGATATTTTCCAACAGGCACCATCCAGGCATGGCAACTCACAGCTGAAATGTCATTGCCCCTGCCAAGTAACTTGCCTGCCTAGAGACGTCTCATTAGAGACTCGCAAACAAGAGCAGAACCCATTTATTCCCATTTCACAGGTTGGCTTCTCTTCACCACACATCACATGCACAAGAACACATTGCTCTTGCAAGGAAGCACGTTCCTACACACCACAGCATCCTGCTGAGCAAGGGCATCATCCACATACATTCCCTCATCTCTGTTACCCTGCAAAGGTTCAAGGACACAAGACACAGCTCAGCACAGCATCTACTGGAAGCAACCCTTGAGAATTCCCCACTCAGAAACAGCTGCTGGAGATGGCTATTGGAGGCCTTCAAAGGGAATACTAGCTCACAAACACAGTGACGCATCTCAAATGTGCTTTGGGCTTCCTTCTGAAACGAGCAGCAACCCACTTTACTGGGACATTGAGAAAAGAGCCCCTGGCATTCATGCACACCCAGAGTCAGAATCCCCTCCCTGCACAAGATGGGTTTGAGGAGCAGGCCATGAGACACATCGGGTGAGAAAAAGCCAGCCTGGAGCTCCTCACCGCTGAGCACAGAGCTGCACCCACAAGAAGATTCAACCCCTTCTCCCCTCGCCTTGGCTCACTTGGCCAGAACTTCAGCAATTACAAAAGGAAGATTTGCAAACCTTCACAGCCCTCCTCACTTTGTGCACATCAGACATGGCGGTGGGAGTCATCATCCCCACCATCACCCTCTCAAAATTCCCACTCAGCAACGTCAAGTCACCAATCAAATCCTAGAAAGCCAAGAGAGGAGGAAGGAGGTGGCAGAAGGTGCAGCCTTCCAGGACAGACAGAACTGAGCTGTTCCCCACTTCTCTTTAGGCTCTAGCCCTCCTTGCATCAACAACTGCTCTGAACTGAACAAGAACAAAACAACCTTGGTCAAGGAAATTCTCCGCTGACCTTTCTCTCACGGAGATTGGGTCCTTTTTCACTTTTCACCCCAGTGACACAACCGCCTTCACACATCTCTGTAGACCTTTTAGGTGATCGGAACTTGCTGATGTTGGGAAGCATTTAGTTTGGTCAAGATGTCAATGATGATCTCGTCATCCGTGCCTGCAAGAAACAAATGGAAGCCAGTCAGGCTGCTTGCACAAGAATCAGAAGTGCCCTCTGGTCTTGTGCCGCCTCCAGTCCCCTGCACAGCCAGTTCTCAACAGCCCCAGGACTACATCCATGCACACAAAGCTGCCAGGACACACTCCACCAGAGGAGCTGTATTTCAGGACATAGGAAAGGCAGTTGTCTTTCCACTTCCCAACTATTTTTAGGGCAGCTGTGCAGCAGAGCAATGCGAGCAGCTGCGCTTCCCTGGAACGAACCACCAGAGCAGCCATTCCCAGTGCTGGGGAAAAAAACAAGAAATAAAGTTGACCTGTGGAGGGAGATCAACTTAGCAGAGCCCTTCATGGCCTTCCTGAGTGCTGTGCTTCTTGTTCAGCGCTGAAGCTCGAGATCCCCTTGATTGTTGCCTAAGGCCACAAGAAAAGGATTTAGCAAAGGCAGACTTGCGCCCATGCACACAGAGAGTTGAATTGAAACAAAACGAAGCACATAATACACGTGAACACGGAGATAGTAAAACTCCACCCACACAAGTGATGTTGTATCAGACTTCTGTCTCAGGCAGCACTCTATTCTAAGGGGACTTCCCAGGCACATCAGAAAGAAGCCACAGGGGCACAACTATATCGAGTACATAACTCCATGCAGCTGCCCACAGAGTCTGCAGTGAAACAAAAGCTGGACCACCTTGCATCTGTGTTCAGTCCCACCAGGCCTTCTTCCTAGCAGATCTCCGTGTCAGCCATAAAGCAGTGTGCTCCCATCACAGCCCTAGCTCCTTCTCTTGGAGCAGGTAAGGACCATTACTCAGCACCATTCCTTTTGCTCTACTCGGCACTGGTGAGGCTGCACCTGGAGAACAGTGTCCGGGTCCGGGCTCCCAGTACAAGAGACAGCTGGACACACTAAAAAGAGTCCAATGGAGGGCTACCATGATGGTGAAGGGACGGAACACCTCTTCTATGACAACAGCCTGAGAGAAGTGACTGCTCAGCCTGGACAAGGGGAGCTCAAGAGGATTCCACCCATGGCCATCAATCCCTGCAGGGAGGAACGTTGCGGCTGCGAAGGGCTGTATCGGGGGGGCTGAAGGGGGCTCTGTGGGGGCTCTAGGGCGGATATAGGGAGGCTGCGAAGGGCTGTATCGGCCCTATAGGAGCCATAGGGCACCGAGGGGGCGGGGCTATGAAGGGGGCGGGGCAATCACTTCCGGTGCGGCCCGCAGCGCCATGTTGGGGCCTTGGGGGCGGCTGTTGGCGGCCCTCAGCCCACAAACCTCTTCCGCTCCCCCGGCGCTCCGCTCCCTGCACCGTTCCCCCCCCTCCGCCCCACGCCACCAGGTGAGGCCTCTCCGGTTTCCACTGCCCCCTTCCCCCCATTATCCCCAATGGGTCCGTGCCGTAACCCGCTCCCCCGGAGGGAACGCGTGCTCTGCGGAAATGGGTCCCCCTGGGAAACGCGATCCGCTTCACTGGCGTTCCGCCCTCGCTTTGGTTCCTACGGCCCTACAGGGTAGGGGGGGGGGGTGTCCTCAGAGGGGTGGGGACGTGTCAGCTGTGTCTCCACGGAGGGCTGTGTGTCCCCCCCCTACAGGTGGAGCTGCTGCTGCTGCTGCTCGAGTACCCCCGTGAAGCATGCGGGGGTCCCGGGGGGGTCCCGGCGGTCTACGAGGCTCTACTGGAGCTGCTGACTCTGCCCCACAAGCCTCCGGGTCACCCCCGGGCTCTGCTCCTTCTGGCCACCGTCACCGTCCTATTGGCCACCGGCACGGGGGGGTCCGTGGGTGTCGTTGCCCCCTTTGTGACCCTCCTGCTGCAGGAAGCCGAGGGGGTGAAGCAGGGGGGGGCCCCGGCGGCAGCAGCTGAGTGTCTGCGGGAGCTGCTGAGGGGCCGGGGGCCGGGGGGCCCCCCCAGAATGTTGCCTTGTGGGGCTCGGAGGTCCCTGCTGGGTCGCTTGGCTGTAGCCTCTGCCATTCAGCCCCTGGTGCTGCTGCTGGTGGAAGGTGAGAAGCTTTGGGGGGGGATGAACCTTATGGGTGGGGGGGCTCTGCATTGGTACTGGGGAGGGTCTGGGGACTGAATTTGGGTGATGGGACCCCAGGGATCCTCACGTTGGTAATGGAAAGGATCCTTGGGAATCCCATTATGGGTTGGGGGGGGCAGGAAGGGGATGCAGGGCATCCCGTGGTGGGATTGGGGATGAATCTTATGGGGGGGGGGGGGGGGGCTCTGCATTGGTAATGGGGAGTGTCTGGGGGCTGAATTTGGGGTGATGGGATCCCAGGGATCATCACCTTGGTACTGGAAGGGATCAAGGGATCCATTGGAATCGCATTATAGGGCTGGGGAGGAGGGGCTGGAGGGGGGGAAACCAGGGGATCTTAGTATGGATGGAGGATCTCACCCCCATCTCTTTTCTTTCTCATCAGATCCTGTTGAATCCTGCCGTGCTGCTGGACCAGATCCTGGAGCATCTCCTATGTCTGCAGGTGGCTCCTTCCACAACCTGCTGCCAGATCCCTGCCCAGCCTCACACTGTGATCCACTGGGTCCCAACAGCCCTGGGCAGCCTCGTGTCACCGTGGGGCTGAGCTCCTCTGGATCCCAGTGCACCCCTTCCCCTTCTAATGCACCTCCCTGCCATGCAGCCCTTACAGACCCCGGGGGTCCCAGTGTTGTCACATCACTGGATGCTGGGGATCCGCTCCACATCGCACTGCTGGATCCCAAGGGTCCCCCTGGCAAAGCACTGCTGGATCCCAAGGGTCCCCCTGGCAAATCACTGTGGGATCCAGACCCCAAGGACCCCCCTCACGGCACCACTTCCAGGGCTCCCAATGATGGAGCACCTCAGGATCCCAGGGGGGACCCCCATAGCAGCCCCTCGCTGGATCCCATCCCCCCCCTTCCACACCACCTCCTTGCCCACTCCTTCCTCCTGACCCCCGCAGCCCAGGCCCAGCTGCTGTGGGTGCTGGGGGGCTCCGAGAAGCCCCCCCCGAGCTCTTCCCCTATTCTGACCCAAGTGCTGCCCACTGCGGAGCCGGCGTTGCTCCACGCCGCCCTCTGGGGGTCCCGGGGGGGTCTTTGCCCCATCCCTGCCTCCTTCCAACACCGCTTGGCTTCCTTAGCCCAGCACCCAGCTCTGCCCCCCTCCCTGCGCCTCTTCTTCCTCCTCTGCCTCGGGACCCCCCCCTCGCCCCCCTTACCCCCCCATTTGGCCGCCAGCCTCTTCCCCACGTTCTCCGACCCCCCCGAGCTTCTCCTGCCCCACTTAGAGCTGGCGGCCGCTGCTTGTTCCGGGGGAGGGGATGAAGGGCAGCGGGGCAGCTGTTGGCTCCGGGCTTTGGTGGTGGGCTTGGCAGCTCGGGGGGGTCCTCCCGGTGTTTTCTGCCGGGCTCTGGTGGCCTTATCTAAACACTTGGGGGGCAGCGGGACCCCCCCCGTCGAGTTGGTCGCAGCCGCCACCTCTTTGCTGCTGCGCTGCCCCCATTTCGCCCCCCAGATCTTAGAGGCCGCGGGGGGGGCGGGGGGTTGGGCGGGGGCTCTGGGCGCCGCTTTGAGGCAGGGGGTGCTGGGGGCGCCCCCCCCCCGAAACGAGGGGGGGCTGCGGGGGTACCTGAGAGTATTGGCTCGGGCGCCCGGCCCCCCCCGGCCCAAAGCGTGCAGCCGCTACCTGCGGCGTTTGGCCGCCCGGAGCCGGGGGGGGGACGGAGAGTGGAGGGGGGGGCAGGGGGTGCTGAGCGCTGCCGCCCCCCTGCTGCCCCACGGAGCTCCTCCGTTAAGCCCACACAGCGTCGGGGGGGGGGACATCGACGTCGGCGACCGGGCTGCGCTTCACGCCGCTTTAACGACCGCTTTGGGTCCCCCCAAGTTGGGCACCGTCTTGGCCGCCCCCCCGCTCCGCCCTCCCCCCCATCGGATAACCACGGAAGGGGGGGGGTCGGCTCTCAGCCTCCGCTCTGTCCCCCCTCCTTTCCGCCTCCATCGCCTCCCCGACCCCCCCCCGCCGCTCCCCCCGCCTTTCGGTGCCCCCCGGGATCCCCGCGGTTACGGGAGGGCTTTGGCACGATGGGGAGCCCCGGGGGAGGGGTTACGGCTTTGCCTCCGTTTGGAGCCCGACGACGCGACCCCCCCTCATCGCCTCCACGTCCTGGCGCTGCTGCTGCAGGTGGGGGGGGGGGCTCAGGGCCGCTCGGTGCGGTTGGGGTCGGGGGGAGCAGAATTAAGGCTCACCCTGCGCCCCTCCCGCTCCCTCCCCCCCCCTCCTCCCGGTCAATGCCGTATTCAGCTCCTCGGGGGGGAAGGGGGGGGTCTCCGTCTCCTCTTTGCCCCCCCTTCCTTTACCCGTAGCGGCTCAATTGCGACCGTTGGCCGTCCCCCCCCCTTGGGACGCCTCCAGGCGACGCCGCATGTTCGACGCCATGTGGGAAACGCTGGGGGGGGGACCCGAAAGCCGCTTGGTGTGGGAAGGGGTTCGACCCCCCGCCGCCATCACCCCCTTCGTGTTGGATGAAGGGGACGGAGATGGGGGGTGGGTGGCGGCCGCCTCGTTGCCCCCCCGCGGTCTGGCCCTAATTTGGGGCAGGGAGGGGAGAGTGGACGTGCGGTGTCAGCGCTGGGGGGCTCTGGTGCCTTTGGGTCGCCTATTGAGGGGGGAGGCTTGAGGGCAGCACACGGGCTGGTTCCGGAACGTATCTATGGGTCTGGGTCGGTTCTGGGTTGGGGGGGAAAAAGGAGGGGTGTTTCTCAGGAGGTTTTCTCTGTAAATGGGAACGATGCAGATTGGAGTGTTGAGTTTTGTGTTCCGTAAGGATTCGGATGCGCGGTTCCGGTCCGGTTCTGCTGACCCGACTTCGTTTCGTTGTGGTCAAGAGAGCGGAGAGCTCTCTGCTGCCACCGCGTGGCCAAAGAGCGGAACTGCACCCCGGTGTCACCCCAAACTGACCCCCCATCGCCACCCCAGCGATGTCGCCCCCTAAGGGATACCCCAACATAACCCCAACATAACCCCAACTTGACCCCCAAGCGTCACCCCGCAGCAACAAAAGCATCCCTCCCTCCCTGATAGCAACCCCCAGTGATACCCCAACGTCACTCCTAACATCGCTCCCCAACATTACTCCAGCGTTATCCCAACAGCATCACACCAGTGTCACCCCAATGTCACCCCAACACCATCACCCCAGCGTCACCCCAACACAGCCCCAATGTCACCACTTCACCCCAACATAGCCCCAGTACCACCCCAATGTCACCCCAATGTCACCCCAACAGCATCACTCCCGACATCACCCCAGTGTCCTCCCAATGACCGACCCCCAGCTCACCACAGCCTCCCTTTTGGGGTTATAGGGAGCAATAAGACCCTCACTACCCCATAGCAGATCAATCCATGCTCCCACTTGCTGTTATCTGATGGCTGTTTGCTGGCTGGCTCTTGCTCCATTCAACCACCACTGTCTGGGCCCATCCTCCAGTCAGTTCCTCACCCAGCTCAGAGTGCACCAATGCATGCCAATGACCCCAAATGACCCGAAATCCCCCCAAATGACCGTCAAATGATCCTGTAAGTGCCCCCAAATGGGCTGCAGCTTCCTCAGGAGAGACCCATGGCGGATGGTGTGGAAGTTTTGTTGATGTCAGTGCAGACCAACAGACACCAACAGCCTCAGCTGTCACCTCCCCCAGCACTCATGGATGGATCCCATCCGGCCCCATGGACTCGTGGTGCTGCAGGTGGAACAGCAGGACTCTGTTTCCTCTTGAATCGTGGGGGTTTGCTCTGCTCCCCATCCCAGACAGCCAAGTCACAGAGCAGAGAACCCATCAAGAGCCTTTTTGTCCCCCTTTTTCCCTTCACATCCCTTACCCACTGCAGCCTTGGCTTCCCTGAAGCTGCTCTCCCCATACACTGCTGGAAGGGGCCTTAAAGCCACAACTACCAGCCCTGGGGCTCAGGGTTTGGTGACAGGGATGCACCACTGGGCATTGGGGTGCATCTAAAGGGGCTTCAATCTTTGGTCCTTGGGTTCAGGCCGTTGAACGGGGTTCGCCCTTTTATTCCTTGGGGTTATCATAGTATCATAGTATCATAGTCTCGTGCGGGTTGGAAGGGACCTTAGAGATCATCGAGTCCAACCCCCCGGGATTCGAGCCTCCTATGCAGCAGAGCGGCACTTCTACCACTTGCGCCACAGGGGGATTATACACTTTGCTGACCCATTTGGCATCAGGGTTCTGCTTTTAGTTGCCATTTCTTCCCCGTTTTCCATCTCTATCCCCCTCCAGGGCTCCATAGCAGAGACACTTTGCTGCAGCCTTCATCTATAAACTTCATCTGTAAACTTCATGTATGAACTTCATATGAAAGCAGAAGAGAAGCATGCAGACCAAGCAGCATCTGAGTGCAGAATGGATGCTGCCCATCCCATCTCTCTTCCTATCTACGTCTGCTCTCACTCTGTGCTTTTCAAGGGGGGAATCTTCCCCCATCTCCAAAGCAAAGGGTCCCAACCTCCAAACTGAGGGGAATAATGATATGGATTTCATTGAGGGATTTCTTAACAACTAACAACAACCAATTGGGGGTAACATTGGCTAATGGGTTAATATGGGCTAATTACAATTAGAGGCCGTTCTTATAGGCCATGGCTGCTCTGATGAGCCATAGAATGAAAGAAGACCAAGAGTAGAGACAGAAGACAGGGAAGGAGGGACAGAGAGGCAGCAAAGCGAGGCGGTTCAGCGCTGGTAGATCCATCCACGTCCTGCTGTCGGGTGCGGATCTTCAGTCTGATGGGCCATCAGAGGTTTGTTGTTTGACAGCGACTCCCGATGACAGTCCAGACTGATTTCCACCAAGTCCAACGTGGTGGCACTCAGCCGCCTGCCAGCACTGCCCCACTGCTGTGCCTGGGGGCAGGAGCACAGGAGAGGCCCCTTCCGTGGGGACAGAGCCCTGTCCCCTATCCCAGCACGCAGCCCCGAGCTGGGAGGGGTTACTGAGCTGGGTGGTCAGATGGGCAGCAGCCCATCACAGCCCACACGCAGGGTCCTGCTCGCAAAGTACGCCACGGAAGCGTACATTGGCTGGGGCAGCACCCGCAGCAGGAGCCGATAGAGCAGCTCCTGGTCATAGTGCTGGGCGTAAAATAGGGCAGAGCCCAGCACAGCAATGAGCAGCAGCTGGAGGCAGACGAAGATGAGGCAGATGGTCCTGTGGGCTGAAAGAGGGTCGGGAATGAGGCGTCCCTGCCCCATGGCAGCACAGCCCCATATGGTGCCAAAGGGGCTGCAGAGGGGTCCAGGCCATCAGCACATTGATGGGAACCCGGCTGCTGTTGGCAAAGAGCAATGAGGGGATACTCACTGCATCCAGAAGGAGAAGCCACGTCTCCTCGCCTGCTCCTTCTTCTCTATTGCCCCTCTGACTCCCCCTGTCCCTCTGTCGCTGCCTACCAGCCCCCCATTGCCCCACTGACAGCCCCCCATCAGCCATTGGAGGTCCCCATTACCCCCCATTACCCCTCATCCCCCCCATAGCCCCTTATTACCCCCCTAGTACACCCCCTTGCTCTCCATTGCCCCCCTGACGCCCCCCAAGAGCCCCTTATTGCCCCCCATTTTCCCCCCATTCCCTCCCATTGCCCCCCTTTGCTCCCCTTACAGCCCCTTATTGCCCCCTAACAGCACATTATTGCTCCCCATTGCCCCTTATTACCCTCCCATTGCCCCCCTTACAGCCCCATATTGCTCCCCATTCCCTCCCATTGTTCCACATTGCCCCCCTTACAGCCCCCCATTGCCTTCCATTGCCCCTCATTGCCCCCCAACAGCCCCTTATTGCGCCTTAACAGCCCCTTATCAGCCCCTTAAAAGTCCCCCATTCTCTTCCATTGCCCCCTAACAGAACCCCATTCCCCCCTATAGCCCCCCATTGTATCTCATTGCCCCCCATTACCCCCCATATTCCCCATTGCCCCCCATTGCCCCTCATCCCCCCCTCATAGCCCCTTCATGCCCCCCATTGCCCCCCATTCCCTCCCATTGCCCCATATTGCCCCCCATTGTATCTCATTGCCCCTCATTACCCCCCATTATATCGCATTCCCCACCATTGCCCCTCATTGCCCCCAACAACCCCTTATTGCCCCCCACTGCATCACATTGCCCCACATTGCCACCCCTTAACACCCCATTCCCTCCCATTGCCCCTCACTGCCCCCCTTACAGCCCCTTATTACCCCCCATTACCCCCCTATTACCCCCCACTGCCCCCCATTGCCCCCCATTGTATCTCATTGCCCCCCATTACCCCCCATTGCCCCCCATTGCTACCCATTACTCCCCCATTTCCTCCCATTGCCCCCCAACAGCCACTTATTGCCCCCCATTGCCCCCCATTGCCCCTCATTGCTACCCTTACAGCCCCTTATTGCCCCCCATTGCCCCTTATTGCCCCCCTGCCTGCCCCCTATTGCTCCCCATTCCTTCCCATTACCCCCCATTACCCCCCTGACTCCCCAATGTGTCCCTGTGTTGCCCCTCATTGCCCCCATTACCCCCCATTGCCCCTTATTGCCCCCTCATTACCCCCAATTACCCCCATACCAGCCCCCCATTCCCTACCATTGCCCCCCATTGTATCTCATTGCCCCCCATTGCCCCTCATTACCCTTCTGCCAGCCCCCCATTGCCCCTATTTCCCCCCCATTGGCCATTACAGCCCCGCATTGACCCCCATTCATACATGTTGGCCATTGCAGCCCCCCTGGTGCTCCCTATTACACCTTATTGCCCCCCATTACCCACCATTGCCCCCCATTCCCTCCCATTGCCCCCCTTAGAGCCCCTTATTGCCCCTCATTGCCCCCCATTGCCCCCATTGCCCCATATTGCCCCATATTGCCCCCCATTGCCCCCATAGCTCCCCAATGCCCCCCATTGCACGCATTAAACCCCATCGCCCCCCATTGCACCTCATTGCCCCCCATTGACCCCATCTCCCCCCATTGGCCATTAGAGGCCCCCATAGCCCCCCAAAGTCCCCCATTGGCCCTCAATGCCCTTGTTGGGGCAGGAGGTGGCACTTGTGGGGCAGGAGGTGGGACTTGTGGGGCAGGAGGTGGCACTTGTGGGGCAGGAGGTGGCACTTGTGAGGCGGGAGGTGCCACTTGTGGGGCAGAAGGCGGCACTTGTGGGGTGAACAAGGAAGTTGTGGGGCAGGAGGTGGCACTTCTGGGGCAGGAGGTGGCACTTGTGGGGCTGGAGGTCTCACTTATGGGCAAGAGGTGGCACTTGTAGGGCGGGAGGTGGAAGTTGTGGGGCGGGAAGTGGCACTTGTGGGGCGGGAGGTGGCACTTGGGGGCAGGAAATGGGACTTGTGGGGCAGGAAATCACAGAATCACACAGAATCACAGAATGACCCGGGTTGGAAGGGACCTCAAGGATCATGTAGTTCCAACCCCCCTGCCTGGCAGGGCCACCAAACATACACCTTTACTAGATCAGGTTGCCCAGAGCCCCGTCCAACCTGGTCTTGAACACCTCCAAGGACGGGGCATCCACAACCTCCCTGGGCAAGAAATGGCACTTGTGGGGCAGGAGGTGGAAGTTGTGGGGTGGGAGGTGGCACTTGTGGGGCAGGAGGTGGAAGTTGTGGGGTGGGAGGTGGCACTTGTGGGGCAAGAAATGGCACTTTTGGGGCGGGAGATAAAAGTTGTGTGGAAGGAATTGGCAACTTGAGGCGGGAGGTGGCACTTGTGAAGCAGGAGGTCCAAGTTGTGGGGCAGAAGGTGGCACATGTGGGGTAGGAGGTGGAAGTTGTTGGGAAGGAGGTTGAAGTTGTGGGGAAGGAGGTGGCACTTGTCGGGCAGGAGGTGGCACTTTAGGAGCAGGAGATGTCAATTTTGGGGAGGAGGTGGCACTTTTCGTGCGGGAGATGGCACTTGTGGGGCAGGAGGTGGCAGTTGTGGGGCAGGAGGTGGCACTTGTGGGGCAGGAGGTGGAACTTGTTGGGCATCAGGTGGCAATAGTGGGGCAAGAGGTGGCACTTGTGGGGCGGGAGATGGCACTTGTGGGGCAGGAGGTGGCACTTGTGGGCCAGGAGGTGGAACTTGTTGGGCATCAGGTGGTACTGGTGGAGCAGGAGGTGACACTAGTGGGGCAGGAGCTGGCACTTGTGGAGCGGGAGGTGGCACTTGTAGGGTAGAATTTGGAAGTTTTGGGGCAGGAGGTGGCAATCGTGGGGCAGGAGTTGGAACTTGTGGGGCAGGAGGTGGCACTTGTGGGGCAGGAGGTGGCACTTAAGGGGCAGAAAATGGCACTTGTGGGGCAGGAGGTGGCACCTGTGGGACAGGAGGTGGCAATTGTGGGGCGGGAATTGGAACTTGTGGGGCAGGAGGTGGCACTTGTGTGGCGGGAGGAGGCACTTTTGGGGCAGGAAATAGCACTTGTGGGGTAGGAGGTGGCGCTTGTGGGGCGGGAGGTGGAAGTTGTGGGGCAGGATGTGGAACTAATGGGGCTGGAGGTGGAATTTGTGGGGCAGAAAATAGCACTTGTGGGGCAGGAGGTGGCACTTGTGGGGTGGGAGGTGGCACTTGTAGGGCGAGAGGTGGAACTTGTTGGGCATCAGGTGGCAGTTGTAGGGCAGGAGGTGGCACTTGTGGGCAGGAGGAGGCACTTGTGGTAAAGGAGGTTGAAGTTGTGGGGCAGGAGGTAGCACTTTTTGGGTGGGAGGTGGAAGTTGTGGCACTTGTGGGGTGGGAGGTGGCACTTGTTGGACAGGAAATGGCAATTGTGGGGCAGGAGGTGCCACTTGTGGGACTGGAGGTGCCACTTGTGGTA
This sequence comes from Coturnix japonica, assembly GCF_054131305.1. Classification (NCBI taxonomy): domain Eukaryota; kingdom Metazoa; phylum Chordata; class Aves; order Galliformes; family Phasianidae; genus Coturnix; species Coturnix japonica. The sequence continues at coordinate 937,571 of NW_028188953.1, forward strand.
AAGGAGGTTGAAGTTGTGGGGCAGGAGGCAGCACTTTCTGGGTGGGAGGTGGAAGTTGTGGCACTTGTGGGGCAGGAGGTGGCACTTGTGGGGCAGGAAATGGGAATTGTGGGGCAGGAGGTGGCACTTGTGGGTTTGAGTTGACACTAGTCGGGCAGGAGGTGGCACTTGTGGGGCAGGAAATTGCAATTGTGGGGCAGGAGTTGGCACTTGTAAGGTGGGACGTGGATGTTGTGAGGCAGGAGATGGCACATGTGGGGCAGGAGGTAGAACTTGTGGGGCTGGGGGTGTCACTTGTGGGGCTGGAGATGTAACTTGTGTGTCAGGATGTGGCACTTGTGGGGCGGGAGGTGGCACTTGTGGGGCGGGAGGCGGCACATGTCAGCTGCGGCTGAGACCCCCAGACGCCGCCGTGGAATGTCTGAGCCTAACGGAGCCCGCCGGGAGCGGTTGGACCGTGCCGGCGCACTCGAGCCGCCACCGTTGATACGGCCGGATGCCGCCGCGGAAAGTCGGAGCCGAGCGGAGCCTGCAGGGAGAGGTTGGACCGTGCTGGCGCACTTGAGCCGCCGCGGCTGAGACCCCCGGACTTCGCCGCAGAATGTCCGAGCCAAGTGCAGCCTGTCAGGAGAGGTTGGACCGTGCCGGGGCACTCGAGCCGCCGCGACTGAGACCCCTGGACACCGCCGCGGAACGTCCGAACCGAATGGAGCCCGCAGGGAGAGGTTGGAAGGTGCCAGCGTTCTCGAGCCGCCGCCTCTGAGACCCCCGGACTCCGTGGCAGAACGTCCGAACCGAGCGGAGCCTGCCGGGAGAGGTTGGACCGTGCTGGAGCACTCAAGCCATCGCGGCTTATACCCCCAGACGCCGCCGCGGAACGTCCGACCTGAACGGAGACTGCCGGGAAAGGTTGGACCGTGCCCGCGCACTCGATCCGCCGCGGCTGAGACCTCCAGACGCCGCTGCGGAACGTCAGAGCCGAGCGTAGCTTGGAGAAAGAGGTTGGACCGTGCTGGAGTCATCGAGCCGTCACGGCTTAGAGCCCCGACGCGGCCGCGGAACGTCTGAGCTGATTGGAGCTTGCCATGGAGCGGTTGGACCGTGCCGGAGCACTCGAGCCGCCGCGGCTGAAATCACCGGACGCCGCCGCGGAACGTTGGAGTCGATCAGAGCCCTCCAGGAGCGGTTGGACCATCCCGGCGCAGTGAAGCCTCCGCGGCTGAGACCCCCGGACGCCTCCGCGGAATGTCCGAGCGAAGCGGAGACCGCTGGGAGCAGTTGGAACATCCTGGCACTTGTGGGTCAGGAGGTGGAAGTTGTGGGGTAGGAGCTGGGACATGTGGGGCGGGAGGTGGCACTAGTAGGGTGGGAGCTGGCACTTGTGGGGCAGGAGGTGGCACTAGTGGGGCAGGAGTTGGTAGTTGTGGTGCGGGAGATGGATGTTTTGGGGCACGAGGTGGAAGTTGTGGGGCAGGAGTTGGCACTTGTGGGGCAGTAGGTGGCACTTGTGGGGCTGGAGGTGGAAGTTGTGGGGCAGGAGGATGAAGTTGTGGGGCAGGAGTTGGTAGTTGTCGGGAGGGAGTTGGAAGTTGTGGGGCAGGAGGTGGAAGTTGTGGGGCAGGAGGTTTAAGTTGTGGGGCAGGAGGTGGCACTTGTGGGACAGGAGTTGGTCGTTGTGGTGCGGGAGATGGATGTTTAGGGGCAAGAGGTGGAAGTTGTGGTGCAGGATGTGGCTCTTGTGGTGCAGTAGGTGGCACTTGTGGGGAAGGAGTTGGTAGTTTTGAGGCAGGAGGTGGAAGTTTTGTGGAACGAGGTGGCACTTGTGTGGCGGAAGGTGCATGTTGTGGGGCAGGAGGTGGCACTTTTGGGGCAGGAGGTGGCACTTGTGGGGCAGGAGGTGGCACTTGTGGGGCGGGAGGTGGAAGTTGTGGGGCAGGAGGTGGCACTTGTGGGGCATGAGGTGGCACTTGTAAGGCAGGAGGTGGCACTTGTGTGGAAGGAGATGGCACTTGTGGGGCGGGAGGTGGCACTTGTGGGGCAGGAGGTCGAAGTTGTGGTATAGGAGGTGGCAGTTCTGGGGCAGGATGTGGCAGTTCTGGGGCAGGTGGTGGCAGCTGTTGGGCGGGAGGTGGAAGTTGTGGGTCACGAGGTGGCACTTATGGGGCAGGATATGGCATTTGTTGGAAAGGAGGTGGAACTTGTGGGGCAGGAGAATGAAGTTGTGGGCAGGTGGTGGCACTTTTGGGGCAGGAGTTGGTAGTTGTCAAGAGGGAGTTGGAAGTTGTGGGGCAGGAAGTGGCAGTTGTGGGGCAGGAGGTGGCACTTCTGGAGCAGGAAGTGGCAGTTGTGGGGCATCAGGTGGCACTTGTGGGGCAGGATGTGGCACTTGTGGGGCTGGAGGTGGCACTTGTGGGGCGGGAGGTTGCACTTGTAGGGCAGAAGGTGGCACTTGTGGGGCAGGATGTGGCACTTGTGGGGCTGGACATCTCACTAGTAGGGCGGGAGGTGGAATTTGTGGGGCAGGAGTTGACGCTTGTGGGGCGGGAAATGGCACTTGTGGGGCAGGAGGTGGATGATGTGGTGCCGGAGGTGGCACTTTAGGGGCAGGGGGTGGCACTTGTAGGGTGGGAGGTGGCACTTGTGGGGCATCAGGTGGCACTTGTGTGGCAGCAGATGGCACTTGTGGGGCGGGAGGTTGCACTTGTGGGGAAGCAGTTTGCAACTGTAGGGCAGGAGGTGGCAGTTGTGGAGTAGGAGGTGTCTCTAGTGGGGCAGAAGATGGCACTTGTGGGGCAGGAGGGGGCACTTGTGGGGCAGGGTGTGGAACTTGTGGGGCAGGAGTTGGAACTTGTGGGGCTTGAGGTGGCACTTCTGGGGCAGGAGGTGACACATGTGAGGCAGGATGTAGCACTTGTGGGGCTTGAGGTGGCACTTGTGGGGCAGGAGGTGGGTGTTGTGGGGCAGGAGGTGGCACATGTGGGGCAGAAGGTGGCACTTGTGGGGCAGGAGGTGGGTGATGTGGGGCAGGAGGTGGCACTTGTGGGGCAGAAGGTGGCACTTGTGGGGCAGGAAGTGGCACTTGTGGGGCAGGAGGTGGGTGTTGTGGGGCAGGAGGTGGCACATGTGGGGCAGAAGGTGGCACTTGTGGGGCAGGAGGTGGGTGATGTGGGGCAGGAGGTTGCACTTGTGGGGCAGAAGGTGGCACTTGTGGGGCAGGAAGTGGCACTTGTGGGGCAGGAGTTGGGTGATTTGGGGGGTAGGGGGCAATTGTGGGGCGGGAGGTGGAAGTTGTGGGGCAGGAGGATGAAGTTGTGGGGCAGGAGGTGGAACTTGTTGGGCGGGAGGTGGAAGTTGTGGGGCAGGATGTGGCATTTGTTGGGTGGGAAGTGGCACTTGTGGGGTGGGAGGTGGCACTTCTGGGGCAGGAGGTCGAAGTTGTGGGGCAGAAGGTGGCACATGTGGAGCAGGACGTGGCACTTGTGGGGCAGGAGGTGGTAATTCTTGGGCAGGAGTTGGCAGCTGTAGGGCAGGAGGTGGCACTTATGGGGCAGGAGGTGGCACTTATGGGGCAGGAGGTGGCATTTGTTGGGAAGGAGGTGGAAGTTGTGGGGCAGGATGTGGCACTTGTGGGGCAGGTGGTGGAAATTGTGGGGTGGGAGGTGGAAGTTGTAGGGCAGGAGGTGGTACCTATGGGGCAGGAGGTGGCACTTGTCGGGCAGGAGGTGGAAGTTGTGGGCAGGAGGTGGCACTTGTGGAGCAGGAGGTGGCACTTGTGGGGCAGGAGGTGGCACTTGTGGGTCGGGAGGTGGCACTTGTGGTGCGGGAGGTGGCACTTGTTGGGCGGGAGGTTGAACTTGTGGGGCAGGAAGTGGCACTTGTCAGGCAGAATTCAGGAGAATTCTGACCCGAGTAGAGATTTAATACAGCTTTGGGCTCTGCTTTGTTTTACCTTTCATTACTTAGAATGTGTCCTTAACGACTGAGAGATTTTTTACAATAGTTTTGTCTTTCCTTTTTAGTAGCATATTTTGCTACTGATGTACTGGGAAGTTCATTAGTAGCTGCAATGCTGCCGCAACGTTCCTCCCTGCAGGGATTGATGGCCATGGGTGGAATCCTCTTGAGCTCCCCTTGTCCAGGCTGAGCAGTCACTTCTCTCAGGCTGTTGTCATAGAAGAGGTGTTCCGTCCCTTCACCATCATGGTAGCCCTCCATTGGACTCTTTTTAGTGTGTCCAGCTGTCTCTTGTACTGGGAGCCCAGACCCGGACACTGTTCTCCAGGTGCAGCCTCACCAGTGCCGAGTAGAGCAAAAGGAATGGTGCTGAGTAATGGTCCTTACCTGCTCCAAGAGAAGGAGCTAGGGCTGTGATGGGAGCACACTGCTTTATGGCTGACACGGAGATCTGCTAGGAAGAAGGCCTGGTGGGACTGAACACAGATGCAAGGTGGTCCAGCTTTTGTTTCACTGCAGACTCTGTGGGCAGCTGCATGGAGTTATGTACTCGATATAGTTGTGCCCCTGTGGCTTCTTTCTGATGTGCCTGGGAAGTCCCCTTAGAATAGACTGCTGCGTGAGACAGAAGTCTGATACAACATCACTTGTGTGGGTGGAGTTTTACTATCTCCGTGTTCACGTCTATTATGTGCTTTGTTTTGTTTCAATTCAACTCTCTGTGTGCATGGGCGCAAGTCTGCCTTTGCTAAATCCTTTTCTTGTGGCCTTAGGCAACAATCAAGGGGATCTCGAGCTTCAGCGCTGAGCAAGAAGCACAGCACTCAGGAAGGCCATGAAGGGCTCAGCTAAGTTGATCTCCCTCCACAGGTCAACTTTATTTCTTGTTTTTTTCCCCAGCACTGGGAATGGCTGCTCTGGTGGTTCGTTCCAGGGAAGCGCAGCTGCTTGCATTGCTCTGCTGCACAGCTGCCCTAAAAATAGTTGGGAAGTGGAAAGACAACTGCCTTTCCTATGTCCTGAAATACAGCTCCTCTGGTGGAGTGTGTCCTGGCAGCTTTGTGTGCATGGATGTAGTCCTGGGGCTGTTGAGAACTGGCTGTGCAGGGGACTGGAGGTGGCACAAGACCAGAGGGCACTTCTGATTCTTGTGCAAGCAGCCTGACTGGCTTCCATTTGTTTCTTGCAGGCACCGATGACGAGATCATCATTGACATCTTGACCAAACTAAATGCTTCCCAACGTCAGCAAGTTCCGATCACCTAAAAGGTCTACAGAGATGTGTGAAGGCGGTTGTGTCACTGGGGTGAAAAGTGAAAAAGGACCCAATCTCCGTGAGAGAAAGGTCGGCGGAGAATTTCTTTGACCAAGGTTGTTTTGTTCTTGTTCAGTTCAGAGCAGTTGTTGATGCAAGGAGGGCTAGAGCCGAAAGAGAAGTGGGGAACAGCTCAGTTCTGTCTGTCCTGGAAGGCTGCACCTTCTGCCACCTCCTTCCTCCTCTCTTGGCTTTCTAGGATTTGATTGGTGACTTGACGTTGCTGAGTGGGAATTTTGAGAGGGTGATGGTGGGGATGATGACTCCCACCGCCATGTCTGATGTGCACAAAGTGAGGAGGGCTGTGAAGGTTTGCAAATCTTCCTTTTGTAATTGCTGAAGTTCTGGCCAAGTGAGCCAAGGCGAGGGGAGAAGGGGTTGAATCTTCTTGTGGGTGCAGCTCTGTGCTCAGCGGTGAGGAGCTCCAGGCTGGCTTTTTCTCACCCGATGTGTCTCATGGCCTGCTCCTCAAACCCATCTTGTGCAGGGAGGGGATTCTGACTCTGGGTGTGCATGAATGCCATGGGCTCTTTTCTCAGTGTCCCAGTAAAGTGGGTTGCTGCTCGTTTCAGAAGGAAGCCCAAAGCACATTTGAGATGAGTCACTGTGTTTGTGAGCTAGTATTCCCTTTGAAGGACTCCAATAGCCATCTCCAGCAGCTGTTTCTGAGTGGGGAATTCTCAAGGGTTGCTTCCAGTAGATGCTGTGCTGAGCTCTACGTGCCTGTACGAAGCAGGGGAGAGGAAGTGGGGAATAGATGAGGTACAATTTATGTCCGTCCTCTGTACATGGAACAGGCATCACGTGCTCAGAGGTAGGACCCCTCCACAGCGTCCTGGGTTTTTCTTCCCTTCCTTATTTGTGTGTGATGCTTTTATAGGAGCTTCATAGGTGTTGTGTAAGTGCAAGCTCTTCTGGGTCAGCAGGTGTCTTTGCGAGAGCCCCATTGAATCCATTCCCTTCGGTCTGTTTCGTTCCCTTCTGAGACTGGAAGGGACTTCAGAAACCTAAGTACAATTTGCTGCTGCTCTAGCGTGGAAAGCAGAGATCGTGGAGTGTGACCACCATTGGGACAGGGGGGAGAGGAGCTGAGAAATTCATCTCCCAGCATGAAGTAGAAGGTCTTGAAAATGGTAACAGCTGAGGTAGGCCAAATAGCAGGACTGTTAGCAATGGAAATGAATTATTTTAGTGGGACGGTCCTGATATATCTGGCAGTGCTGCAGGGACGATAGAATGTTCTTGCAGCATGTGAGGAGCTTGTTCTTGCCAAATGGCCCTTTGGATCTCTCTGACTCTCTACCGTGGACTCTTCCTCCTAGTTTTGGATGTGTACAGAGGCATTTCTATCAAGGACATAACAGACAGCATTAAATCTGGGAGGTCTGGAGACCTGGAAGATGCTTTGCTGGTTACGGGTCAGTGCTCTGCTGTTAAACCTTGTCTGCAGAGTAATGAAATGATGAGAGGTGCTGTGTGTCCCCTTGAGTGGCTGTTACAGGTTTCAGGGGGCAGACATGGCTTGTCTTTATGTGCACAAAGCCGGGCTGGGTGGGACTTGGAGCACCCTGGTGTAGAGGGAGGTGTCCCTGCCTACTGCAGGGGGGTTGGAACCGTGTGATCTTCCAGATCTCTTCCAACCCAAACATTGCTTTCTCTATCTTTGTTGCCGTCCTTTGCTTTTTATTCTCTTTTTGCCTCCGTGTTTCATTATTTTCCCTTCAACCTTTGTTTCAGGAATTTCTTTATGGCCAAGCCAGGAGCTGTCACGGGTACAGGAAATGCTGCTGGCCATCCTGTAAGCTGGCAGATGATCACCAGCAGGTCTTTAAGTCACTCAGCCCCAGGCAACTCACTTACATCTACCTGATGGCTCTGGAAGGGCTGCACTGCCCACGGCCACCTCCCTTTGCTATCTGCTCCCTTCATTCCTTACTTCAGCACGTGGCAGACCTCAGTAATGCAAATGACTGATAAAGCAACAGCGTTTTCTCACTTTGCAGACCCCCATAGGGTGCCAACAATCCCCAAAGAGCCCCTCAGAAACCCCAAAGAGCCCCATAGGGACCTCGTATCGCCCCGTATCATCCCATAGAATCCCAAGCAGACTCCAAAGAGACCCACAGGGACTCCAGAGAGCCCCTCAGGGATCCCAGTGAGCTCCGTAGAGCACTATATTACCCCAAAGAGCCCCTTAGGGACCCATGAAGACCTCTTGTGACCCCATAGAGCCCCATAGAGCCCCGACTGACCCCACAGGGACCCCATATTGCCCCTTAGGAACCCCATAATGACCCATAGGGTTCCCATATCACCCCATAGAGACCCTTAGGGATCCCAAAGAGACCCTTAGAGAACCCATATCAACCCAAAGAGGCCCGTAGGGGCCCCATATCACCAAACAGAGCCACACTAGGGACCTGATAGAGACCGATAAGGACCCCATAGAGATGCATAGGGATCCCAGGGTTCCCCTGTGACCACACAGAACCCCTCATTAATGCAAATGGCTGATAAAGCATCAGCGTTTTCCTATGTGCTGATGTTAGAAAGGCTTCAGGGAGCGGCAGTGCATTCCTGTGTATAGCAGGGAGGAAAAAGGAGTAACAAGAAGGTCTACATAAGGTTTTTAATTAATTTATTAATGACTTACTCCTAACACTAACATCTAATAGTATAACGGGCAAAAGCCCAACTGGATGCAGGGAAATGGAACCAGAAGGAAGCCGGATGTTGGTTACTCTCCCTTCTCCCTCCCCACAACCTTCCAGACTGTGCTGTCTTATTCCACAATGAGGGGGGTTGTGTAGAGGGAATGCCGGATCCCAAAAGTGGAGGCAGGCGCCTGGGGCTTGATCAGCGTCACCTGGAAGGGCAGAAAGGAAAGGCAGATCAGCAAGGGCCCTTCTTTGCTGCCCTCGCTCTCTGCAAGGGAGATGTGGGGAAGCCTCAGGGGAGGGGGGAGAGGCGTGAAGGCTGTGCTTGTGAAGCAGAGGGGAAGAGCTGAGCAGCTGCCTTACCTGGCCTACGTTGTAGTCTGCCGGCCCGGGCTTCACTGCTTTGCCCTCTCCATGTTTTGGTCGGGCTGCCATGGTGTATGCGGGCGCCCTTTTCTTGTACACATCCACAGCCACTCTGGGGAGCGCCGCAGGACCTGGAGTCTGCAAGAGAGTCATGGCCACACGGGGCTGGGGTCACAATCAAGGCTCTCTCTTTCCCTGGAAGGCTGCATTAAGCAAAGCTGCAGCAGGGCTGGAAGCCCCTGTGGCACAGGGAGAGGAGCCTGGTTTTGGACGCTAACATGGAAGAGAGGAGCAGCAGAGCTCACCTTGGCAAGGTCCTCGTCAAAGCGACCGCGCTGGCTCCTTCCCCTCATGGAGTAGCAGGGGCTGGCCGATGTGTAGGCTGTGTTGGGCCCCATCAGCCTGGGCAGTGTGTAAGTGCCAGGACCTGCAGGAGGAGCAGCAGAGAGTGCGTGCGTGAGGGGATGGAGGAGATGGAAGCAGCAGCGAGCGGCAGCCTGCACAGCCCGCTGGTGGGAGCAGGAGGGACGTGTTGCCCCTCTGAGCAGCAGCCTGTCCCTGGAGGATGCTCAGGCTGAAGGGTCTGCCTTTGCCATGGTCACGTACCTGGAGGGCGGTCTGTGCGGAGGGGCTCCCGCCGGAAGGCCATGGACTGCACCGGTGGGCACTTGAAGACGTGCTTGTTGGCTGCTTCGGTGCGGTAGTCACCTGGGGTGGAGGAGAAGAGGAAGAAAGCTGTGAAGGGCTGGTCTCCTCCTGCAGCCAGAAAGAGTCCTCTGAAGAGCTGCACAATTGCTGGGGGACACAGGCAGCACGCGGGGACACTGCAGCACGTGGGGACACTGCAGCAGTGGTACTCACTCGGTCCGGGGGTGACGGTGGTCTTGGTGGTGGGTCGTCCTTGGAGGTGGGCGCCTGGAACCACATACTTGCCATTCCTGGTGATGGCCGGCTCCACAAAGTAGCAGGGACCTGGCCCGCAGCTCCCTGCCGCAGGCCGTTTGGTCCCTCTAAAGGTGTAAGCGGGGGCACGGTTTTTGGTGGGGCTGTGGCCCACGTAACCTAGGAGGAAAAGCAGAAGAGAGCACACCCCTGTGCAGCTGCATGTTTCCAGCTCCTTTGGCCCCTTGGGTCACAAGGAGCAGAGCCAGCAGCATTGGCCTTCCTCGGCCAGGCCTGGCTTGCAGCTGTGCCAGAGAGCCAGGAGGCTCTGCCAGAACGGGGCAAGGCTGGGGAGCTGCTCTGCCCCGTGATGTCCCCAATGCGCCTCACGCCCTGGGGATGGTCGCTGTACCTGTTGTCCCCGGGATGGAGTATTTGGGCCCGGGGCTGGGGAACTGGGCCGAGATGAGGCCACATGGGCGATGGGGTCTCCAGGTCCCCACCCAGGCTCCGTCCATGCTGTTAGACATGTTCTCCAAACCTAAAGGCAAGAGCAGAGCAGTCCCGTCCAACCCTGGAAAAGTGTGGAAACTGTGCTTTGGAAACCCCATGGCACTGCCATGAGCAGCCAGCAGCCCTGCTGCATGCCTGGAGGGCACTGCTTGTGTTCCCCAACCCCCCGGCCCCATGCTCAAGTTGTGTCTGTTGACCTCCACTGGCTGTATTTGACAGAGCTGCAGAGCACATTGCAATGGCTGCTCTGGGATCAGGTGGCCTTCTGCGGAAGGATCTCCAGCTCCCATCCTTGGCTCCATTGATGCTGATGTGCTGGATGTAGGGATGTCCCTGGTGGCTGGCTTCTGTCACAGCGGGCACTTCGCGACAGTGACCCCTCAGATCCAGGGGTAGATCACACAGCAGAGCTTAGCCAGGTCCTGCTGGCTGTTCAGATTGGTACTTTCTCTCTTGTTTTGTTTCTTACTGATGGAGTTGTGTGTGTGAATGGGAAGTGCTGTGCAGTCAGGACCGGTCAGTTATGGTCATAGAGGATGCTCAAAGGGAGAGAGGAAATAAAGAGTGAAACTGAAGCCAGCACTTAGCGTCCTGATGTCTGTGTTCTGCAGCAGAGCCTGTGACAGTCACCAGCGTCCTGCAGGGAACTGCAGCAGGAGGCTGTTGCTGGGCACTGGGCCCAGATAGGCCGCCCTGCCCCCTTCTCCTGGGCAAAACCTCTCATCAGCCGTCACCTCTGGTCAGCCATCAAAGAGGAGTGGATCATCAGCGGCCTTGAGGCCTAATTCCTACAGGCCTGTGTGGTGGCCCTGAGGGCCTACGCCTAGTAACCAAGGGGTTAAAGGAGACCTATGGAACAAGAAGCTTTTCAAGAGGCTGAGAGACCAGGAATGCCAATGAGAGAGAGCACTAGACGTGGCCTGCAGGCCAGGAGAGAGGCCTCTAGTCCTCTAGCCATCTCAGCCTTCCTCTGCAGCTCCATGCCTCTAAGCCCTCCCATAGGAGTCTAAGTCCATACACCTCTGCACCTTCTTTGGTGCCTGAGTGCCCCTGGGCCACCCTGTGGCTCTCTTGGCCTCTCTGTCTCAAGACCTCTAGTCCAGCTTCAAGGCCTTCAGGCTTCTTGGGCTGTAGGTGTCCAGACCTCGAGGTACAAGTACAACCCCCAGCTCCTCTTGGCCTCTGCTCTTCTAGGCTTTCTCTTGCTTGGCCTCCATGCCTCCCTTTGGCCTCAAGACTACTAAGCTGCAAGGCCTCTTGGCCAGGCTCTGGGCCTCCCTCCAGGCTGTTTTAACTTAAGACCTCTAAGCATCCTGGGCAACCTCTAAGCCTTTAGGCCTCCCCCTATGCCTCTAGGACAGCTTGCAGGCATCTGTGCCTCCAGGTGTGTTCTCCATTACAGCTCTAAGCCTTCCTTTGTGCCGTCAATGCTCATGGACTCGTGGTCTCTTTTTTGGCCTCCCCCTGTGCATCAGGCCCTCAAAACCTCAGTGCTTCCAGTCCAGCCCTTTAGTACCTCGGCTCCAGGCCTACCCTTAAGCTTCAAGGACTTTAGGCTCTACAGGGCTGTTAAGGCCTCTAAGCCTCCTTTTTTGGCTGTGTCCGATAGAACCACCACTGCCCTTGATGCTCTGTCCCATAACCCCCACAGCTTTGCCCCATAAGCTATGCACCATACGCTTCTGCTTTGCCTACAAGCTATGGCCTCTAAGGTTCCCTCTGGGGCTCTACACACCACGGCCAGCACTTCCCGCTACAGACAAGGGGACAGGGATGGGGCTGTTTCTGCCCTCCTTATCACCTGCACCTACCTCTGCCTCTTTGTCCCCTCTGTCCTTGGCAAGTGACAAATTGCCAGGGTGGGGCCACGGGGGTGGTCTGTTCCCACAGTCTGTCAGGGGCAGGAACCCACAGGACCCAAAGAGAACTCTTCTATGACAAAAGCCTGAGAGAAGGGGCTGAGAGGAGCATCCAGTGGAGCCAAGTGGCAGGACCAGAGGTTGCCACCAAACATCAGGAGCACTCCTGCACTGTGTAAGTGCTGCAGCACTGGCACAGAGACCCAGAGAGGCTGTGGGGTTTCCTCTGGGAGATCTCCAAACCCATCGGATGTGTTCCTGGGCACCAATTCTGCTGGCCCTGTTGCAGCAGGACCTGGACCAGATGGGCCCAGATCTCCATTCCAACATCAACCATTCCGTGCTTCTGCAACACAACACGACATGCTGTGTTTGGCTCAACCTGGCCATTCACAAACAGGTTTCTTCCTCCTCCTGCTCAGTGCCATCTCTGTGTGATCACACTGCCTCCTACGATCCAACTCTGTTCCAATCAAGGTCAACACTAAAACAGTGCTGACCTTCATGGAGCCTGGGCTTTGGAACACAGGCACAGGAATAACCACTGCATGGGTGGAACCTTGTGTATTTCTTAAACATGCTACTAAGTGCCCTGTTCAAACTGTGATGCAGAACCAAGGTTGCATTCCCAGCACAGCCAGGCAGGCCGGCACCAGCCCCAAGGCATCAAGCCACAGCCTGAGAGGCCATCACCAGCCCCGGGGCCTAAATCCATGCCTGGCAGGGACCCCGGCCTGCAGGCTTTTGGCCTGGAAGGGCTTCCCCGGCCTGCAGGCATTGGAGCTGGCAGTGCCCCCCAGAGCAGACAGCTGGCTTTTAGCCTGGCAGGGCCCCCCTAACCGCATGACCAGCTTCAGGCCTGGCAAGGTCCCCCCCGACTGCCTGGCCGGCTTTTGGCCTCACAGGCCCAGCAGGTCAGGCAGCCATTTTGTTGCCTGGCACTGAGCCCCGGGCAGGCTGCATAGGAATCCCCAGGCCGGCCAGCCGGCTTTTGGCCTTCCAGTGTTTGCACAGAAAGCAGGAAACTCAGCCCACATTTCTCTTCTGGGCATCCCACAGGCTTCCTGTCAATGCAGGATCACTTGTGCTGGTGGTGTCGTATCTCAGGGCCCATCCAAGTCTCTGGAAGCCTCTGGATCCCATGGGGCTGTTTCTGTCCTGCCTGCTGTGCTGCATTTGGGAGGGCGAGAAGAAGGAGATGACTGTGCAGCCCCTTCCCAAAGCCTTTCCTGTGCCCTGGCTTATGTCTCTGAACAGTGGGAGAGGGCTCCTAAGCTCTGTCCCTACGCTGGATCAACTCCAGCTCTTCCTCCAGCCAGCCCATAACCCTTCTACGCCTCATTTTTCTTTCACTTGCGGGGAGTCTGGATTCCCACCTTCGGCTCCTTTGACATCATCTCCAAAGAAATCAGGACTGCAAACGGGATCGTGACTCAGCAGTGGCCGGTGTTTCACCTGGCCAGCAACCTCATAGCTATGCACCACCTCAAGTCCCGCAGGGAGTCCTTGCCAGGTTGGAGGGGGGATTAAAGCTCTGATGCTTTTATGGATGGTGCAAACAGGGCCACCACCTCCCTTCTCAGAAGCAGACCTCCTCGGAGGAGGAGCCCATCCAAACGTGGGTCCGTTCTGGTTGATGTCCCTTAGTAGCAGTTCTAGGCAAGCAGCTGTGGAACAGCAACCGTATCATCAACTCTGTCCGTGGCATTTTTCAGCCCACAGGAAGGTGGAGACCCTGAAGTACAGCCAGGTGACCACAGCTGCCAAGGGTTGAAATGTAAAGCCTCGCCAGGTCAGAAGCTGTTGTGAGCTTTGATGTGGGTAGCTGCCTCTATCTAGGGCTGCATGAAGGGGTGTGTGTGCTGGAGGAGAGAAGGAAGGACGCTGCAGATGTGTGCTGGCTGCAGAAATGGCACTCCGCTGTAGCAGCAGGAAGGCAAATGGCAGAAAGTACGCTTGAGGAGCAGAAGTTTGTGGTTGGCTGTGCTCAGATCTTCCTGCCAAGAGATGCTCTTCACGTCTTTCTTGTTTCCTTTCTGCCAGAAGCTGAAGCAAACAGGCTTGCAGTGAAGCGTGGCCTTGCAGGAAGGCAGGGCACTGGTGTGGAGTGTGGCCCAGCTGTGAAGAGAGCTACAGACACACAGCAGGCATCTGGGTTCTGGGTCCTGTCTTTCTAGTTAGGCTTGCTGTCTGTCCTTTCCTGGGACTGTTGTCATTGCATGTTGCTTGAGGTCTTGCAGTTGGAGGGGTTGACAGTGACCTTTCCTGTCCAGGACTGGAAATGCAAACCCACAGTTCACCCAAGAGCCTAAGATCCATTGCAGTCAACACTGGAGATGAGATGTCCTTGTATCATGGCCCAGCTGGGGGGTTGGTCTCGATGATCTCTGGATGTCCCTTCCAACCCATCTGATTCTGTGATTCTGTGCTAGTTTGCAGCCTGAAGGTAGTGCTGGACTCGTTAAATCTTGCAGCTTCCCCTTTCTTGGTTCTAACAGGGAGAGGTGCTGAGCCAAATGGCAAGATCTACGTGAAAGCTGCTCTCCAGGCTGGAGGGCTTCCTGGAACAGCAGGTCCCAGGACAGGGGGACGACCTTCCCCCACAGTTGACAACCACTCCTTCTGCAGGACTGTGGCTGCAAGAAAGCACAAGGGAGTGGAGGAAGAGGAGCAAAAAGCAGAGCTGTGGCCTGCCAAGAAACACGCGAAGGTGGAGCGCAGTGTGGCAAAGGCCCAGAGCCCACATCAGAGCAGAGGCAGTGTGCCAGCTCCAGCAGCACATCCTGGGCCTGCCCCAGTGCCGACTGAGCGGTCCTGGGCCTCAAAGCCAAGAGGTAAGAAGATGCTGTCGTAGCAGCCATGGTGAGGCACTTCCTTTATCAAGCGCATGGAGTATGCTTAGGGTTTGCTTTGCTTTTTCCTTCTCTGGACAGAGAAGAGAAGAGAGTTGAAGGCTACCCAGTCCATGTCCTTGACCAGGACCATGCCAGAATGCCTGGCCCCCTCTTTTCCAATTAACTCCACGTCCCACTAGAAACCCCCTTCCCTGAGAGGCTTCCTGGCCTGTTTTCATGGTACCCATGTTTCCGCAGTTTTGCTGTTGACAAAATGAATTTCTCTTTCCTTGCTCTACAGCCAGATGATGATGACAACAGAAAGAGAGGAGAGAGGAAATGAAGAAGGCTTCTCTGAGAGCTGCCGCTGCCCATGCAGAGCTGAGTCCCTGGCGAGCACAGACGTGCTCTTTTTGTTCTCAGGGTCCCTGTCTGTCAGACACGAAGGGGCTTGTAGAATGCTGAGGGAAGCGGTGTCCTCTTGATTCTTGCTTTGTTTCTTTCCAGTCCTCTACAATGAAGACGGAGAAGCTGCAATGGACAGACTGAGTGGAGGAGCGTCAGAAGGCAGCAGCTTCGTGGCAGCAGCCCAGCTTGGCGCTCCAAGTCTGGTTGCAGCTCATAAATAAACAAGTGGAGTTTGTATTCACCCAGAAAGCAGAAGCCCTGAGCACCGCAGAGGCAGCACAGGGCCAACGCAGAGCGGCCCGCAGCCCCCACCCCCTTCGCCCAGGCCCCCTCCCCGGTCCCCCCCCAAACACCCACCCAACTCAGCCCCGCAGTTCCTCTCTCCCCCCAGCCAGCCTCGAGGTAGGCAGAAAGTTATCAACATCTCTTCAGTGAATGATCAGTCCCTAATTAAAACCCGCTGGTAGACATCAGAGTTTAGGGGTTTTTAGGGTTTATTAGGGGTTTTTAGGGATTTTTAGGGGTTTTTAGGGGTTTTTAGGGGTTGCCGTGGATTTCCACTCTATACACGCAGGTGTATTCCGCGTTTCCCCAGTTGTTCCGCACATCCAGTTTGAACTTTCGATACGACTGAAGGGGCTTCTCCTGCCAATGCAAAGAGGAGAGGCTTCGTTATGGGCCGGAGGGGGACCAGTGCCACATAGTGCCCCACAGATCCCACTGTTCGCCCCATAGATATGGGTGAACCTAATACACAGTCAGTGATTTCCTAGAATTCAGATTCATATTCAATAGTTGTTTAGCATGCAGACCCCCCTCTTGTTATTGCCCATCGTATCAGTGTGGGAATCAAATGTTGTTTCTGCCTTTAGAACAAGAGAAGAATCTTTTCTTTCAAGGTCTCAGTATATAAGTGAAGCAGTTTGTAGTTATTTCAAGGTCTCAGTATACAAGTGAAGCAGTAGCAGAGGAGAGACTTTGTTATGGGCATGGGAAGAGCCACGGCACAACAACTGCTTCCAAAGGCTTCCAAAAGGGACACTGCAGGAGTCGGTCAAGTTGCAGAGCAGAGGGTGGGCAGGAAAGCTCTTTCTTCCCATGCCTTGCAGGCAGCCCGGCCTCGCCCCTTGCACTTGCCATACCTGAACGTGGAAGGTCTGGGAGATCTCTCCGTCCACGTCGTAAACAAATGACCCCAGGAGAGTTTCCTCTTCGTCCTCATCCACTCCCTCAAAGAGAAGAGATGATGGCGGTCACACTTAGGCAGGCCGTGCCATAAAGAACACACTGAGGCCAAAGGTGGGAGCCCTTCCAACCCTCCCTGTGCTCTGGCAGGATTGGAGCACAAAGGAGGGTGAACCTGAGTCAGGGCACGTGGAGCAATTGCTCCCAGCTGCTCGGCCACAAAGAGCCCTAGAGGCTTTTGGAGACATGGAACCACCCGAGGGATTCGGTGCCCTCAGGCAGGATGCTCTGCAGCAGCCCACCACTGAAATTTGGGAGCTCCCAACAGTATGGGTCATATGGGGCTATGTTGGGCGTCTACTGTGTGGCTCTATGGTGCTCTATGAGCTCTTGTGTGGCTCTATGAGGTCTTACAGGGCTCTATGTGGCAGTTATGGGGCTCTGTTGGGTGTCTGTAGGGCCCTTATGAGGCCCTGTTGGGTGTCTGTGGGGCACCATGAGGCTCTTTAGTTTTCTATGAGCTCTTGTGCAGCTCTATGGGGTCTTACAGAACATTATAGGGCTCTATGGGGTGTCTGTGGGGGCTCTACAGGGCTCTTTGGGGTGTCTGTGGGGGTCTATGGGGTCTTATGTTGCGGTTATGGTGTTCTGTTGGTTGTCTCTGGGGCTCTATAGGGGTTCAATGGGCTCTTATGGGGCTCTATGGCAAAGCTTTTTCCTCGGGGCCCTCCAGAAGCAGCAGCAGGCAGAGACTTACCAAGATGGCAAAGTCTCTGGGGGCACTGCTGACCTCCCCAGAGGGAGACACTGCCTTGGACACGTGCCACACGGTGAAAGCCGTGGGCCAGATGTTCTCTGGCAGCTGGATGACAGCGTGGCCCTGAGATCCTTGGAAAGCCCAGCAGCTTCCAGCAGAAACATCGGGCTGAAAGGAGAAAGACGCGTCCATCAGTGGGGAGGCAAAGAGCCGCCAGAGCTGGATGCTGGGCAAGGAGCACAGACCTTGTCTTCTATGGGGCTGCCTGTCATGGAACGCTACTCAAGGGATGGGAGGGCAATATGCAGAGGTTTGGACAACAGCTCTGGAGTCAATTGCCTTTCTCTGCTTGCACAGAGCCGGCGGGGCAGCCCTCCCCAGCATCTGTCAGCCCAGCACCCTCCCAACGCTGGTGTCAGCGATGTGGGGAAGAGTGTGGGCTGAGCAGAGCAGCTGGGCCAAAGGAAATGGATGTGCAGCCAGAATGGGGTGAGGATGGGGGGGAAGGATGGAAGGGGAAGGACTGGGGGAAGAAAGGACTGGGGGGTGGAGGGGGAGCCCTTATGGGGCTCTGTGGGGTGTCTGTGGGGGGAGGGGGGCGAAAGCAAGGGGGGGAAGCCCACAGTCAGCACTTCTCCTGCCATACCTGCAAGATGGTTTCCGGGGACTTCGCGGAGGAAAAGAGGGGAGAAAGCCGGCCTTTCCCACCATAACTCTTGGTTGTCCTCTCCGCATCAACAGTGGCACCTGAAATAAAGATGGACAGACATGCACTGGAATGGCCCAGAGATGAGCTGAAGGAGGGAATGCTCAATCCCCAAAGCTCTTGGTGGGGCTCTGGGGTGCAGAATCCCTCCTGCTGTGTATGGGAACTGCTGAGTCCCGGCCTGAAGCGCTGATTGGGGAAAGGAGCCGGTCAGCCCTGGGAGCAGAGGGGAAGGGTTTGTAAAGCCTCAGAGATGGGGGGATTAGATGGGAAGTGAGGAGGAAATTCTGGACCCCCAGTGGACAGTGAGGCCCTGCAATGTGCTGCCCAGAGGAGCCATGGAGGCGTTGGAGACCAGGTTGGATGAAGCCCTGAGCACCTTGATGCAAAGCCCTGTCAATAGCAGGGAGTTGGGCCGGGATGGTCTTAAGGTCCCTTCAGACCTCAGCCAGCCTAAAGCTCTGTGAGATATCTGTGATGGAAAGCAGAGCTGGGCAGGTTTTGGGGAGCGCAAAGCTGAGGGTAGTGAAGAGCTGTCTACATACCCAAGGATTTCAGAGCCCAGTTGGGCATCCAGTTGCTCTTTTCCACAGCTGCCTCCATTGCGTGCCGTGTCAGCTGCAGAATTTTCTCTCTCTCGAGTCCGTGGATCCCGTTCTCTTCCAGGACATCAGAGAGTGACTCGACAATGAGCTCCTTCCTGGCCGACAGCTGAACCAGTGGGTTCCTGAAGGCAAAGGAAAAGCAAGTCTTGTTCAGCAATGTCCACCCCGCAGGTCAGAGTTCCAGTGCCATGAAGTGAAGGATCCCAGGGGGTTGTGCTCTTCCTTATCCCCCAGCCCCTTTGGTTCCTTTGCTTTGCCAAGGGCCACATAGAGCACACAGCCAGCTGAGGCCACGCTGCAGAGCCAGGTGCATGGCAGGGAAGTGTCCTTACCCCATAGACAGGAGCTCTTGCCCAGGTCCTGCAGACACCACCTGGAAGAGAAAGGCATTGATGGGAGGAAGCATGAGGAGCACGGCCAGAGCTTCCAAAGCAGCTTCCCAGGGAGCCGCTGGCAGAATTTCCTGCTGCTTCCCAGCACTTTGCAGAGGACCACAGCCTGTGGGCACCATGAGGCTCTTTGGTTCTCTATGAGCTCTTGTGCAGCTCTATGGGGTCTTACAGAGCATTATGGGGCTCTACAGGGTGTCTGTAGGGGCTCTATAGGGCTCTATGGGGTGTCAGAGCATCTGCTGCTTCTCCGTTTGCTTTCCCATGCCCTCCAGACTCCCCAGTCCCACGGATGGGCCAAAGGCTCCTTCTTCCCACGCGCTGTTGCCTTCAGCTCCGTGCTGGGCACTGGGAAGATGCTGCCACACCAAAACCTGTCCTGCTGCCAAGGCAACCCCCAGCCCGGCTCCGTCTCAGCAGCGATGAGCCCATGGCCAAACTGTCCCCACGGAGGCAGAAGGGCAGAGCTTTGGCATCTGCCGCACAGCGTAGCACTGACCTGCAGGGCGTTCTCTCTCCAAACTCCCAATATCCAGAGGATGGCTCCAGCTGTGGGGGACATCGGTCGGGAGAGACCATTAGTTTGCCAGACTGCTCTGAGCCCTGCAGCCCATTTCCCTCCTCCCAACCCAGCCGTGTGGGACGGTCCTGCTCCTGGGCTGTGCTGGGATGGCTTTGGGTGGGGAACACTCACCAGAAAGGACCACTAGAGGCAGGACGGGAGTCCTCCTTCCCTCCTCTTGGCCGACGCGTTGCCTAAGGGAGAGATCAGATGGTGGTTATCACGGCCCAGCGCAGGGACACACACGGTCTGCTGGGATCCTTGGAGCAGACGGCTGCCATGGCTTCCTCTGCCCAGCAGAGATGTGAGTCCAGGGAGGGCCCGTTAGCAAGAGCTGCTTAGTGCCACAGCACCCATGGGACACGTGAGAGTGAAGGGCTGTGCTGTGCTGTGCCATGGGGGGCAGCAGCCTTGCCCCAGTCGGCTCTCCCCAGAGCAGGAGCAGGGCTGTGCCCACGGAAATGGAGTTTGGGCTGCCTGGCTGGAGAAAGCCCAGCAGCACGCAGCGGTTCTGCCTTCCCCTCCCCACATTCTGGCCCTGCTGCACCCACCTGCCCAGCTGGGCTGGCATTTTGGCTCCTTCACTCGCACAGACACAGAGAATGGCTTGCTCTCCTCCCAGGACACAAGCACCTCTTCTCCACTCGCCTGCTCTGCACTCCTCACAGGACTGCAGTGCTGCACAGCTCTGCAGCGTGCCTCAGCAGGACGGCAGGTTCTGATGTCATAATGGCTGACAGCTGTGAGGGCCAAGTGATGCCTTCTATGAGCTCACAGGGTGTGCCCAGGAGGGACAGACCCTGTGGGTTTGCCCCCAGCCCAAGGCTGGAATACCCTGCGCTCGGAGCTCCTTTGGATGCCCTATTAAAGATGTCTGTGCCATTGCACAGCTGCTCCCGTCCTGGGCACGGACAGGCCGTGTGCTTCTGGTGGGGGCTGTGAGAGTCACAGACTCATAGAATGGCCTGGGTTGAAAAGGACCACAATGATCATCCAGTTCCAACACCTGCTGTGTGCAGGGTCGCCAACCAGCAGCCCAGGCAGCCCAGAGCCACATCCAGCCTGGCCTTGAATGCCTGCAGGGATGGGGCATCCACAGCTTCCTTGGGCAACCTGTTCCAGTGCGTCACCACCCTCTGGGGGAAAAACTTCCTCCTAAGATGCATCCTAAACCTCCCCCGTCTCAGTTTAAAACCATTCCCCCTTATCCTATCACTGCTCACCCTCGTCATGGAGTTATCTGGATCAATCTATGTCCATAACAGGGGGCTAGTTGGCCTTTGGGCTCCCCGGCCCCCAATAATGGGAAGGGAAAGGGGTAGGGAGATGGGAGCTGGGCTAAGGAAACAAACAGAGCAGTGGCAACGATCTAAGGAGGAAGACTTACTTTACTAACTACGATGTCGGGATGCAAGATTACACAATATAATACAGTCTAATTGAACCTGAGGGCCTCTGGAACGTGTAGTTCTTCTCTGAGCTCCACAGGATGTGATGAGGTGGGAAGCCCATAGCAAAAGGTACAAATCCATGACAGCTTGGCTGGGGAGGAGTTCCCAGCTCCAGCGCTGCCTTCCATGGTGTTGCTGTGAAAGGGTGGATGAATTTGGAACCTGGAAATGCCAATTTTGGGGGTTGGAGACGAAATCTGGGACTGGGGAGAGGGTGGGGAAGGAGGATCCCTTGGGAATAGAGATGGAGAGGAATGGGCTTGGATTTCAGTGCCAAAGGGGTAATGTTGGCCCAAGGGGACACACAGAATCATAGAACAAACCATCCCTGGTGGGAACAAAGCCACAAAGCGCCATCTTCACCACTGATGGGAGGGGAGCTGTCAATGGGGACACCAAAACCATGACAAACAGCAGCAACGATCTGAGGAGAAACAAAGGGATTTACTCAACATGGTGTGGGAATGCAAGGTAGCACGCTGTAATACCATATGATGAAGATTGAAGCTCATCAATCAAATGGAATGAGAGTGTCCAAAAGGTGGAAAGGCCTCACCGTGATGCCGAGGGGAGATGCGCCGTCAGGTGGAGCAGCAGGGAGGAGAGCCAAAGGAAAAGGGATGTCAGATGAGCTACTGAGGCCCTACATGTATTATTGCCCCAAAGCAGCAATGAGAACAGCACAGCCAACAGCCTGCTGGGCAATGCAGGAGTTCTTCTTCTGCAGTGCCCTGAGGATTAACTCTTTAGCTCCCAGTGCAATACATGGTGCTGTGATGTGGGATACCAATAACCAAAAATCATCAGTGACGTTCCACCCCTTATTCCACATCACCACAGCATGTTTAATACACACCAACAAGAAACAATCGTTCACAAGCATTAAGCACACGCACACACAAACCTATACGTGTGCATGGAATTACTGACTGCCCTTCCCCAGCATCAAATTCCCTTCTGGTGCACATTGAACAGCCCCATTTTACTCAATCACCCAACAAGCGCACCCAGCTCCCTGAGCAAAAGCAGTTCCACGCAGAGGTTTGCCCTTCTAGAAGCTGGCAAGACCCAAACTGCTTTTCCCAGCATGTTCTTTACATGCACTGCAGGGACCTTCTCTCCCTTGACAGTATGTAGGGAGCTGGCAGGACAACGGCGACTTATAGATCCTCGGGTGTTGGCCAACCAAGTGGCTTCTGCCCAATGCTTCTTCCAGTGCTTCAATGTCCCACCACCCATTGCTTTCAACATGGTTTTTAACAACCCATTTTGGCGTTCAGTTTCACCAGAAGCTGGTGCATGGTAGTGGATGCGATAAATCCACTCCTTGCCATGATCTTTGGCCCGAGTATTTACAACGACAATGTTGAAATGAGCCCCATTCTCTGACTCGGTACTTTCTGGAGTGCCATGTCACACAGGACTTGTTTCTTGAGACCTAATATGGTGTTTAGAGGGTAGCATGGGGTACTGCGTATGTTTCAAGCCACCCAGCGGTCGCCTCCACCATGGTAAGCACATCAGGATCTGGACAGGCTGGATGTCTGGCCTGAAGCCAGTGGGATGAGATTCAACAAGACCAAGAGCCGGGTCCCG
Source organism: Coturnix japonica (assembly GCF_054131305.1). Taxonomy (NCBI): domain Eukaryota; kingdom Metazoa; phylum Chordata; class Aves; order Galliformes; family Phasianidae; genus Coturnix; species Coturnix japonica. Next base: position 959,610 of record NW_028188953.1, read on the forward strand.
CACTTTGGCCACAGCAACCCCAGGCAACGCTCCAGGCGTGGGGCAGAGTGGTTGGAAGGCTGCGTAGAGGAACTGGACCTGGGGGCACTGGTGGATGCTCAGAGGAACATGAGCCAGCGGTGTGTCCAGCAGGCCAAGAAGGACAACAGCATCCTGCCTTGTATCAGAAACAGCGTTGGCAGCAGGAACGGGGCAGTGATTGTCCCCCTGTTCTCAGCTCTGGTGCTGTGTCCACTTTTGGGCCCCTCACTGCACGGAAGACATCACGGCCCTGTAGTGTGTTTAGAGGAGGTGACTGTGGTCATCTGAAGGCTTTGTTGGTATTCGGAGGGTTCCACTGATTGTCAGAGATGTTTACTGACCATCAGAAGGCTTCGTTGATCAACAGGGGGTGTCACTGGTCATCAGAGGGCTTCGTTGGTCATCGGGGATTGGAGGTGTCCATGGGAGGGGATATGCAGACCTTGATCTGGGTGGTGGGGTTGGGGCACTGATGCAAGAGGCCTAAAGCAGACCCAAAGGAGAGACAAGTGGCTGCAGTAAGAGGGGCTAAAAGGAGGGTGACGTGGTCACACTGTGTCCATGCAGAGGTGGATCAAAGGGTGTAGGGTTCGGGAGGAATTGTATGGAGGAGCTGAGAGAGAGCAGAGGGCGGGTATTGGGGCTGATGGCAGCATGAGGAGCTCCATCCTTTAGGACTTTGGAGAAGGTGATGAGAGAGGGTGGGGAAGCCCACAGGGGTGCAGGACATGGTGTGCATGGCATGGAGCTGGGGAAGCCTCCCAGCACTTTGAGGTGGCCACAGCCAGGCAGGAACAGATCCCAGCAGTCCCTGCTGAGCATGAGAACAAGGACACAGACACACAGCGTGTAGCTTTGCTGAGGGATTTATTGATCATCAGAGGGTGTCACTGATCATCGGGAACTTCACTGAGCACCAGAGGGCAGCACGGTCAAGAAGCAGCCTTGTCCCTGCAGGGTTTGTCCCAAGGACATTCTCAGGGAGTTTTGTCGGGGACCTGAAGGTCTGTGATTGAAGAACAGTCCTGGGATGGAAGAAAGAATTCTGATCGTTTGAATGGAACTGCTGTTTGTGGCTGTGGTCACAAAGAACTTGCTTTGTAGAGAGAGCTGACCTTGGGCGTTTATCTTGATTTGGCAAAGACTTATTTTGCAAGCAGGTGTTTCACCTGGGCTTTGTGTCGTGCATTGGACAAGCGAGTGCAGTGTGCAAGTGGAAAAAGACCTGCAGACCCTGGGGAGAATAAAAGTAACTGTGACGTTCTCATTCTCTGAAATAGGATTAATGATATATTTTGACCCAAATTGTGGCCCTCACACACTCCAAAATTGGATTTATTGCATATTTTGACATGAGTTGTGAAGTTCTCACCCTCAGAAGTTGGGTTTTGCCCCTATTATGGCCCAATATATGATGTTATTGCACTCCAAAATAGAGCTAATAACATATTCTAACAGAAATTGTGACACACTCACACCCTGAAATTGAGTTTATGATATATTTTGACCAAAATTGGCATGGCAGATATCATTTGTCCTGAAAAAACAAATGGATTTTTCTCAAATTGCTCTGTTATAACAAACTAGAGCCAGGCAGACTGAAGAAATAGGAAAATCTATCAATCAATCCATCAAAATGCTCTGGCAATCGATGGAACTGTTGGTGCTACAGATACCGCTCGATTTGCCGTTTTTGTTAGAGGTTGTGATAACAGATATAGCATCACTGAAGAAATGGCTTCTTTGGTGCCATTGAAAGTCAAAACTAAATCTCCGGAGCTGTATGAAGCAATAAAAGCAACATTAAAGTGATTTTCTTTCTCCTTTCACAGCACCTGTGTCTCCAGCATCCCTTCCCCCCCCCCCCCAAGCCTTTCCACGATTCTGTTTCCATGATGTCAGTGTGGAAACCTCAGCTGTGGTCTCCTGCTGCTCCAGATGAGTGCTGATCCGCTCCCACCACACAGTGCACACAAGCCCAGGGGGAACCTGGCCATGGCAGCAGAACAGATCTGCATCCTGGAAGGGATGTGAGGTCACAATGCCTGCCGTGCTCGATGAGGTCACAGTGCTCAGTGTGTGTACCCCAGCTGTTCCGTGCTGGCCCCAGCACTTGCTGTGGCTGCAGCGGTGGTGGTGGCAGCATGGCACGAGTGTGGGGGGCCGTGTCCCCCACCCGCCTTGCTCTCCTCCTCCTACTGATGGCCATGTGTTCCAAGGAGACTTGTGGTGCGCCATGGCGAGCTCCAGCAGCAGGTGGGTGGGCAAAGATGGGACCAAGTGTAACTACAGGCCAGAGGTCCAGGCTGTTGTCCCTGTGCCACACTGCCCCGGGGCTGCCTTTCTGCAAGGGTTTATTGGGAAGGGGGCCAGGCAGCACCCCAGGAGCCAGGTGTGGGCTGAAGCAGCGCTCCACCAGGGCTGGCTCCAGCTATGCCAGGCCATGGCTCTGCTGCTGGCTGAGCCCACCCTGGAGGAGTCCTATGGGAAAGCTCAGAAGAAGCGTGCTGGGAAAAGCGTGAGCATTTCTGCTCTGGCTTCCCGGTGCTCCCCACAGGCAAATCCCAGTTCCCAACAGAGACACCCAGCTGGAGCCCAGAGGAAGGAACAGGCATCGTTTCCTCTGGTGCTTTAGTGGGAGATCCAGCAAGGAGCTCTCAGTAAGAAAGCCCTGACGGGCTGTATACCCTTCCATGAGGTCCCAGAGGTGTGTTACAAGTGGCCTGGAGAGGGCCTTTGAAAAGCTGCCGAGTGCCAGGCTCCAGGTCACCCCGGTTATTCTCTAGCTTTGGCAATCACGGTCTGAGTCTCCCATTCCATTACCTGACCAGTCCCCAGTCACTAAGGGAGAAGGCGCAACATGCAATGGGAACATCTCTCATCTGTTCTTGATTTTAGATGATGATGTTGGAGTTCCTTATCCAGATGTTTTGGTGGATACTGATTTTGTGCCTCAGGGGAAACCCAGAGGTAAGTTGTGTCTGTTTCCTGGAAGACAGAAAAATGAGCGCTGTAATAGTTTATTCAGGTACTTAAGAACCTCCAAAGGTCTTTCAAGTCTCTTTGTGCCTTAAAGGCCGTACACAGATCAGCTGAGAGTAGTTCTTTACTTGGAGAGTTGTCCCATTTCAGTGGGAAGGCAGCCCTTGCCACTCTTTGGAGGAGAGAACCGATGCCTTTGCTGTTTGGGCCATGTCATTCCCCGACCTGCTGCTAGTCTTTGCAGGTCACTGCAGAAAAACCAGGCCCCAGTGTGCAGTGGAAGCTCTCCTCACCTGTGTCTGATCACACTTGTGCCTGCAGGCCCTCTTGGTGGATTACCAGAATGGAGACCTGTCCCTGAACCTGGGGTGGATGCCAGAGGTAAGTCACCAGTCTTCACCTCATGATCTTTACTCATATTTGGTTGTGGAAGTTCAGGAAGGGTTCAGCTTTTTGCTGCCTGGTGGTTTCTCGTCCATGAGAAGCTTGGGCAGTCACTGTTCCTTGGGTGCTGTGTGCACCCACTGTCCCATTGGCTTTCTCTCCATCCATCGGAGATCTTTCTAGTAAGAAAACCCCAATGTTCTTCCATGCTGTCTCTGAGGACTGTTTCACGTGGCCTGGAGAGAGTATCTGCAAAGCTGCTGAGTGCCAGCCAACTGCCCACCTGGCCCCTCTGCAAATTTCAACCCAGCTCTGCCTCCTCTGTGCCTGCGCCATGCCCAGACTTTGCCTTTCTCTCATTCTTCACAGCGCTGTCAAATCCCGGGGAAGCCCACCACAACGGGGTCTATCGTTTTCTGAGGAATCCAGGTAAGCAGCGATCTGGCAGGAGTTCATAAGCAGGAGAAACATCCTGAAAACTCGGAGCGTGCAAGTTGTGCCCATGCCGGGGGGAAGGAAAAGGGGAGAAACAGGTTCAGGTGCTGCTGAGGGGCCCTGACTTTGCCCCCGAGGAGTGGGGTCTGAGTAGGGGGGGAGAGCTCAGGGCAGCACTCCCTGCACAACACGACCGTGGTTCTTGTCCACGTCACTCTTAGCAGGAACTGATTAAACAGATGCACACACTCTCCTTCTGCTCTAATGAGTTTTGTTTAGTCAGACGACGTGTCCCAAAGGGTCACAGTGTGCTGGCCTGCGGCAGCACTACCCAGGCTCACAAGGCAAGGGTAGGTGAGTGCAAAAGAAATGTTAGAGCATGATGGAGAAGAAGGAGCAAATCTGGCAGAGCCAGAGCGTACCCAAAGCTGAGAGGCAAAATAGAGGCTCCAGAGCGCCTCAATGCGCCGTGCCTTTGGGAGTTCCCTTTGCTTCCCCTGGAAGCAGGGAAGCATTGCAGCCTGAGGATTTTCACTTGTTCCAGGAGGCCAACAAAATGGAAAAGAATTGTGTAGCAATGTCAGACCTCCTTGAGATTTCCATTAGAGTACAAGACACAGCAATGACCATATTGTTCCTCCAGGTGTGCCTGGTGCAGGACGTGCAAACGCCGAGCAAGTTAAAGTTGGTTGGAAGTTCTACCTGATACTTGCTGGAGCTTCCTTGGGTTCCCTGTTGCTGGGGATGCTTCTGTGCTGGCTTCTTATTTACTGGTACAGGAACAGAAAGTGAGTTGTTGACCCCCATCCCCATCCTGCCCAACTCTTTACTGTAGGGCTGCTGTGGGCCAGGAGGCGTTTCTAGTTAAAGCAGCGTAAAGAGACCAGTTAATTGTTGGCTCACACGGTCTGTGATTGACGCAGTTAGATGTTGTCATTGGCTTCAGCCCATCCTTACTGCTGGGCCAGAGACAGGCTGGGAGCTGAGGGTGGCTCTTTGCCATGCGCTGTGAGAAAGCAGAGCAGGGGCTCTCCTGTGCCCTCAGCACGTTCCTCTCTTTGCAGGCGCCGCTGGGAAGCTAAAACATGGGCTAAACAAACCCAGGACAATACCATCATCTACAGGTCACTGCCAAGCTTCCTACCTGGACTGGATGTCTGACAAGCCCAGCAGCCCCCGGTCCCGACGGGCATCAACGCCGCCCCCCCGTCCCCCACCACCATCCTTCGGGGGACAGAAAGAACCCACCCGGGGTGGAGGCTTGCGGTCATCGGCCAGCACTGAAACAACGTCTGACCGGCAGATGAGCGACAGGCCCAGCAGCCCCCGGCCACACCGGGCATCATCGCCGCCCCCCCCCGCCCCCACCGCCATCCTTCAGGGGGCGGGAGCGGTCCCCTCAGCTCCGGAGCATCACCCAGCACCCGGACAACTGCTGCCTTGGGGAAGCATGAGAGGCCCGGCAGCCCCCAGCCCCCAGCACCAACTCTGCCCTCTTCCTCCCCTCCAGCATCCATCAGGGGACGCAGAGTGCAGAGGTGGGGAAACAGTCCAAGAGACAGACAACCACTGCCTGGGGGAAGCACAACCAGCCCAGCAGCCCCCCAACCCCCCAGGCACCGTCACCACCCTCCCCCTCCCCTCCACCATCCTTTATTAGGTAGAAGCGCCCCCCCCCCACCGTGTCAGCTTAGGGGCATCAGACACCTGGAAAACCACTGCCAGGGTGAAACAGACCAGGCCCAGCAGCCCCCAGCCCTTCCCCAGCACCACCTCTGCCCTCCTGCTCCTCTCCACCATCCATCAGGAGGTGGGAGCACCCCCAGTGGGTTGGTTTGGGGCACCATCTGACATCCACAGAACCACTGCTGTCATCAACCAGAGTTTTCCAGGCCCCACACTACCAATAAATTGATAGTTATACTACAGTTGTCCGTGTACTGTTGTCGTGTCATTACCTGACCCACTACCAGACCTTGCATGTCACTTGGCATTGGCAGACAGCGATCATACGAGTGGGAATGGCTTTAAACTTCAAGAGTGGAAATGGAGGTAGATGGGTAGAGGAAATTCCTCCCCCAGAGGTAGTGAGGCCCTGGCCCAGGCTGCCCAGAGGCAGTGGGTGCCCTATGGCCCGTCTCAGGCAGGGGACGAGGTTGGGAGCACATGATGCAAAAGCTCCAGTGTTTCTGCATAAGGTTTACCAGACAGCAGGCACCATCCTGCTCTGACTAGCAGGCAGTCATTTGCTTTGCAATTAGAAATACGCAAGCCTTTATTTGAGAAACAGGCTCTATAGGAAAAGATATCAGAAGGAATGAACTCTGGGTGCAGTGCAAGAAAAGAGAAATTCATTTTGTCAACAGCAAAACTGCGGAAACGTGGGTACCATGAAAACAGGCCAGGAAGCCTCTCAGGGAAGGGGGTTTCTAGTGGGACGTGGAGTTAATGGGAAAAGAGGCAGTCAGGCATTCTGGCATGGTCTTGGTCAAGGACATGGACTGGGTGGCCTTCAACTCTTTTCCCTTCTCTGCCCAGAGAATGAAAAAGCAAAGCAAACCCCTTTAATTCCCCCTCCAACCTGGCAAGGACTCCCTGCGGGACTTGAGGTGGTGCATAGCTATGAGGTTGCTGGCCAGGTGAAACATCGGCCACTGACGAGTCACGATCCCGTTTGCAGTCCTGATTTCTATGGAGATGATGTCAAAGGAGCCAAAGGTGGGAATCCAGACTCCCAGCAAATGAAAGAGAAATGAGGCGTGGAAGGGTTATGGGCTGGCTGGAGGAAGAGCTGGAGTTGATCCAGCGTAGGGACAGAGCTTAGGAGCCCTCTCCCACTGTTCAGAGTCACAAGCCAGGGCACAGGAAAGGCTTTGGGAAGGGGCTGCACAGTCATCTCCTTCTTCTCGCCCTCCCAAATGCAGCACAGCAGGCAGGGCAGAAACAGCCCCATGGGATCCAGAGGCTTCCAGAGACTTGGATGGGCCCTGAGATACAACACCACCAGCACAAGTGATCCTGCATTGACAGGAAGCCCGTGGGATGCCCAGAAGAGAAATGTGGGCTGAGTTTCCTGCTTTCTGTGCAAACACTGGAAGGCCAAAAGCCGGCTGGCCGGCCTGGGGATTCCTATGCAGCCTGCCTGGGGCTCAGTGCCAGGCAACAAAATGGCTGCCTGACCTGCTGGGCCTGTGAGGCCAAAAGCCGGCCAGGCAGTCGGGGGGGACCTTGCCAGGCCTGAAGCAGGTCATGCAGTTAGGGGGGCCCTGCCATGCTAAAAGCCAGCTGTCTGCTCTGGGGGGCACTGCCAGCTCCAATGCCTGCAGGCCGAGGAAGCCCTTCCAGGCCAAAAGCCTGCAGGCCGGGGTCCCTGCCAGGCATGGATTTAGGCCCCGGGGCTGGTGATGGCCTCTCAGGCTGTGGCTTGATGCCTTGGGGCTGGTGCCGGCCTGCCTGGCTGTGCTGGGAATGCAACCTTCGTTCTGCATCACAGTTTGAACAGGGCACTTAGTAGCATGTTTTAGAAATACACAAGGTTCCACCCATGCAGTGGTTATTCCTGTGCCTGTGTTCCAAAGCCCAGGCTCCATGAAGGTCAGCACTATTTTAGTGTTGACCTTGATTGGAACAGAGTTGGATCGTAGGAGGCAGTGTGATCCCACAGAGATGGCACTGAGCAGGAGGAGGAAGAAAACTGTTTGTGAATGGCCAGTTTGAGCCAAACACAGCATGTCGTGTTGTGTTGCAGAAGCACGGAATGGTTGATGTTGGAATGGAGATCTGGGCCCATCTGGTCCAGGCCCTGCTGCAACAGGGCCAGCAGAATTGGTGCCCAGGAACACATCCGATGGGTTTGGAGATCTCCCAGAGGAAACCCCACAGCCTCTCTGGGTCTCTGTGCCAGTGCTGCAGCACTTACACAGTGCAGGAGTGCTCCTGACATTTGGTGGCAACCTCTGGTCCTGGCACTTGGCTCCACTGGATGCTCCACTCAGCCCCTTCTCTCAGGCTTTTGTCATAGAAGAGTTCTCTTTGGGTCCTGTGGGTTCCTGCCCCTGACAGACTGTGGGAACAGACCACCCCCGTGGCCCCACCCTGGCAATTTGTCACTTGCCAAGGACAGAGGGGACAAAGAGGCAGATGTAGGGGCAGGTGATAAGGAGGGCAGAAACAGCCCCATCCCTGTCCCCTTGTCTGTAGCGGCAAGTGCTGGCCGTGGTGTGTAGAGCCCCAGAGGGAACCTTAGAGGCCATAGCTTGTAGGCAAAGCAGAAGCGTATGGTGCATAGCTTACAGGGCAAAGCTGTGGGGGTTATGGGACAGAGCATCAAGGGCAGTGGTGGTTCTATCGGACACAGCCAAAAAAGGAGGCTTAGAGGCCTTAACAGCCCTGTAGAGCCTAAAGTCCTTGAAGCTTAAGGGTAGGCTTGGAGCCGAGGTACTAAAGGGCTGGACTGGAAGCACTGAGGTTTTGAGGGCCTGATGCACAGAGGGAGGCCAAAAAAGAGACCACGAGTCCATGAGCATTGACGGCACAAAGGAAGGCTTAGAGCTGTAATGGAGAACACACCTGGAGGCACAGATGCCTGCAAGCTGTCCTAGAGGCATAGGGGGAGGCCTAAAGGCTTAGAGGTTGCCCAGGCTGCTTAGAGGCCTTAAGGTAAAACAGCCTGGAGGGAGGCCCAGAGCCTGGCCAAGAGACCTTGCAGCTTAGTAGTCTTGAGGCCAAAGGGAGGCATGGAGGCCAAGCAAGAGAAAGCCTAGAAGAGCAGAGGCCAAGAGGAGCTGGGGGTTGTACTTGTACCTCGAGGTCTGGACACCTACAGCCCAAGAAGCCTGAAGGCCTTGAAGCTGGACTAGAGGTCTTGAGACAGAGAGGCCAAGAGAGCCACAGGGTGGCCCAGGGGCACTCAGGCACCAAAGAAGGTGCAGAGGTGTATGGACTTAGACACCTATGGGCGGGCTTAGAGACATGGAGGTGCAGAGGAAGGCTGAGATGGCTAGAGGACTAGAGGCCACTCTCCTGGCCTGCAGGCCAGGTCTAGTGCTCTCTCTCATTGGCATTCATGGTCTCTCCGCCTCTTGAAAAGCTTCTTGTTCCATAGGTCTCGTTTAACCCCTTGGTTACTAGGCGTAGGCCCTCAGGGCACCACACAGGCCTGTAGGAATTAGGCCTCAAGGCCGCTGATGATCCACTCCTCTTTGATGGCTGACCAGAGGTGACGGCTGATGAGAGGTTTTGCCCAGGAGAAGGGGGCAGGGCGGCCTATCTGGGCCCAGTGCCCAGCAACAGCCTCCTGCTGCAGTTCCCTGCAGGACGCTGGTGACTGTCACAGGCTCTGCTGCAGAACACAGACATCAGGACGCTAAGTGCTGGCTTCAGTTTCACTCTTTATTTCCTCTCTCCCTTTGAGCATCCTCTATGACCATAACTGACCGGTCCTGACTGCACAGCACTTCCCATTCACACACACAACTCCATCAGTAAGAAACAAAACAAGAGAGAAAGTACCAATCTGAACAGCCAGCAGGACCTGGCTAAGCTCTGCTGTGTGATCTACCCCTGGATCTGAGGGGTCACTGTCAGGAAGTGCCCGCTGTGACAGAAGCCAGCCACCAGGGACATCCCTACATCCAGCACATCAGCATCAATGGAGCCAAGGATGGGAGCTGGAGATCCTTCTGCAGAAGGCCACCTGATCCCAGAGCAGCCATTGCAATGTGCTCTGCAGCTCTGTCAAATACAGCCAGTGGAGGTCAACAGACACAACTTGAGCATGGGGCCAGGGGTTTGGGAAACACAAGCAGTGCCCTCCAGGCATGCAGCAGGGCTGCTGGCTGCTCATGGCAGTGCCATGGGGTTTCCAAAGCACAGTTTCCACACTTTTCCATCGTTGGACGGGACTTTCAGTCCATTTCCCCATTGGGATTCTCTCCCTTGCAGGTGATGCTGATGAAGCCCCAGGAGCCCCGGGCGGCACATGGCTCAAACTAAGAGCTGCAGGTGTCGGCAGCGAGAGCTACGACTTCTTCCTGCTTGGGGTGGAAGGCCGAGAAGGCGTGGAGGGCTGCAGGCCAGCCAGGAGATGTCACAGCACGGATGGAATCATCCGGAGCCTGTGTGCTGTCACAATGCGCTGCCATGACATCGCCGGGCCCTCCCCAAGGACAGCCGGCCACTGGCTCCAGGAGCATCATTTGTGAGCTGTGCAGCCCGCAGCCGCTCGCCGTGCCCTGTGCCTGAGAGCAGCCCCAGCAGCAGACCAGCTCAGCCTCATCGCGCTCGTCCTCCAAGGCTCAGAGAGGTGAGGGAGAGCTCCTGCACACTTCAGGCTGCAGAGCCCAGCTTGGCTCTGGTGTGTGTGAGGGGCATGTAGCACGAGACTGGCAGGACTGGCAGTGAGCAGGAGAAATTGCTGCCGGCCCTTCCGGCTCAGGAACTCCATTCAGTAACTGCTCTGCTCTTGCCTTTAGGTTTGGAGAACATGTCTAACAGCATGGACGGAGCCTGGGTGGGGACCTGGAGACCCCATCGCCCACGTGGCCTCATCTCGGCCCAGTTCCCCAGCCCCGGGCCCAAATACTCCATCCCGGGGACAACAGGTACAGCGACCATCCCCAGGGCGTGAGGCGCATTGGGGACATCACGGGGCAGAGCAGCTCCCCAGCCTTGCCCCGTTCTGGCAGAGCCTCCTGGCTCTCTGGCACAGCTGCAAGCCAGGCCTGGCCGAGGAAGGCCAGTGCTGCTGGCGCTGCTCCTTGTGACCCAAGGGGCCAAAGGAGCTGGAAACATGCAGCTGCACAGGGGTGTGCTCTCTTCTGCTTTTCCTCCTAGGTTACGTGGGCCACAGCCCCACCAAAACCCGTGCCCCCGCGTACACCTTTAGAGGGACCAAACGACCTGCGGCAGGGAGCTGCGGGCCAGGTCCCTGCTACTTTGTGGAGCCGGCCATCACCAGGAATGGCAAGTACGTGGTTCCAGGCGCCCACCTCCAAGGACGACCCACCACCAAGACCACCGTCACCCCCGGACCGAGTGAGTACCACTGCTGCAGTGTCCCCACGTGCTGCAGTGTCCCCGCGTGCTGCCTGTGTCCCCCAGCAATTGTGCAGCTCTTCAGAGGACTCTTTCTGGCTGCAGAAGGAGACCAGCCCTTCACAGCTTTCTTCCTCTTCTCCTCCGCCCCAGGTGACTACCGCACCGAAGCAGCCAACAGGCACGTGTTCAAGTGCCCACCGGTGCAGTCCATGGCCTTCCGGCGGGAGCCCCTCCGCACAGACCGCCCTCCAGGTACGTGACCCTGGCAAAGGCAGACCCTTCAGCCTGAGCATCCTCCAGGGACGGGCTGCTGCTCAGAGGGGCAACACGTCCCTCCTGCTCCCACCAGCGGGCTGTGCAGGCTGCCCCTCGCTGCTGCTTCCATCTCCTCCATCCCCTCACGCACGCACTCTCTGCTGCTCCTCCTGCAGGTCCTGGCACTTACACACTGCCCAGGCTGATGGGGCCCAACACAGCCTACACATCGGCCAGCCCCTGCTACTCCATCAGGGGAAGGAGCCAGCGCGGTCGCTTTGACGAGGACCTTGCCAAGGTGAGCTCTGCTGCTCCTCTCTTCCATGTTAGCATCCAAAACCAGGCTCCTCTCCCTGTGCCACAGGGGCTTCCAGCCCTGCTGCAGCTTTGCTTAATGCAGCCTTCCAGGGAAAGAGAGAGCCTTGAATGTGACCCCAGCCCCGTGTGGCCATGACTCTCTTGCAGACTCCAGGTCCTGCGGCGCTCCCCAGAGTGGCTGTGGATGTGTACAAGAAAAGGGCGCCCGCATACACCATGGCAGCCCGACCAAAACATGGAGAGGGCAAAGCAGTGAAGCCCGGGCCGGCAGACTACAACGTAGGCCAGGTAAGGCAGCTGCTCAGCTCTTCCCCTCTGCTTCACAAGCGCAGCCTTCACGCCTCTCCCCCCTCCCCTGAGCCTTCCCCACATCTCCCTTGCAGGGAGCGAGGGCAGCAAAGAAGGGCCCTTGCTGATCTGCCTTTCCTTTCTGCCCTTCCAGGTGACGCTGATCAAGCCCCAGGCGCCTGCCTCCACTTTTGGGATCCGGCATTCCCTCTACACAACCCCCCTCATTGTGGAATAAGACAGCACAGTCTGGAAGGCCGTTGGGGGGGAGAAGAGAGTAGCCAACATCCAATCTCCTTCTGATCCCATTTCCCTTCCTCCAGTTGGGCTTTTGCCCGTTATACTATTAGATGTTAGTGTTAGGAGTAAGTCATTAATAAATTAATTAAAAACCTTATGTAGACCTTCTTGTTACTCCTTTTTCCTCACTGCTACACACAGGAATGAGCTGCCGCTCCCTGAAGCCTTTCTAACATCAGCGCATTGGAAAACGCTGATGCTTTATCAGTCATTTGCATTACTGAGGGGTTCTGTGTGGTCACTGGGGATCTCTGGGATCCCTATGCGTCTCTATGGGGTCCTTATCGGTCTCTATCAGGTCCCTAGTGTGGCTCTGTGAGGTGATATGGGGTCCCTATGGGCCTCTTTGGGTTGATATGGGTTCTCTAAGGGTCTCTTTGGGATCCCTATGGGTCTCTATGGGGTGATATGGGAACCCTATGGGTCATTATGGGGTTCCTAAGGGGCAATATGGGGTCCCTGTGGGGTCAATCGGGGCACTGTAGGGCTCTATGGGGTCACAAGAGGTCTTCATGGGTCCCTAAGGGGCTCTTTGGGGTAATATAGTGCTCTACGGAGCTCACTGGGGTCCCTGAGGGGCTCTCTGGAGTCCCTGTGGGTCTCTTTGGAGTCTGCATGAGGCTCTATTGGATGATATGGGGTGTTACAAGGTCCCCATGTGGCTCTTTGGGGTTTCTGAGGGGCTCTTCGGAGATTGTTGGCTCCCTATGAGGGTCTTCAAAGTCCCATTGTGGCTCTTTGTGGTTCCTATGGAACTCTTTGGAGTCCCTGTGGGGTGATATGGGGCTCTGTGGAGTCCCTAAGGGGCTCTGTGTGGTACCTAACGGGCAATATGGGGTGATACGAGGTCCATAAGGGGCTCTTTGGGTACCTAAGGGGTGACACAGGGCGATACGGGGTGATATGAGGTCTCTCTGGGGCACTATGGGGTCCCTAAGGTGCTCTGCGTGGTCCCTATGGGTCTCTATGTGGGATCCATGTGGTCACAAGGGTTTCCTGTGGGGCGATTTGGGACTCTGCGGTGTCTTTATGGGTCACTTTGGGATCCTTAAGGGGCACTATGGGGTCACAAGGAGTCTTTATGGGTCCCTAAGGGGCTCTATGAGGTCACAAGGGGTCCCTGTGGGGCTCAGTGGGGTGATACGGGGCTCTATGGTGTCCTTGTGGATGACTTTGGGATCCCTAAGAGTCTCTGTGTAATCACAAGGGGTTTTCATGGGTCCCTAAGAAGCTCTATGGGGTCACAAAGGGTCTTCATGGGTCTCTAAGGGGCTCTGTGGGGTCTCAAGGGGTATTGATGGGTCACAAGGGGCTCTGTGGGGTCTCAAGGGGTATTGATGGGTCACAAGGGGCTCTGTGTGTTCACAAGGGCTCTTCATGGGTCCCTACGTGTCTCAGTTCTCACAAGGGGTCCCTGTGGGGCTCAGTGGGGTCCTTATGGGTCACTTTGGGATCCCTAAGGGGCTCTATGGGGTCCAAGCCCCCCCCTCACCGACGCGGCACGGTGCAGTTCCGCACTTTGTCCACGAGGTGGCGGTAGAGACCGCGGAAAGGGCTTCTCCAGCGGGGTCGGCGAAGTTAAAACAAGGATGGGGTCGGGGGGAGCCAAGTGACTCCCTGGGGCTGACCTCAAAGTCACCTCGGGCAGGATGGCTCCTGGGACAGGCTTATAAGAGGAGGTGACCCCCCCTTGTGCCATCCCTATGTGGAAACCCCCCCAAGTTCAACCAGAGGCCAGAAAGAATCCTTCCAGACCCATAGCCTGGATGCCTCAGCCCAACTCCTTGCAGAGGGCATCTCAGGGACCTCCCCAAAACCTCAGCACCGACCCTATTGGCTGCTGGTGCCAACCGGTGCCACCAGCGAGGCAAGAGCTGCCTGGAGAAGTGAGCAGCCCCTCCATCATCCCACTGCATCCGTGTGGAGCTGCACCATACAGACACCATGCAGCCCCATGCCATCCTCCTCCTCCTCTTCTTCTTCTTCCCTGGGACCTGGGCAGAGCCAGAGAGTAAGTGGGAACCACGGCTAACCCTAACCCTTCCTTCTTACCTCACCCTTATGGGGGGACTTTGGGTCAAGCTTGGGGACAGGAGATGGAGCTGAGGCAGTGGCAAGCTATGGGGGCGTCCCAAGGAGCCATCAGGGGTGACAAAGCTGGGGACACATCCCCCAGCTCTCTTCCTATCTCCTGCAGGCTCCTACATGCTCAAGCTTCTCCATTTTGCCACCTTCCAAAACAGCACCTCTGTGCTTGTGGGAGGAGTGGGGCTCTTGGGGGACATGGAACTGGGATCTCTGGACATCAGCACTGGGAATATCCACTACTACCGAGCCTGGCTGCGCCCAGCCTTGCCAAAAGAAGACTGGGACGTCATTGAAAGCTCCATCAAGTCATACATCAGGGATTTCAACAGGCTGGTGGAGATGTACGCCACGATGCCCTGTACGTGTGTCCTTTCCCCACCCCATTTCCAAGGTCCCCTCTGGGACATGAGGGGACTCTGGGGATCAAGCTTTGATGTAATAAGGACAAATGGTCACATTGTGGCTGGTTGTGATAAATGGTGCATGTCTGCTGGGCAGACTTGGGACTTATGGTCACCTGTGGCAACTTTGGGCACCCTCAGCAGCCATTCTAAGGCCACCCCTTGCCAGCCCACTGGCTGCACTCTACTGTCCTTCCAGATATTAGTAACCCTGATGGGAGGGACAGAGGGACAGTTCCAGGGCTGGACACCTCCTGGATGGGCCTTGCAGGAAATCAGACCACAGGTGCCAGATTTGAGCTTTCAGGGACACTTTGGCATCACCACTTCTCTCTGTGGAGTAGTTCCAGAGAAGGGAAGTGATGCTCTGTGCTCATTCCCCTGGGGCTGACTCAGTGTCACTGGGTGCCAGGGCTCAGCCCCAGCAGCCCTGCATGGGCTGTCCCCGTGTCACCACTGTGGCAGGGGACATCCCAGAAGGAACAGGTTGGGCTTGGAAGGGGGATGGGGGGCAGTGAGACACTGGAGCAGCACCGGATCCATTCCCCAGAGCCCAGCAGCACCTTGGGGACTCATAGATTTCCCCCATGGCACTGAGGGGATGACAGTGCTGGGACAACATGCACAGAGGGAGGACACAAACATTCATTTTGGACCCTTGTTTTGACACTGGATACAAGAGCCAGAGGTTTGGTTTTTTTTTTGCATGGGGACAACACTCAGTCAGACCTTAAGCAGCCACGAAGCTGAGTGCCCGCTCATATGGTATCATAAAGGTGATGCATATCAACTCCCCCACTCTACCCCTTGCCCCCAGACCCTTTTGTCTTCCAGACCTCCGTGGGCTGTGAGCTCCAGTCCAACAGGACCGTCAGGACCTTCTTCAACATCGCTTACGAGGGCCAGAATTTCATCCGCTTCTGCCTGGATACAGGCACTTGGGAGCAGATGCAACATAACCAGTTGTCAGCCACAGCCGAGCAGCTGATGGCCAACGCCAGCACTCTCAATGAGGTGATCCAAGTGCTCCTCAACTACACCTGTGTGGATGTTCTGAGGCTTTTCATCCGGGCTGGCAAAGCAGATCTGGAGAGACAAGGTGAGCTGACCCACATCAGCTCCCGACGTAGGGGGGGTCTGAGCAGTGCCGCACTGCAGTCCCCTCATATCCATCCCTCAGTGCCCCCCATCGCCGTGGTCTTTGCCCGCACTGCCGGCCCAGAGCAGCTCCTGCTGGTTTGCCGTGTCACCAGCTTCTACCCGCGGCCCATCACCGTCACCTGGCTGCGGGACGGCCAGGAGCTGCCCCCGAACACCAGCACAGTGTTACCCAACGCCGACCTCACCTACCAGCTCCGCAGCACCCTGCTGGTGTCCCCCCGGGACGGGCACAGCTACGCCTGCCGTGTACAGCACCGCAGCCTGGGTGACCGCAGCCTCCTCGTCCCCTGGGGTAGGTTGTCCCCCTCGGGGGATGCGGCTCCCGAGCCCCGTTCCCTCGGCACGAGGAGCAGGAGAGCTGACAGGCTGTTTGTTGTCAGAGCGCTCCAAGAGGGGACTGAGTGCGGGGATCGGGGCCGTCCTGCTGCTGGCCGCGGCCGCCATGGCCGCACTGTTGGTACGGAGATACAGGTGAGACCACGTCCTGCCCCGCCGCTCCTCTCACAGCCCCCCGCCCCTCCCCGCAGCGCCCACTCTCGTTGCAGGAAGCAGCAGCGGATGGACGAGGGGCGCAGCGTCCCACTGGCGGAGACCACGGCGGGGCGATACGGGGGATGCGGCCGCGGAACAGCCGGGGAGGGGAGTGGGCACGTCTGAGTGCTTCTCAGAACCCCCCAGTGCTCGTGGCGGCTCCCCCAGCCCTGATAAAGGAACCCACCTGCCCACGAGTAACGAACCGCGACCTCCCGTCGGCACCTTCTGCGTTTTATCGCCCAACCACCGCCTTTATTAACCCCCTTCCGGAAATATTTGTACAAATATTTGTACAAACCCTCCCTCCAGCGACGCCCACCGACGGCGCTGGATGCGCTGAGCTGCACTGAGCTCCCAAAGGAAGGAGGCGCTCAAACATTGCACGGAGGTGCGAGTGTGAGCGGGGTTTTGAAGCAGGTTTCAAACCGGGCGGGTTTGAGGCGAATGGAGCACGGAATAAACGGATAATTTGACCCACGGGTTACCCGGTTTGTGAGGAAATCCCACTTTCTCTGTAGGCATAACCGTGCTGTGGGGGCGAGGTGCTCCCAGGAGATGGAGGCAGCACCCCGATTACAGCCGGGGGAGGAACCCATTGAACGATTCCAGCTCTGGAAGCAGAGGATCCCGAGAGCGCCTCTGCACTCGTCAGGGCAGAACGGGGCTGGGAAGGGGAGTGCTGAGGGAGGGGGCTGGAGGGAAAGGCGAGGGGGAGTGAGGAGAAGCGATGCTCTGGGGGTACACACACCTGAGGGCCGCCGGGGCTCAGCCTTTACCTGGGTCACACATCCTGTGGTCACCTCAATGCCACCGGGGTCTGAGTGGGCAGAAGCCCCGCAGCCCCTCAGGGACACCAGCTGAGCTCTGGAAGGAACAGCACTGCGACCATCCACCCCGGCTCTGCTCTTGTACGAAGGAGGACTTCACTTCCCCTCGGCTGTGTTTTGGTTCTGCTTTTGCTCCAGTGTGGGGCCCATGGGAAAGGGGAAGAGAAACACATCTGTTCGTGCCTGGGGTTGCTGGCTAGGAGGGTAGGGGGAGATGGGGGCTCCTGGTCACCCCGTATCCCCATGCCCAGCACCCATCACATGCTGCAGCACCCCAGTGTGCTGCACATTGGGCACAAGAGTCTCCACCCTATGCCACCAGACAAGGGGTGCAGATGCTGCACGGTGACCCAAAAGGAAACAAGTTCAGCCTCATTCCCTCCTATGCTTCTGCAGCCCTCAGCTTAGACCCTCCCAGAAACCTCACCAGCATCAGCCCCATTGGTGGAGCATGGCCTTTGGGACCCCACGGTTCTTCCTCTTCCCACCATCCCCGCTGCGCTGCCTTCGCTGCGGGCACCATGTGGCCCCACTGCCTCTTCCTTTTCCTTCTCTTCCACAAGACATGGACAGAAGCAGAAAGTAAGTGGGAGCCCCAGCTCACCCCGGCCTCCATCATGGGACCCTATAGCAGTTTGGGGGGAGGGGGGTGGAATGGCTAAGAGACCTTTTCCTTTGTGATGGGGATGGTCTCCAGCATCGAGAGGCTGTCCCCGGCCTCACAGCACACAAAGGCACCCCTGTCCATGCCCACTTGCCCCTAGATTGGGAATCATGTGGATGAGCTTTTTGCCAGGACACCCTGCGTGTCCTATGACAGAGATAGTCACCTGGGCTTGGGGTTTGCTGTGTGTGGGTCAAAGTACATCCCCCATTCACCTCCCCCTCTTTCCTGCAGCCTCATGCTTTCCCTCTGAAGAAACACAGTTTTTCCAGTTCTTCTTCACGATGCTCTTGGACAACATCAGCTCCACAGAACTGACTGGGATGGCTACGCTGGCAGATTTACCCATAATAGTGCTGGACCCCCACACCTGGAGCTTAAACATCTGCTGGCCATGGGTCCAAGAGGTCACAGCTGATAGTGAAGTGAAGAAGCTTCTGTCCTTCTCCATGATCGTCATACGCAATGCCATTCGGTTCTTGCATGAGATGGTCACAAAGGCAGGGTTGGACTGTGAGTAGGAGGGACAGCTGCAGACCAAACAACCCAACCCCATGAGCACAGAGTTTGTGGGACCTGCTGGGGGTCTGACAGCCTCCAAAAAGTGATGGGTTGTGGGGTCTTTTGGCAGGGGCCAACAGCCTCCAAAGGGTGATGGGAAACGCTCTGTCTCCTGAGGCTTGTGGTTCAGTGGAGCACTGAAATGTATTGTGGGGTTTCTGCCCTCTACATATGGAGGACATGTGGGAGCTGCTCCCAAAATTAACAGGGCCATGGGAATCACCTGGCATGGATCAGGGAAGGGGAAACATGAAGGAAAATATTGCAGAGGGACATTCTGGGGGACAAAGTGCTTAAGCTGACACCCTGCACTGCTCAGCCTTTCTCCCTTGGCAACTCATGTGGTCGTGATGCCCATCGTACCCTCACCTCTCCAGCCATCCCCATGTCCCCTTGCTCACATAGCCTTCTGCCCCTTGCAGACCCGCTGATTTTCCAGATCCATGCAGGCTGCAAGCTTTACGCCAATGGAACGAGATGGAGCTTTGTCAACGCTGGGGAAGGTGGAAGAGACCTGGTGACATACAAGATCAATAGGGAGCTCTGGCTTCCCCAGACTTCCACCCCTCTGGCCAAGCTGATAAGCAAAACTCTCACTGACAACCGGGCTGTGTCAGGGCTTTTGGAGGACATCCTCTCCAGCCCCATCCCAAATTTCATCCTCATGCTGCACCAGAAAGGGAGAAAAGACCTGGAGAGACAAGGTGAGCAATCCTTGGCCCTTGGATAACCAACCTATTGCTCCCAGTCTGAGCTGTGCTCACACTGATCTACCATTCCTGTTGTCCCCAGTGCCCCCCATCGCCGTGGTCTTTGCCCGCACTGCCGGCCCAGCACAGCTCCTGCTAGTTTGCCGTGTCACCAGCTTCTACCCGCGGCCCATCACTGTCACCTGGCTGCGGGACGGCCGGGAGCTGCCCCCGAGCCCAGCACTGAGCACCAGCACAGTGTTACCCAATGCTGACCTCACTTACCAGCTCCGCAGCACCCTGCTGGTGTCACCCCAGGATGGGCACAGCTACGCCTGCCGCGTACAGCACTGCAGCCTGGGTGACCGCAGCCTCCTTGTCCCCTGGGGTAAGGGATGGGGATGGGATATGGGGTGGCCTGGAGTTGCCACACGCTCACAGCTATCCTCTGCTCTCTCTCCATTCAAGAAAACCCCAGTGGGTCTTCCGCTGTTGGCGTCACCATCACCGTGCTGTTCCTCATTGCCATCATCATCGGGGGAGTTTGGTGGTGGAGGCGCAGGTGAGGGCTCCACCTGTGGGGTCTGAGCTCCCCAGAGCATTCAGCATGGCTTACAGTGGTATCCTCTTGCAGGAAACTCACTGGGTCTGGTAGAGATTCCCGGATGTTCCTCATCTGATGTCTGCTTTGAACCGAGACCTTCAGTCCCTGCTCCATTTCCAAGCCAGCTGCACCGATGGTGGTGACAAAGCAGTGCCACGCCAGTAGGGGACAGAGCAGGACACAGAGGAGTGTGGAGAGATGGCCAAGCAACATCCCAGTTCCCAAGTCCAGACCCCATAATTTAGGGGAATTCATTGCCTTATGACAAAGTGCCCCTCTCCTCTTACCCTAACTGTGTACTGTGTCCCCATCCCTGTCCCAGTGTCTCTTCCTCATCCCTTCCCCTACACCCACCTTATGTCCTTCCTCTGCCCCCTCATGGCCCCAGTCCTGTCCCTGCACCCCTTCTACAGCCCATGTCCTTCCATGTCCCAATCTGTCCCCGCCACACAACACCCTGTCCCTCTTCCACACCGCCTGTCTTTCCCATCCCATGCTCCCATCCTGTCCCTGTCTCTCTTCCCAGTCCCCACATCACTCTGCTGTCCCTGTGTCCCCTACCCTGTGGCTCTGGGGTGAGGTTGCCTTGTTGGCTCCCAGCAAAATGGGGAAGAATGAGACAAAACTGTGAAGTTACGTATTTTATTTTTTCTTCCTGTAAAAACACAAACAGGCACAGGTGTTGCCATCACTGACCCTGGGAGGCAGGGCTGGGCCCATTGGGAGGGTATGAAGTAATGTCACCAAAGGATGGGGTGGCCAAGGGAAAGGGACACGTGGCCCCATCCAGCAGTGACATCATCAGCTGTGCCGCAGCTTTGACCCCATGATGACACTCCGATGGCATTCCAGATTAATTTCCTGGGACCCCGCTGTGACATCCCAATGACACAATGGTGACACCCTGTGGCCCCCAAGACACTTGTCTTATGCCATGGGGACACCTCTGTGTGTGGTGGTGACATCCTGGGCATCCTTCAGGACATCCCCGGGCCCCCCAGCATCCTTCAGCAATCCCAGTTCCTCCCTGATTGTCCTCACTGAGACTCACATGTTGAGACTCCCTGATATCCCCTGGGTTCTCCCAGTAACCCCTAAAGGCCGCCCCCTCCCCCCCCAGAGCTCCCACGATTACCCCTGAGAATTCCTAATACAACCCTAGAGTACTCCAGGGACCCCTCCCCACAGCACCCCACAATATAACAGCATCCATCCCAAAGCCTTCCAATCCATCACGCCCTCCCACTGTCCCCCATCACAGTGCTCTCCACCACTGTCCCCTCATCTGTTGTCACCGTTCCTTCTGCCACTGTCCTCCCATCCCCTGTCCCCACATCTTCCCCAGCCACCTCCTTGCCTCCATTCTCCTGCTGTCCCCGTGAGCTCCTGGCCCGATGTGTGACAGTCCTACGGGCACTGCTGGAGGCCGTGGAGCCCTCTAAGAGCCGGGGCAGGAGTGCAGCCCCTGCAGTGCGACACAGTCCCCTCCCAGCACAGGCATAGAGCAGCGGATTTAGTGCACTGCTAAGAAATGCCAGCGCAGTGGCCGGCGGTCGGATGGCTTTGGCAACCTTTCTTAGAGTCCCAGTGCAGCTCTTCAGCTCCACCACCACCTCCAACAAGCTGCCAACGTGGTAGGGTCCCCAGGTGACGGCAAAGGCGACCACCACAGCGGCGACCAACCTCAACGTGCGTCCCCGCCGCGCCAATCGCGTCCTCCGCAGCCTCCGCAGCAGCAGCCCGTAACCAACAGCCACGGCGGTCAATGGCACAGCCCAGCCCAGCCCAGTCTCCAGCAGGTTGTGGGTCACCAGCCAAGCGGTGGAATTGTGGTTCCTCTTGCACATCCCGTTCTCCACGTGCCGAAAAGCGATAGAAGGGGTGGCCAACACCAAGGCCACCAGCCAAGTGATGGCAGCAGCCCCGTGGGCCAGATGGGTGGCACGGTCACCTGTCAGCACAGCAGTGGATGGCCGGGACACCACCAGGCAGCGGTGCAGGCCGAGCAGGGCAATGAGGAAGATGCTGGTGTACATGGCAGCTGCACAGATGTAGTTGCAACCGCGGCACGCGGCTGGGCCCAGGTCCCATCTGCCAGTGCTGAGGAATCGGATGTAAACGGGGCCAGTGAGCAGCGTAGCCACGTCAGCCAGGGCCAGATGGGCCACCAGAAGCATGGGGATGCTGCGGCGACGGGTGACGACCCAGCTCCAGAGCACGAAGGCATTCCCCGGCAGCCCTACGACCATTGCTAGAGACAGCAGGGTCAGTCCCAGGGCAGAATTGGGGATTGCAGAGACAGTCGCATTGGAAGGAGGTGTGGGCATGGCAGGAGACCTGTGGGGAGAGGGGTAACCAGCATCCTGCAGAGCAGATTCATGCCTACCTCCTTTGCTCAGACTCCCCATCCCTCCCCTCCAATATTGCCCTTCTTCATCTGACCCAGCATCCTCCCTTCCTTCCCCCCACCCTCTGAGGTCTCTACTTCTTCCTTTGCTACTCTCACCTCTTCCTCCTTATCTTGGCATTCTCCAGACCTTGGACTCAACATACCCCACAAACCTCGCAGCTGATCCCTTAGACATCCCAATTTTTTCACCCAAACTCTCTAGTTGCCCCCCAAAACCTCCCAGTCACCTTCCAGCCTTGCTGGAAAAGATCACGCATCCTCAAGACCTCCCAGCCATCCACCTATCCCTCCCAGTTGTCCCAGGTGACCCTCACCGATAGCCCCCACCCCTCCAGCCTTCCCCCACTACCTCAGGGACTCACATATCCCTTCCCAGGGACCTTGGCCAGAGTGATGGGTCCTCGGTGCCCCTGTTGCCAACAGTGACCACGAACACTAGGTGCTACTTCCCCTCTGCTCAGCCCCAGGAAGGAAACACTCGCGCAAGAGGAAGAAGGCACGGAAACCACAGGCAGGAAGGGGGCATATGGGCATATGGGGAGTGACTGCCGACCTTAATTTTCCCCTGCCTGAGCAGGGAAATAAAAGCACTGGTGGCACTGCCAGCAGGTAATGAGATCCTCCCAGATGTCCTCCAGGAGGACATTGCCTGGCTGTGGGGTTGGTAGGAGCACATTGAGATAGCATGGAGGGCACAGGGATGGTCTTCTATGTGCCTTCTGACATGTATGGCTAACGCACCTTCCTTCCCTTCATTCCTCCCTCCACCTCTCTACCCCTACAGATGAATCACAGCCTGAAAACTGGGAACCCCATAGATGATCGTGCAATGGGGCACAATCCCAAGCAAGACAAAGATCTGTTACCCAGCTCATTGAATGTCAACTTCCCCCCCTTCTACCACCACACCAAGGAGAGGAAGGACTGGAGATCTCTGACAACAGCACTCAGCTTCGTATCTCCCACCCAGTTCCTACAGTGCTGCTGACTGACAAAAAGTACCAAGACTAAAAACAGCCATTTTTGCTCTCTGCTGATTCCTCCTCCCCAGTTCCCCCCCAACCAGCCTCGAAGTCAAAGGCCTGAGGATCAACAGATGTTACCCAACAGAAAGATATGAACGGTGTCACGGGCAGGATTGTCACAGATAAACTGCTGCAAAAACACAACGTGTCCCTCCCCAGGAAGGAGCGGGTTCAGAAGTTTGGAAGGACCAAGAGAAATTGGTGTCATAAATAAACAGGAACAGGGAACAGAAACAAAAGCAAAGGGAAGTTAATCTAAAGACTAACCTCTAAAAGTGGAGTGATTTGCCCCAGGGGCAAAGAAAAAAAGAAAAAACACTGCTGAATAATTACAGCTCACATCGGATCCAATTAGACCTTAAAGATTCTTGGTTTTACATACTGAAGCAGAGATCTTAAGGGTCTGAGTAGTTCAGTTCAGTTCGGATGAGCCATGCAAACAGAACAAAACATGATGTGCCAAAGTGCCAGAACCAATTTCTGGCTCCCAGGTGAGAAATGTACATTGATGACTCGCTCTGCCATGAGAAATAAGTCGTGTTTCAGTCTTTTTAAACAGCCCTTCAGCATGAGCATCCATCCATCCCACCCCTTGTAGATACCAGGAGGCTGAATGGATTTTACTCGGACCCCTCCTCCTCCCCCACAGCTCAGCCTGTAGTTTTTAACCCCTTGTTGTCCCTCAATGAGGCTCAGTGACAAACCTGAGTCGGGTCCTGCATTATCCCATGCAATGGAATGGGGTGCCAGGCAGTAAAGCAGGGAGCAAGCACACCCAGAGCAGCATAAAGGTGAGGATCAGGCTCTGCTTTGTGAGCTGCTGGTTGTTTGCTGTCCCTGACATCCATCTCTCATTAGCAGAAAGCTGCCCTGGGGCATTGGTGCAGGATTTCACACAGCTTTGGTGTGTGTTCTAACACACTGATCAGGGTGATGTCATTAAGTCTCGCTTCCTTTTTGTGGCGATGTTACACACAGTCGCGTCCTGCTATTGACATTCTTGTATTGCTGCACTGTCACTGCTGCGGCCAACCACGAGATTCCCCGCATGGAATTTCTCCTGGAGTTTCTGCATATTTGCCAGCACAAGGAACGATTCCCCGCTGCTGCTCTTCATCACCGTGACGCGCTGGGACCTCTGACACAGCCTTTGAGAATCCCAGAAACCACCAACACAACCCTTAAAAACACAAACAGCACAAACAAACAGTGCTTTCAGCTGCCCAAAGTGAGGGAGCCACGCGCTCAGGCCGGCTGTTCTGCTTCACCTCCCCGGGCCAATTGATGGAGCTGTTCCATCTCCCCTTTGACTCCTTATCTGACAGCTTAAATCTGTCCCTTTCAACTCCTCCCATCCATCACCGTGTCTGGGTGGGTCTTAGTGGGGACAATTGAGGAGAGATTGGGAGGGCTGAAGGATGTTGGGGTCCCAGAGGTGTCCTGAAGGATGTCACCATCACACACAGGGGTGTCCCCCAGGCATATGAGGGGCATCCAAGGGGGCTCAGGGTGTCACTGGGATGTCACAGTGTGTGTAGTGAATGGCAGTGTTAAGTCAGGGCTTGAAGCAGTGATTGAGAACCTGATGGGGTCAACCAGGGGGGCTCAGATGTGTGCATTGCACCTGAATGCTTGGGAAGGATGGAGCCACCATCCACCCCTTCCCAGTCCTCATTTAAGGACTAGCAATGGGGGGGGGGGGTTACCTGGAAGTGCATCCAGAACTTCTGTGTTTGGGCTTGGCCTTATTTGCTTCAGCCTAGAACCTTGCTAACCCCACTATGGGACCTGTGGGGACAGCAGGGTGATGTGGGAATCAGGAAAGGAGACAGGGACAGGACGGGGGACATGCGATGGGGGGGACAGGTGGTGTGGATGCGGCAGGGTCAGTTCAGGACGGCGCAGCTCCTGCTGTTTTGTTGTGCCACCTGCTTCTCTCCTATCTTTTATGGCCTCACTTATTCCATATGGCACCAAAAGGGTTCCACATGCTGCTGTGTTGGGGTCAGTGGGGAAGGGGGGGGATGGAGGGGGGGAAGAAGCTGTGGAGCCACATTTAGGGTCACCTCCTGACCCCTACTTGTCATGCACACCACGCACCCCTCCCCCCCCAGCCCCACGCGTGTTCCTCAGCCCTACACGTGTCCCATGTCTCAGCCCCACATGTATCCCTCAGCCCCCCCCCGGGTTGGGTCCGCCCAGCCGGAGGCAAAGAGCAAAACACGATCACGAGCCAGTGAACCCTGGCGGCCGTTTCTCCCACCCCGTGGGTTCTGCCCCTCCCCCCGAGGCCCTGGGGACCCCAAGCATCCGCCTCCTCCCTTCCCCAGCTCTGCCCCATAACTCCTACACTGGGGGACCCAAGACGGAGGGACCCCATTGAACACCCCTCCATCCCACTGTCCCATGGGGATGTGGGTGTCTGGGTGACTCCAACCCCCCCCCCATAGGGTGGACCCGTGCCGAGCCCACGCTCCCCACCCCCCCGCGTCCCACAGCAACAACAACAGCTCGGGAGGGGGGAGGAAACGGGGGGGGGGGGGGGGAGTGCAGGGCCAGGCTGAGTCATGGCCCCACCCGGCCCTGTCTGTGGCTCAGCCCTAACCCCATATGGCACTGTCACGCAGCATGGCCCCATGGCATGGCCCCATAACCTCAAGGCTCTGCCCCATAGCAAACCCCTGCAACATGACTTCATAGCCTGGCCCCACAGCCAACCGCATAAAACCCTGAAATTGTAGTGTGTTGTTTTTACTGGGAGAGCTGGGGGATATGGGGCAAATAGCGCTGTGGTTACTGGGAACTGTGGAGCAGGTGGCACTGACTGAATGGGAGCACTGGGATTATGGGGACAGGTAGAACTGTAGTTACTGGGAGTGCTGGGGGCTGTGGCTACTGGGAGCACTGGGATGACTGGAGCAGGTGGCACTGTGCTTACTGGGACCCACAGGACATGTGGCAGGGAATGCAAAGCTGGGTGTCCTGGGATCATCAGTGCAGGCAGCGCTTGGTTGCTGGGATAGGCAGCACTGAGATACTGGGAGCGCTGGGATGAGCCACGCCGTGTTACTGGGAGCACTGGGATCACCAGGACAGGCAGTGCTGGGTCACTGGGAGTGCTCCGGGCTGCAGCCCCCCCCCCTTCATTCCCCCACGCGTTGTGTCACTGCTCTGCTATGGCAGCTGGACCCCACATCTGGCTGCGCCGCCCAGATGTTTGGTTGCCGCAGCGACCGCCGCCTGTAAACACATCGCGGCCCCCTCTGGGTCCGCCCGGTTCTGCTCAGCCCTGCAGGACTTAGAGGAGGGGGGAGGGCTGTCCTTCACTCCATGGGGAGGTGGTCCCCGCACCCCCCCCAGCGCGTGGCCGATGTGAGGACACGGCTGTGTTGGTTCTGCTGCTGGTCGCTGTGTCCTGGAGCTGCCCGCTGTGCAGCCCGCAGGTGCCGTGGCCACGCCATGAGCTCAGCGCTGGACCTGAGCCCGACCCGGGGCTATGAAAGGGCCGGAGCCGCCCCGGAGCCCTCAGTGCCGTGCTGCCGCCCGCCGAGCCGGGCCTGGCCCAGCAGAACCCAGCAGAACCCAAGGGGGCCGAACGGGGGCCGAGGTGAGCAGAACCGAACCGAGCCAAAGTGGGTTGAACCAAACCAACCGGACCCAACTGGGCACAGCTGGGCTCACCTGAACCCAACTGGGCCAGTTCCAGGCTCCACCCACAGATTGCATCCCGACCCCCCCCCTCCCCCCCCATCCCGGGAGCAGCTGGGAAAGTACCAGGGGGTGATGGGTGGAGGGGGGGGAAGGAAGGAAGGAAGGGATGGGGCTGCAGCATCACTGCGATACGGGGCTGCTGGGGTTACTGGAGGAGCTGGCTGGTGCTGCTGGTGCTACTGGAGCTGCTGGAGCTGTCGGAGTTATCAGAGTTAGTGGAGCTGCTGGGATTGCTGGAGCTGCTGCTGGAGTTATTGGGGTTACTGGGGTGACTGGTCCTGCTGCAGTGACTGGAATTATTGAAGCTCCTGGAGGAATTGATTTGTTGGTGCTACTGGAGTTGCTGGTGCTGCTGGCAGTACTGGAGTTACTGGTGTTGTCACTGGAATTAGTGGATGAATCGTCATGCTGGTGCTGCCAATGTTGCTGACATCACTGGTGTTACTGGTGTTGTTGCTGTTGGTGTCAGTGGAATTATTGCGCCGTGGTGTTAACGAGCTCCTGATGTTATTTGTGTTCCCCATGGTGTTGCTGGGCAGGGTTACTGATGGTTACTGGAGTTCATGTGCACTGAAGCAGAGGGGTGCATGAACCTACTGGAGTCAGAACTGGGATCACTGGGGTGTACCTGGCAGCACCGGGGACCACCCCACAGCCCCAGCTCTCTATGGGGCCCTTGGAGTCTTGGGGGGGGGGGTGAATGTGACACCACGGATGGGAGCTGGGTGCAGCCCCACGGTGTATGAGACCCGTCTTTGTCCCTGCGCCGCTGCCATCCATCCCCTCCCCATAGGACCATGACCCCAGGGCTGCCGCTGCTGCTGCTGGCGCTGGCGCTTCGGAGGGCACAGGGGAATCCTGGAGCATCCCCCGGTCCTCCCCCGGCATCCCCGGAGCTCTCCTGTGGGGCAGAGGTGTTGGAGGCGGTGTTGGGACGGCTGCGGGCGCTGGAGGGAGAAGTGCGGGCACTGCAGGGGCAGTGCGGGGACAGCCTGGGACCCCAGGCTGGCACTGGTATGGGGGGGAGGGGGGAATGGTGCTTTGAGGGTGTGGGGGTCAGGGATGTGGGGGAGAATGGGAGATATGGGAAGGCTTCGGAGATGAGGGTTGTGGGGGGAGAGTGGGGATATGAGGGACGCGGTGGGGAGCATGGGGGTAGGGATGTGGGGGCTATGGGGATGGTTGGGGGGACATGGGAGCTATGTAGGGGGTGTGGGCGAGGGAACGTGGGTGATGTGGGATGCAAGGGGATGTGGGATATAGGATGATGGGGAGTAATGGGGAAAGTGAAGAACATGGGTGATGTGGACAAGGGAACATTGTGGGACATGGGCATATGGAGATGTGTGGGTGCTGGGACATGGGGGATATGTGAAACACGGTGGGGACAGGGGGAGGACAGTGAGATATTGGGACATGGAGGACATGGGGGTGTGGGGGGGACATATGGGGAGACATGGAGAAGTCCAAGGGAGGTATGTGGCACACAGGGACCCTGCTCATCCCCACAGGGAGCACAGCGGCGTGGAAGCTGTGTGACACCCCTGGGGCAGGGGGCTGCTGTGGGTGCCGCCCTGGGGAGGCTGGGAATGGTCTCCCGTGTCCCGCACCCCGCTGTCCCCTCGACTGCAGTGACCAGGGCCGCTGCCGGGCTGGACGCTGCCACTGCTTTGAGGGCTTCACGGGACCCTTCTGTGCAACCCCTGTCTGCCCCCCTGGCCGTGGTGGGCCCCACTGCACCCTCGGTATGTCCTGTATGTCCCCAAGCCTGCTGACCCCTTGGCACCTGGACCTGATGCCACCTCCATGTATCCTTGTCTGTCCCCTGGTTCCCTCTGCTGTCCTCCAGTGCTCTCCCAGTATCCCCATCCCAATGCTTTCAGTTGTTCCTCCAATGCCCTGAGTGTCCCTGTATCATGGTGTCCCCATGGCTTGGGCACTTTTGTACCATGGAAACTCCCTCTGTGTTCCCTCAGTGTCCCCATCCCCTGGGTCCCCCATCCTGTTGTGTCCCCACCCAATGGGTTCCCCCTATCCTGGTGTCTTCGTGGCTTAGACACCCTTGTTCATTGGAAACTCCCTCCATGTCCCCATATTGACTCCATCCCTTTGGTCCACTGTCCTGTGATGTCCCACATGTGTCCCCACGCTGTGGCTGCCTCATCATGCAGGGCTCCTGTGGGGCCACCTCCCATCTGGGCTCTTTCCCTGCAGAGATCCCCTCGGTGACACTACGCCTGGCTGCGCGCAACCAGACGTCCTTCCGTGTGACCTGGCCGAGGCCAGCCAAGCCTGTGGATGGCTATGAGGTGGCCGTCATCCCTATGGTGAGCTGGAGATGGGGATAGGGATGAGGATACTTGTGCCCAGGATTAGCTGTAGTGGTGTCACCTGTCTGCTGCTTATCCCCAGCACATCCTCTGTCACAGTTATGGCCTCTCTTCCACTGCCCAGCGTGGGGGCATTGATGGCCCCACTGCATCCCTGAGGCATCTCCTGGCTCTAGGAGAAGCTGTTGACTGTGGCCAGCTGCCTGGTTCAGGAAGAGGTCCCACGTGATATCCTCAGTGTGTCTTTGACATCTCCTTTGTCCCCAGGATGAACCAACGGCACTGACCACCCATGAGCTGCCTGGCTCTGCTGTCACCTTTGAGGTGACGGGGCTGACACCTGGACAAGCTTTTGAGATCTTCATCCAGGCCCAGCGGGACCAGCACCTCGGGGCGCCGGGCACCCTGCGTGTCCGCACCCGTATGTGCCACCTGCTGTGGGACAGGCATGGGGACAGAAGGGGCATGGGGTGGCATGGGGAGGCATGGGGACAGCAGGGGTTTGGAGGTGGCATGGGGACAACATGGGGGACAGAAGGGGTCTGGGGTGGCGTGGGCACAAGAATGAGGGCAGAGATGACATTGAGAGGGGGAAACATATGGGGACAGCATTCTGGACAGAGAGGGGAATGAGCATAGCGCAAGGAGGCAGGAATAATGCAGGCACGGGGGTGGGGACATCATGGGAATGGGGTTTGAGGTGGGAACAGGGATGAGTGAGGTGGGGACAAGCATGGAAGTGAAGATGGGAATGTCACAGCTAAAGAGATGAAGGAAGGAGCAGTCTTGGGGATAGGGTTAGGACTGGAGGCAGACATGGGGCAGGGATGGATACTGGAGGGGGAGTGGAGATGGGCAGTGTTTGCAGCCTCTGTCTGTCCCCATGTGTCTTTATTGTTCCCATGGCTCTGCGGGTCCACATGCATCTGTCTGTCTTGCAGAGGTCTGTGTGTCAGCAGTCTGTCCCTGTGGGTCCATTTGTCTCCCTGGGCCTGTTCATCTGCATCTATCCCCATGGGGCTGTGTGTCCCGTGGGCTCATCTGTTCACTTGAGGCCTTGTGTCCCTTCAGGTCCGTGTGACCCCTGTCTGTCCCCATGTGTCCCCATGGGTCCACTTGTCTCCACATATCCTGTGTGTCCCTCTGTCCCTGTCTGTCTGTCCCCATGAGTCTGGATACCTCCAGGCTCTCCCTATGGTTCCCCAATGTCCACAGTCTGTCCCTCGGCACCTGTTTGTCCTCCTGTGTTCCTGTGTTCATCCATCCCCATGTCCCTGGGCTGTGGCAGATGAGGGATTTTGGGGATGGGCTAGTGACCTGGATCCCCTTTGTTTTCACAGTGCTTGCCCCATCTCAGCCCACCCATGGGGGGTCACGGAAGACCCCTACATTTCTTGCACCTCCAGTGGCCCCAGCATCACCATCAGCCCGAGGGTCTCCAGCATCCCCACGGTCCCCAGTGTCACCGGCATCCCCAGGGTCACCAGGGTCCTTGGGGTCACCGGCATCCTCAACATCTCCAAAGTCACCAGCATCCCTGAGGTCTCCAGTGTCTCCGGAGTCCTCTGCAGCACCAACTTCCCTGGAATCCCCATGGTCCCCAGAGTCCCCAGTGTCCCCGAGGTCACCTACATCTCCATGGCCCCCAGCATCCCCACAGTCCCCACTATCCCCAGCATCCCCTGTGTCCCCAGTGCTCCCGAATGTCCCATCCCTGCATGAGCTGGGGGTCAAGCTTTCATCCTACAATGGCTCCCTGCTGCAGCGCTTGGAAAGCCACCTCCGGGCCACAAATTACCCACTCCGAGGCAACCAGACAGTGCCTGCAGTGGCCCGTGCCATCCTTTCCTACCTGCTTCGCCGCAGCCCGGCCTCATTGCGTTATCAATTCCTCCGCCACCTCCAGCAGAGCCCTCACCCCAAACCCCAGGTGTTGCCAGGGTCTGCTGGTGAGGCCCTGGTGGACTTGGATGGGCTGCGGGGTCACGCGGAGACTGTAGTGATCCGTTACAGGCTGCTGGAGGAGCCAGAGGGGGAGGAAGGGGAGATGAGGGTGCCAGGGGACACCACAGTGGCCCGGGTGCCAGGGCTGGTGCCAGGGGCCACATACCGGGTGGAGGTGCATGGTGTGGTGCGGGGACGTGTCTCCAAGTCCTACACTTCCGTAGTGACCGCAGGTAGGTGACAGGGATGGGGATGGGGACAGTGTTGCTTGGTGGCATCCGATAACCCCACACTGCTCTTCGGGTTTCAGGGCTGGGTGACACCAGTGAGCCTCCACCAGAGTGGAAGAACCTGTATGAGGTGGAGGTGACTGAGCCCCAGGGGGCCATGGCCAAAGCAGGTAACCCCCAGTGGTGGCAGTGGTGCCAATAGGGTAACTCAGGTGTTCACCGGCACTTGATTTGGTTGAATGTTTGGATGGTGAGATGGGTAGATGAGGGAGTGGTTAGAGGGATGAATGGAAGGACAGACTGAAAGCTGAGTGCAGTGTAGATGGGAGCATAGATATTTATACCTTGCATCATGTCGTGAATGTTGCAGCCCCATCAGAGGAGGAACCACCACAGCGACCCCGCCTGGGCACACTCACAGTCTCCCATGTGACTCCTAGCTCCATCCAGCTGGAATGGAGTGTCCTTGAGGGCACTTTTGACTCCTTCACAGTGCAGTACAGGGATGCACAAGGCCAGCCACAGGCACTTGCTGTGGATGGTGGGTCACGCACAGTGACCGTGCCCGGGCTGGCACCATCCCGCCGCTACAAGTTCAACCTGTACGGGGTGTGGGGGCGGAAGCGCATTGGTCTCATCTCCACTGATGCTGTCACCACAGGTGAGGCTACTGTGAGCCCCATCCATGCCCCCTTTGGATCCCTCCATGAGAACTTTGAACTTGGGAGATGTGGGAACAAAACTTGGGCCTTGGTTTGGTGCTGTGTGTGCAAGGTATGAGGGCTGGAGAGCTGAAAGGATGGAAAGATGAGTGAGGGTGAGAGTGGCTCTTTGGGTGGTTGTAGGTAGATGGATAGTTGTGCAGGTGGTGAGTACTGAAAAACATGGACAAATGGGTTTATGAATGAGTGTAGAAAGTGGGTGGAAGGAAGGAAGAAAGGAAGGAAGAAAGGAAGGAAGGAAAGGCAAAACTGAGTATGTATGAGACTCTGGGTGAGATGTCAAAGAAGATAATTAAGTAGGTGAGAACAGATTGGGAAAAATGGAGAAACAGGAAGAAAGATATATTGCTTTCTGAGCTGGGTGGCTAATGGGTCATAGATGGATGGATGCACATAAAGATAGATCAACAGTCACACAGATGAGTGGGTAAGTGAATGGCTCCCTGACTCATATGTGTATTCTGTTGCTCCCATTGAAGCTTCAGCAAAACCAAATGAAGAACCACCATCCCCACCACGCCTGGGTGAGCTGACAGCGTCCCATGTCAGCCCCGACTCCGTCCAGCTGCAGTGGAGCGTCCCCGAGGGCTCCTTTGACTCCTTCACGGTGCAGTACAAGGATGCACAAGGCCAGCCACAGGTGCTGCCTGTGGATGGTGGGTCACGCACAGTGACTGTGCCCGGGCTGGCGCCGTCCCGCCGCTACAAGTTCAACCTTTATGGAGTGTGGGGACGAAAACGGCTGGGCCCCATCTCCACTGATGCAGTCACAGGTGAGGGCAGGAATTGGTACCTGCTGGGTTCTGGGTTTGCAGCAGATAGGTACTGAATCATGGCCTGTGCTGGGGATGTTGATTTCCTCTGGCAACAGGAACAGCTGTTGGGTGCCTCTTTAGGAGAAGATCAATTAATCGGTGCATGAAGTACAAAGTGACCAATGGGGAATGGATGGAGTGATGACTGTTGAGATGAGATGGTGGTTGCTTGAAAAAATCTCTGTTGGAATGGATGAACTGAGACATGAAGGTGTGAAAGGATGAATGGTATGATTTAGGAATAGATTGACGGGTGAGGAATGGATAGGTAGATCCTTAGTGGACTGGCAAAATGGATGGATGTGTGCAAAGGTGAATGAGTTAATTCTTCAGTGGAAGGGGATAATTGTCCCTTAGTCTGTTGGACTGAATGTGTGGTAGCATAGAAAAATGATTGAACAGAAGTACAGAGAGAATTATTGTGTGAATTGTGGGACAGGAACCTGAGTGTCTGGATGGTGGTGGTGTGAAGGTATGGCAGCTGTGTTCCATGGTCCAAGTAAGAAGGAGATACAAAGATGAGTGGAAAAAGGGAACAGAGAGAGGCTGATTGGATGGATGGATGTGAACAACGGACAGGACCATGAGTTTATCCTGCATTGTGCCTTCCATGTTGCTGCTGCAGAAGAGTTGGAGAAGGAGGAACCACCATCCCAGCCACACCTAGGAGAGCTGACAGCATCCCATGTCAGCCCCAGCTCTGTCCAGCTGGAGTGGAGCATCCCCGAGGGCACCTTTGACTACTTCACAGTGCAGTACAAGGATGCACAAGGCCAGACGCAGGAGCTGCACTTGGATAGTGGGTCGCGCACAGTGACCGTGTCTGGTTTGCTGCCATCCCACCCCTACAAGTTCAACCTGTACGGCATGTGGGGGCAGACACATCTGGGCCCCATCTCCACTGACATCATCACAGGTGAGGGCCCCTGCATGCTGCTCATCTCTTGGCCTTGAGCTTGGTGCATGGCAGGAGCTGTGCGCTGGGCTGTGCTGGTGACTGGGTTCTAAATGGGAATGCAAACAGCGTGCAGGATTGGAGGAGTAGTGGGTAGTGATGAATGTTGAGGACTTTATTGCATGGATTTTGGATGGATGAGTTGTTGAGTAGATAACTTTTCAGTGAGGAGAGGTGGATGCGTGGGTGAATGCTTTATAACTTGATGAACACGTGGCTAGTTGGGTGTGTGGACATTTGCTTTGCATTGCAGCTGCAGCTCCAGCACAGGAGAAGCCACCTTCCCCACCACGCCTGGGTGAGCTGACAGCATCCCATGTCAGCCCCGACTCCGTCCAGCTTGAGTGGAGCGTCCCCGAGGGCTCCTTTGACTCCTTCACGGTGCAGTACAAGGATGCACAAGGCCAGCCGCAGGTGCTGCCTGTGGATGGTGGGTCGCGCACAGTGACCGTGCCTGGGCTGTCACCGTCCCGCCGCTACAAGTTCAACCTGTATGGGGTGTGGGGGCGAAAAAGGCTGGGCCCCATCTCCACTGATGCCATCACAGGTGAGAATGCTGTGTGCTCATCCATGTCATTTGGCTGGCTGTAGCATTGTCCTGTGGCAGGAGCCTTTCACAGCAGCCCTAGTTTATATTCATCTTGCATAGGGAAGGAAATGTTTCCTTCTTGTTGATTTGGAAACTCTGTAGGGATGGGACCCTGCAAGACCCGTGGGAGAACAGAGTAAAGAGAGATTGGTAATTGGTCTGTTAAGGTTGGAAGGAACAGTGGATGGATGAATAGAATGTTGTGGTGATAATTTGTTCTCAGGGCACGGCTGTAGAGTTGCATGCAAGATGCATTGGTTCTTGCATAGATGGGCATCTGTTGCGTGGATATTGTTACCATGAATTCCCCACTCTTCATTGCAGCTGCAGCTCCAGCTCAGGAGGAACCACCATCCCAACCTCGCCTGGGTGAGCTGACAGCATCCCACGTCAGCCCCGACTCCGTCCAGCTGCAGTGGAGTGTCCCCGAGGGCTCCTTTGACTCCTTCACGGTGCAGTACAAGGATGCACAAGGCCAGCCACAGGTGCTGCCTGTGGATGGTGGGTCGCGCACAGTGACTGTGCCTGGGCTGGTGCCGTCCCGCCGCTACAAGTTCAACCTGTATGGGGTGTGGGGACGAAAACGGCTGGGCCCCATCTCCACTGATGCTGTCACTGGTGAGGATGCTGTGTGCTTATCCATGTCCTTTGGCTGACTGTGGTGTTGTCTTGTGGTGGGAGCCTTTCATGGCCCATCCTGCTTACAGTCATTTTGCTTGAGAAGGAAACTTTTCCTTGTTGATCTGGAATGTATGTAGCAATGCAAGCATGCAAGAGGAAGAACAAAATAGGGAATGAGTGATAACAGTTGCATTATGGATGGAAGAAAGGACGGATGCTTGGAATGGTGCCTAAGTAGTTTGGTGCTTGGAGTACAGCTGGATGGTTGGATGTATGTTTGCTTAGTTGTTGAATAAATGGAGAGCTGGATGGGTAGATCCTTTCACTGCTCTTTCTTCCCTCTGTATTGCAGCTGTTAGTCCAGCAAAGGATGTACAACCAACCCAGCCACGCCTGGGTGAGCTGACAGCATCCCATGTCAGCCCCGACTCCGTCCAGCTGGAGTGGAGTGTCCCCGAGGGCTCCTTTGACTCCTTCACGGTGCAGTACAGGGATGCACAAGGCCAGCCACAGGTGCTGCCCGTGGATGGTGGGTCGCGCACAGTGACCGTGCCTGGGCTGGCGCCATCCCGCCGCTACAAGTTCAACCTGTACGGGGTGTGGGGGCGGAAACGGCTGGGCCCCATCTCCACTGATGCTGTCACAGGTGAAGGCAGGAATTGGCACCTTTTGGGCTCTGGGTTTACTGCAGATAGAAACTGAAACATGACCTGTGCTGGGGATGTTAATTTCATCTGCCAATGGGAACAACTGTTAGGTGCACATTTGGCAAAGCATCCATTGAAAGATATGAATAAATATGAGGAGATCAATTGGGAATGGATGGAATGCTGGCTGTTGAGATGAGACGGTGCCTGCTTGAATAACTGTGTGTTAGAGTTGATAGACAGATACACTAAAGAGTGAAAGGATGGGTGCTATAATTTAGGAGTAGGAAGTTGTTTGATGAATGGGAAGGTAGATCCTTGGTCCACAGGCAATGTGGATGAACATTCCTTGGGTGACTTATTGAGTCATAAGGAACTTATTCAGTCCCTTGCTCTGTTGGACTGAACGTGTGCTTGCATAGAAAAATGATTGGTTAGAAGTTCATAGAGAATTAATTTGTGAAGATAGGGACAGTGACCTACCATCTGGCGGTGTGAAAGAATGGCAGTTGTGCTACATGGTTCAAAGATGGGTGAAAAAAGGGAACAGAGCAAGGGTGTTTGGATTGGTGGATAGATGTGAAAGATGGACAGACCCATGCTTCTATCGTATATTGTGCCTTCTGTGTTGCAGCTGCAGAAGAGATGGAGGAAGAAGAACCACCTTCCCAGCCA
Source organism: Coturnix japonica (assembly GCF_054131305.1). Classification (NCBI taxonomy): domain Eukaryota; kingdom Metazoa; phylum Chordata; class Aves; order Galliformes; family Phasianidae; genus Coturnix; species Coturnix japonica. Next base: position 995,834 of record NW_028188953.1, read on the forward strand.
CGCCTCGGAGAGCTGACAGCATCCCATGTCAGCCCAAACTCTGTCCAGCTGGAGTGGAGCATCCCCGAGGGCTCCTTTGACTCCTTCACAGTGCAGTACGAGGATGCACAAGGCCAGACGCAGGAGCTGCACTTAGATAGTGGGTCGCGCACAGCGACCGTGTCTGGTTTGCTGCCATCCCACCCCTACCAGTTCAACCTGTATGGCATGTGGGGGCAGACACGTCTGGGCCCCATCTCCACTGACACCATCACAGGTGAGGGCCCCTGCATGCTGCTCCTCTCTCAGCCTTGAGTTTGGTGCATGGCAGGAGCTGTGCTCTGGGCTGTGCTGGTGACTGGGTTCTGAATGGGAATGCAAACATTCTATGTCAGATTGGGAAAGTACAAAAGGAAGGGAGCCTGCAGGATTGGAGGAGTAGTGGGTAGCTATCAGTGGTGAGGGCTTGGTTGCATGGATGTTTGGATGAATGGGTTGTTGAGTAGATAACTTTTCAATGAGCACAGGTGTACATTTGTGTGAATGCTTCGTAAGTTGTTGAACACACGGATACTTTGGTGGGAGGACATCTGCTTTTCATTTCAGCTGCAGCTCCAGCACAAGAGGAACCGCCATCCCCACCACGCCTGGGTGAGCTGACAGCATCCCATGTCAGCCCCAAGTCCGTCCAGCTTGAGTGGAGCGTCCCCAAGGGCTCCTTTGACTCCTTCACGGTGCAGTACAAGGATGCACAAGGCCAGCCGCAGGTGCTGCCCGTGGACGGAGGGTCACGCACAGTGACCGTGCCTGGGCTGTCACCGTCCCGCCGCTACAAGTTCAACCTGTATGGAGTGTGGGGGCGAAAAAGGCTGGGCCCCATCTCCACTGATGCTGTCACAGGTGAGAATGCTGTGTGCTCATCCATGTCATTTGGCTGGCTGTGGTTTTGTCTTGTGGCAGGAGCCTTTCACAGCAGCCCTAGTTTATATTCATCTTGCTTAGGGAAGGAAATGTTTCCTTCTTGTTGATTTGGAAACTCTGTAGGGATGGGAGCCTGCAAGACATGTGGGAGAACAGAGTAAAGAGAGATTGGTAATTGGTCTGTTAAGGTTGGAAGGAAGGGTGGATGGATGAATTGAATGTTGTGGTGATAGATTTGTTCTCAGGGCACGGCTGTAGAGTTGCATGCAAGTTGCATTGGTTCCTGTATAGACGGACATCTCTTGCATGGATATTGTTACCATGAATTCCCCACTCTTCATTGCCACTGCAGCTGCAGCACAGGAGGAACCACCTTCCCCACCACGCCTGGGTGAGCTGACAGCATCCCATGTCAGCCCCGACTCCGTCCAGCTTGAGTGGAGCGTTCCCGAGGGCTCCTTTGACTCCTTCACAGTGCAGTACAAGGATGCACAAGGCCAGCCGCAGGTGCTGCCTGTGGACGGTGGGTCACGCACAGTGACTGTGCCCAGGCTGGCACCGTCCCGCCGCTACAAGTTCAACCTGTACGGGCTGTGGGGGCGGAAACGGCTGGGCCCCATCTCCACTGATGCTGTCACAGGTGAGAGCAGGAATTGGCACCTCGTGGGCTCTTGGTTTGCGGCAGGTAGAAACTGAAACCTGGTCTGTGCTGGGGATCTTGATTCCCACTTGCATCAAGAACAGCTGTTAGGTGCCTGTTTAGGGACGGGTCCATTGAAAGTTATGCATAAGTATGCAGTGAATGATGGGGAATGGATGGAGTGCTGTCTGTTGAGATGAGATGGTGACTGCTTGAATGGATGGACAGATACATGAATGAATGAAAGGATGGGTGCTATAATTTAGGAGTAAGTAGTTGGTTGATGAGTGGGTAGGTTGATCCTTGGTCCACTGGCACCGTGAAGGTACACACCTTGGGTGACATATTGAGTAAGTGTCCCTTACTCTGTTGGACTGAGCATGCGGTTGCATAGAAAAATGATTGGTTAGAAGTACGTATTGACCTACTGTCTGGTGGTATGATAGAATGGCAGTTTCATTAAATGGTTTAAAGATGGATGGAAAAAGGGAACAGAGAAAGGGTGTTTGGATTGATGGATAGATGGAAAGATGGACAGACTCAAGCTTCTATCCTGCATTGTGCCTTCTGTGTTGCAGCTGCAGAAGAGATGGAGGAAGAAGAACCACCTTCCCAGCCACACCTAGGAGAGCTGACAGCATCCCACGTCAGCCCCAACTCTGTCCAGCTGCAGTGGAGCGTCCCCGAGGGCTCCTTTGACTCCTTCACAGTGCAGTACAAGGATGCACAAGGCCAGCCGCAGGTGCTGCCCGTGGACGGTGGGTCACGCACAGTGACCGTGCCTGGCCTGGCGCCATCCCGCCGCTACAAGTTCAACCTGTATGGGCTGTGGGGGCGGAAACGGCTGGGCCCCATCTCCACTGATGCTGTCACAGGTGAGGGCAGGAATTGGCACCTTTTAGGCTCTGGCTTTGCAAGGGGAAGGAACTGAAACGTGGCCTGTGCTGGGGATGTTAATTTCATCTGCCAATGGGAACAGCTGTTGGGTGCATGTTTGGCAAAGCATCCATTGAAAGATATGAATAAATATGAAGAGATCAATTGGGAATGGATGGAATGCTGGCTGTTGAGATGAGACGGTGCCTGCTTGAATAACTGTGTGTTAGAGTTGATAGACAGATACACAAAAGAGTGAAAGGATGGGTGCTATAATTTAGGAGTAATTAGGAATAATTTAGGAGCTATAATTTAGGAGTTGGTTGAAGAATGGGTAGGTAGATCCCCAGTCCAGTGCTGCAGTGGATGTACGTACATTCCGTGGCATACTGAGTAAGTGTCCTTTGCTCTGTTGGACTGAACATGTGGTTGCATAGAAAAATGGTTGGATATAAGTTCGTAGAGAATCCTTGTGTGAATGGTGGGACAGGAACCTGGGTATCTGAATGCTGGCGGTACGAAAGAATGGCAGCTGGGTTACGTGTTTAAAAGATGAATGAAGAAAGGAAACAGAGATGGGACGGACGGATCCTTGGTTGGATGTGAGCCATGGACAGGACCAAGCCTCTATCCTGCATTGTGGCTTCTGTGTTGCAGCTGCAGAAGAGATGGAGGAAGAAGAACCACCATCCCAGCCAAGCTTAGGAGAACTGACAGCATCCAACGTCAGCCCCGACTCCATCCAGCTGCAGTGGAGCGTCCCCGAGGGCTCCTTTGACTCCTTCACAGTGCAGTACAGGGATGCACAAGGCCAGCCACAGGTGCTGCCTGTGGACGGTGGGTCACGCACAGTGACCGTGCCCGGGCTGGCGCCATCCCGCCACTACAAGTTCAACCTGTACGGGGTGTGGGGGCGGAAACGGCTGGGCCCCATCTCCACTGATGCCGTCACAGGTGAGGGCAGGAATTGGCACCTTTTGGGCTCTGGCTTTGCAAGAGGAAGGAACTGAAACGTGGCCTGTGCTGGGGATGTTAATTTCATCTGCCAATGGGAACAACTGTTAGGTGCACATTTGGCAAAGCATCCATTGAAAGATATGAATAAATACGAGGAGATCAATGGGGAATGGATAGAATGCTGGCTTTTGAGATGAGAAGGTGCCTGCTTGAATAACTGTGTGTTAGAATGGATGAACAGATACACAAAAGAGTGAAAGGATGGGTGCTATAATTTAGGAGTAGGTAGTTGGTTGAAGAATTTGTAGGTAGATCCCCAGTCCAGTGGTACAGTGGATGTACGTACCTTGGGTGGCATACTAAGTGTCATTTGGTATGTTGGACTGAACATGTGGTTGCATAGAAAAATGGTTGGATATAAGTTCATAGAGAATAGATATAGATTCATAGAGAATCCTTGTGTGAATGGTGGGACAGGAACCTGGGTGTCTGAATGCTGGCGGTATAAAAGAATGGCAGCTGGGTTACGTGTTTAAAAGATAAAAGAAGAATGGGAACAGAGATGGGTTGGACGGATCCTTGGTTGGATGTGAGCCATGGACAGGACCAAGCTTCTGTCCTGCATTGTGCCTTCTGTGTTGTAGCTGCAGAAGAGACGGAGGAGGAGGAAGCGCCATCCCAGCCACACCTTGGCGTGCTGACAGCATCCCACATCAGCCCCAACACCGTCCAGCTGCAGTGGAGTGTCCCCGAGGGCTCCTTTGACTCCTTCACAGTGCAGTACAAGGATGCACAAGGCCAGCCGCAGGTGCTGCCCGTGGATGGTGGGTCACGCACAGTGACCGTGCCTGGGCTGTCGCCATCCCGTCGCTACAAGTTCAACCTGTACGGGGTGTGGGGACGAAAACGGCTGGGCCCCATCTCCACTGATGCTGTCACAGGTGAGGGCAGGAATTGGAACCTGCTGGACTCTGGGTTTGCTGCAGATAGAAACAGATAAATGGCCTGTGCTGGGGATCTTGATTTTTTCTGGCAATAGAAACAGCCTTTGGGTGCCTCTTTAGGGATGTATCCATTGAAAGATACGCATAAATGTGAAGTGACCAATTGGGAATGGATGGAGTACTGGCAGTTGAGATGAGATGATAGCTGCTTAAGTAACTGTGTGTTAGAATGGATGGACAGACACACAAAGGAGTGAAAGGATGGGTGGTATAGTTAAGGAATAGGTAGTTGGTAAAACAATGGGTAGGTAGATCCTTGGTCCACTCACACAGTGGATGAACATTCCTTGGATGATATATAGTTAATAAGTGTCCCTTGCTCTGTTGGACTGAGCATGCGGTTGCATAGAAAATTGATTGGGTAGAAGTACAGGGAGAATCCTTGTGTGAATGGTGGAACAGGAACCTGGGTGTCTCGATGCCGGTGACGTGAAAGAATGGCAGCTGGGTTACACGATTCAAAGATGAATGAAGAAAGGAATCAGAGAGAGGGAGATTGGATGGACGGATCCTTGGTTGGAGGTGAGCCATAGACAGGACCAAGCTTCTATCCTGCATTGCGGCTTCTGTGTTGCAGCTGCAGAAGAGACGGAGGAGGAGGAACCGCCATCCCAGCCACGCCTCGGAGAACTGACAGCATCCCATGTCAGCCCAAACTCTGTCCAGCTGGAGTGGAGCGTCCCTGAAGGCTCCTTTGACTCCTTCACAGTGCAGTACAAGGATGCACAAGGCCAGCCACAGGAGCTGCACTTGGATAGTGGGTCCCGTACAGCGACTGTGTCTGGTTTGCTGCCATCCTACCCCTACAAGTTCAACCTGTATGGGGTGTGGGGGCAGACACGTCTAGGCCCCATCTCCACTGACGCCATCACAGGTGAGGGCCCCTGCATGACAGGGTTCTGAATGGGAATGCAAACATTCTGTGTCAGATTGAGAATGTATGCAGGGATTGGAGACTGCAGGATTGGAGGAGTAGTAGGTAGTGATCAGTGGTGAGTTATTTATTGTATGTATGTCTGGATGTATGGGTTGTTGAATAGATAACTTTTCAGTGAGCACAGGTGAATGCTTGGCTGAATGCTTGGCTGAATGCTTTGTGAGTTGTTGAACATGTGGCTAGTTGGGTGGGTTGACATTTACTTTGACTTGCAGCTGCAGCTCCAGCAAAGGAGGAGCCACCTTCCCCACCACGCCTGGGTGAGCTGACAGCATCCCATGTCAGCCCCGACTCCGTCCAGCTGCAGTGGAGCATCCCCGAGGGCTCCTTTGACTCCTTCATGGTGCAGTACAAGGATGCACAAGGCCAGCCACAGATGCTGCCTGTGGACGGTGGGTCGCGCACAGTGACCGTGCCTGGGCTGGTGCCATCCCGCCGCTACAAGTTCAACCTGTATGGAGTGTGGGGGCGGAAAAGGCTGGGCCCCATCTCCACTGATGCCATCACAGGTGAGGGCAGGAATTGGCACCTTTTGGGCTTTGGGTTTGCTTCAGATAGAAACTGGAATGTGGCCTGTGCTGGGGATCTTGATTTCCTCTGGCAGTGTGAACAGCTGTTGGGTGCCTCTTTTGGGAAGTATCCATGAGCTGGTGCGTGAAGTTGGCAGGAACCAATGGGGAATGATGGAGTGCTGGCTGTTGAAATGAGATGGTAGCTGCTTGAATAACTCTGTGTTGGAATGTATAGACAGATAAATGAAGGAGGGAAAGAATGGGTGCTATAATTTTGGATTAGGCAGTTGGTTGAAAGATGGATATGTAGAACCTTGGTGAATTGGTACAGTGGAAGGGTATGTGCACAGGTGAATGAGATAATCCCTGGGTATCATTTTGAATAAGTGTCCCTTGGTCTGTTAGACAGAACGTATACTTGCACAGAAAAATGATTGGATAGAGGTACGGAAAGAATCCTTGTGTGAATGGTGGGAGAGGAACCTGGGTGACTGGATGGAACTGTTGTAATGTAATAGCAGCTGGGTTACATAGTTCAAGTAAGGAGTAGATTCAAAGTTATATAGAAAATGGGAACAAAGAGAGGGTGATTGGATGGATCTACAGATGTGACCAATGGATTGGACGAAGCTTCTATCCTGCATTGTGCCTTCTGTGTTGCAGCGGCAGAAGACATGGAGGAGGAGGAACCGCCTTCCCCACCACGCCTGGGTGAGCTGACAGCATCCCATGTCAGCCCTGACTCCGTCCAGCTGCAGTGGAGCGTTCCCGAGGGCTCCTTTGACTCCTTCACGGTGCAGTACAAGGATGCACAAGGCCAGCCACAGGTGCTGCCCGTGGATGGTGGGTCGCGCACAGTGACCGTGCCCGGGCTGGTTCCGTCCCGCCGCTACAAGTTCAACCTGTACGGAGTGTGGGGGCGGAAAAGGCTGGGCCCCATCTCCACTGATACTGTCACAGGTGAGGGCAGGAATTGGCACCTTTTGGGCTTTGGGCTTGCTTCAGATAGAAACTGGAATGTGGCCTGTGCTGGGGATCTTGATTTCCTCTGGCAGTGTGAACAGCTGTTGGATGCCTCTTTAGGGAAGTAACCATTAGTTGGTGCATGAAGTTAGCAGGAACCAATGGGGAATGGATGGAGTGCTGGCTGTTGAGATGAGATGGTGGCTGCTTGAATAACTATGTGTTGGAATGTATAGACAGATAAACAAAGGAGAAAAAGAATGGGTGCTATAGTTTAAGCATTGCTGTTGGTTGAAGGATGGACATGTAGAACCTTGGTGAACTGGTGCAGTGGATGGGTATGTGCACAGGTGAATGAGATAGTCCTTGCGTAGCATACTACACAGAATCACAGTATCACAGAATGACCCGGGTTGGAAGGGACCTCAAGGATCATGTAGTTTCAACCCCCCTGCCTAGCAGGGCCACCAAACATACACATTTACTAGATCAGGTTGCCCAGGGCCCCGTCCAACCTGGCCTTGAACACCTCCAAGGACGGGGCATCCACAACCTCCCTGGGCAGCCTGTTCCAGGGCCTAACCACTCTCCTAGTAAAGAACTTCCCCCTAATATCCAACCTAAATCTTCCCTCCTTCAACTTGGATCCATTTCCCCTAGTCCTGCTATTGTCAGCCCTTTCCAAGAGTTTACTCCCCTCCTGGGTGTAGGTTGCCTTTAGGTATTGAAAGGCTGCAATGAGGTCACCCTGCAACCTTCTCTTCTCCAGGCTGAACAAGCCCAACTCCCTCAGCCTGTCCTCATAGGGGAGGTGCTCCAGCCCCCTGATCATCTTTGTGGCCCTCCTCTGGACCCTTTCCAAAATCTCTGTGTCTTTTTTGTACTGAGGGCTCCACACCTGGACACAGTACTCCAGATGGGGCCTCACAGGAGCCGAGTAGAGAGGGACAGTCACCTCCCTATCCCTGCTGACCACCCCTCTCCTGATGGAGCCCAGGATCCCATTTGCTTTCCGGGCTGCCAGAGCGCACTGCTGGCTCATGTTAAGTCTCTCGTCCATTAGGACCCCCAGGTCCTTCTCAGCCAAGCTGCTCTCAAGGACCACTCCTCCCAGCCTGTACAGGTGCCTGGGGTTCTTCCGGCCCAAGTGCAAAACCTTGCACTTTGCTGTGTTGAACCTCATTAGGTTCACCCGAGCCCAGCTTTCCAGCCTGTCGAGGTTCCTCTGAATGGCATCCCTTCCTTCCACTGTATCGACTGCACCACTCAGCTTGGTGTCGTCAGCAAACTTGCTGAGGGTGCACTCAATTCCCTCATCAGTGTCATTAATAAAGATGTTAAAGAGCACCGGTCCCAAGACAGACCCTTGGGGGACACCGCATGTTACCAGCCTCCACCTGGACATAGAGCCATTGACCACCACCCTCTGTCTGCGGCCTTCCTGTTAGACAGAATGTATACTTGCACAGAAAAATGATTGGATGAAAGTATGGAGAAGTCCTTGTGTGAATGATGGGAGAGGAACCTGGGTGACTGGATGGATCTGTTGTAAAGTAATGGCAGCTGGGTTACATGGTTCAAGTAAGGAGTAGATTCAAAGTTGTATGGAAAATGGGAACAAAGAGAGGGTGATTGGATGGATGTAAGGATGTGACCGATGGATTTTTAAGAAGCTTCTATCCTGCATTGTGCCTTCTGTGTGGCAGCTACAGAAGAGATGGAGGAGGAAGAATCACCATCCCAGCCACGCCTTGGAGAGCTGACAGCATCCCATGTCAGCCCCGACTCCGTCCAGCTGGAGTGGAGTGTCCCTGAGGGCTCCTTTGACTCCTTCACAGTGCAGTACAAGGATGCACAAGGCCAGCCGCAGGTGCTGCCTGTGGATGGTGGGTCACGCACAGTGACCGTGCCCAGGCTGGTGCCATCCCGCCGCTACAAATTCAACCTGTACGGGGTGTGGGGGCGGAAACGGCTGGGCCCCATCTCCACTGATGCAGTCACAGGTGAGGATGCTGTGTGCTCATCCATGTCATTTGGCGGACAGTGGTGTCATCTTGTGGCAGGAGCCTTTCATGGCTCCTCCTGCTTACACTCATCTTGCTTGAGAAGGAAACTTTTTCCTGTTGTTGATCCGGAACGTATGTAGGGCTGCAAGCATGCAAGATTGGAGGAGGAACAAATTAGGGAATAATAGATAACAGCTGAATTATGGATGGAAAATAAGGAAGGATGAAGTGAATGGTGTCTAAGTAAATGCCTAAGTAAATTGGTGCTTGGAGTACAGCTGGGTGGTTGGATCAATGTTTGGTTGGTTGTTGAATAGATGGAGAGATGGATGGGCAGAAGCTTTCACTGTGAATTCCTCCATCTTTACTGCAGCTGCTAGTCCAGCAAAGGATGTACAACCACCCCAACCACGCCTGGGTGAGCTGACAGCATCCCACGTCAGCCCTGACTCTGTCCAGCTGCAGTGGAGCATCCCCGAGGGCTCCTTTGACTCCTTCACGGTGCAGTACAAGGATGCACAAGGCCAGCCACAGATGCTGCCTGTGGACGGTGGGTCGCGCACAGTGACCGTGCCTGGGCTGGTGCCGTCCCGCCGCTACAAGTTCAACCTGTATGGGGTGTGGGGGCGGAAAAGGCTGGGCCCCATCTCCACTGATGCCATCACAGGTGAGGGCAGGAATTGGCACCTTTTGGGCTCTGGGTTTGCTGCAGGTTGTAACTGAAATATGGCCTGTGCTGGGGATCTTGATTTCCTCTGGCAGTGTGAACAACTGTTGGGTGCCTCTTTAGGGAAGTAACCATTAGCTGGTGCATGAAGTTGGCAGGAACCAATGGGGAATGATGGAGTGCTGTCTGTTGGGATGAGATGGTGGCTGATAGATAACTGTGTGTTGGAATGTATGGACAGGACAGATAAACAAAGGATAGAAAGAATGGGTGGTATAATTTAGGAATAGGTAGTTCATTGAAGGATGGACAGGTAGAGAACCTTGGTGAACTGGTACAGTGGATGGGTATGTGAACGGGTGAGTGAAATAATCCTTTGGTGACATATTGAGTAAGTGTCTCTTGGTCTGTTGGACTGAACATGTGATTGCATAGAGAAATGATTGGATAGATGTACAGAGAGAATCCTTGTGTGAATGGTGTGACAGTAACCTGGGTGTCTGGATGCTGGAATGGCAGCTGCCTTACAAGGTACAAATAAGGAGTAGATTCAAAGATGGATGAAGAAAGGGAACAAAGAGAGGGTGACGGGATGGATGGATGGCTGTGAGCCATGGACATCACCTTGCTTCTATCCTGCATTGTGCCTTCTGTGTTGCAGCTGCAGAAGAGGTGGAGGAGGAAGAACCACCATCCCAGCCACGCCTAGGAGAACTGACAGCATCCCATGTCAGCCCAAACTCTGTCCAGCTGCAGTGGAGCATCCCCGAGGGCTCCTTTGACTCCTTCACAGTTCAGTACATGGATGAGCATGGACAGCCACAGGAGCTGCACTTGGATAGTGGGGCGCGCACAGCGACTGTGTCTGGTTTGCTGCCATCCCACCCCTACAAGTTCAACCTGTATGGCGTGTGGGGGCAGACACGTCTGGGCCCCATCTCCACTGACACCATCACAGGTGAGGGCCCCTGCATGCTGCTCCTCTCTGGGCCTTGAGCTTGGTGCATATGGCAGGAGCTGTGCGCTGAGCTGTGCTGGTGACTGGGTTCTGAACGGGAATGCAAATGTTCCATGTCAGATTGGGAATGTACGAAGCGATGTGAGCCTGCAGGATTGGAGGAGTAGTTGGTAGTGATCAGTGGTGAGGGCTTGGTTGCACGGATGTTTGGATGGATGGAAGGTTGGGTGGTTGAGTAGATAACTTTTCAGTGAGCACAGGTGGATGTTTTGATGAATGCTTGGTAAGTTGTTGAACACGTGGCTTGTTGGGTGTGTGGACACTTACTTTCTCTTGCAGCTGCAGCTCCAGCAAAGGAGGAGCCACCTTCCCCACCACGCCTGGGTGAGCTGACAGCATCCCACGTCAGCCCAGACTCCGTCCAGCTGCAGTGGAGCATCCCCGAGGGCTCCTTTGACTCCTTCACGGTGCAGTACAAGGATGCACAAGGCCAGCCACAGGTGCTGCCTGTGGATGGTGGGTCACGCACAGTGACCGTGCCTGGGCTGGTGCCGTCCCGCCGCTACAAGTTCAACCTGTACGGAGTGTGGGGACGAAAAAGGCTGGGCCCCATCTCCACTGATGCTGTCACAGGTGAGGGCAGGAATTGGCACATGCTGGGCTCTGGGTTTGCAGCAGGTAGAATCTGAAACATGGCCTGTGTTGGGGATCTTGATTTCCTCTAGCAACGGGAGCAGCTTTAGGTGCCTCTTTATGGAAGGATCCATTGAAAGTTATGCATAAGTGTGAGGTGACCGATGGGGAATGGATGGAGTGATGGCTGTTGAGATGACATGGTAGCTGCTTAAATAACTGTGTGTTAGAATAGATGGACAGATACACAAAGGAGTGAGAGGATGGGTGGTATAGTTAAGGAATAGGTAGTTGGTGTAACAGTGGGTAGGTTGATCCTTGTTCCACTGGCACAGTGGATGTACATGCCCTGGTGGAATATTAAGTAAGTGTCCCTTGCTCTGCTGGACTGAGAGTGTGGTTGCATAAAATAATAATAGAAGTTCGTAGAGAATCCTTGTGTGAATGGTGGGAAAGGAACCTGGGTGTCTGGAGGTTGGCCATGTAAAAGAATGGCAGCTGAGTTACATGTTTCAAAGATGAATGAAGAAAGGAAACAGAGATGGGATGGAAGAATCCTTGGTTGGATGTGAGCCATGGACAGGACCAAGCCTCTATCCTGCATTGTGGCTTCTGTGTTGCAGCTGCAGAAGAGATGGAGGAGGAGGAACCACCATCCCAGCCACACCTAGGAGAGCTGACAGCATCCAACGTCAGCCCCAACTCCATCCAGCTGCAGTGGAGCGTCCCTGAGGGCTCCTTTGACTCTTTCACAGTGCAGTACAAGGATGCACAAGGCCAGACGCAGGTGCTGCCCGTGGACGGTGGGTCACGCACAGTGACCGTGCCCGGGCTGTCGCCATCCCGCCGCTACAAGTTCAACCTGTATGGGATGTGGGGGCAAAAACGGCTGGGCCCCATCTCCACTGATGCTGTCACAGGTGAGGGCAGGAATTGGCACCTGCTGGGCTCTGGCTTTGCTGCAGATAGAAACTGAAATGTGGCCTTTGCTGGGAATGTTGAATTCCTCTGACCACGGGAGCAGCTTTTGTGTGCCACTTTAGGGGGGATCCATTAATCAGTGTGTGAAGTATGAAGTGACCAATAGGGAATGGATGAAGTGTTGTCTGTTGAAATGGTATGGTGTCTGGTTGATTCATTATCTGTTGGAATGGATGAACAGAATCACGAAGTTGTGAAAAGGTAAATGGAATAAAGGAGAAATAGATGAATGGGTGAAAAATCAATAGGTAGATCCTTAGTGGACTGGCAGAATGGATGGTTATGTTCACAGGTTGATGACTTAGTTCTTGAGTGGATGGAGCTAATTGTCCAATTATCCCTTGGTCTGATGGGCTGAATGTGTGGATGCATAGAAAAGTGATTGCCTAGAAGTATGAAGAGAATCTTTGTATGAATGGTGGGTGAGTAACCTGGGTGTCTGGATGCTGGTGGTATGAAGGAGTGGCAGTTGGGTTACATGATTCAAAGATGAAGAGGAAAGGAAACAGAGAGGGTGATTGAATGGACAGATACTTGTTTGGATGTGAGCTGTAGACAGGACCATGCTTATGTCCTGCATTGTGCCTTCTGTGTTGCAGCTGCAGAAGAGGTGGAGGAGGAAGAACCACCTTCCCAGCCACGCCTAGGAGAACTGACAGCATCCCATGTCAGCCCAAACTCTGTCCAGCTGGACTGGAGCATCCCCGAGGGCTCCTTTGACTCCTTTACAGTTCAGTACATGGATGAGCATGGACAGCCAGAGGAGCTGCACTTGGATAGTGGGGCGCGCACAGCGACTGTGTCTGGTTTGCTGCCATCCCACCCCTACCAGTTCAACCTGTATGGCATGTGGGGTCAGACACGTCTGGGCCCAATCTCCACTGACACCATCACAGGTGAGGGCCCCTGCATGCTGCTCCTCTCTGGGCCTTGAGCTTGGTGCATGGCAGGAGCCGTTTGCTGGGCTGTGCTGGTGACTGGGTTCTGAATGGGAATGCAAATGTTCTGTGTCAGATTGGGAATGTACAAAGTGATAGGAGCACGCAGGATTGGATGAGTAGTGGGTAGTAATCAGTGGTGAGGGCTTGGTTGCACGGATGTTTGGATGGATGGAAGGTTGGGTGGTTGAGCAGATAACTCTTCAGTGAGCACAGGTGGATGCTTGGCTGAATGTTTGGTAAGGTGATGAACAGATGACTAGTTGGGGTGGGTGGACATTTACTTTGTCTTGCAGCTGCAGCTCCAGCACAGGAGGAGCCACCTTCCCCACCACGCCTGGGTGAGCTGACAGCATCCCATGTCAGCCCTGACACCGTCCAGCTGCAGTGGAGCGTCCCCGAGGGCTCCTTTGACTCCTTCACGGTGCAGTACAAGGATGCACAAGGCCAGCCGCAGGTGCTGCCCGTGGACGGTGGGTCACGCACAGTGACTCTGCACGGGCTGGCGCCATCCCGCCGCTACAAGTTTAACCTGTATGGGCTGTGGGGGCGGAAACGGCTGGGCCCCATCTCCACTGATGCCATCACAGGTCAGTGCTCCTACTCACCCTATGTCTCTTTTATTCTGTGTGACTGGAATACAGCTACTACCTTGCCTGGGGCTGCACTCATTACTTCTTGCACTGTGGGAACTGTGGTTAAATTTTGGGCAATGGTTTGGTATTGGATAGGTGAATGGGTGGCTGTGTGAAGGTTGGAGAGCCTGTATACAGCTTTACTTAAAGGTGGGTGGTTAGAGCAATGAGAATTAGGGGAAGGGATGAGTGCAAGTAAAATCTAGAGTGTCAAGATATACTGGTTTCTGGTAGGGTCAATAGTTAAATGGCAGAAAGAGGGAAATAATGGACCTTAGGATGTATGTCCATCTCTTTTTGTGGATGGTTGGTCTTTTTTGTGTGGATGGCTGGTATATTTGATGGATGGGTCAGATCTTTCTATGTACTCAAAGATGGGATAAATGGGTGATTGAATATGGAAATGGGGAATTGGGTGGATGGAGTATTGCATAAGCACATGGTTTTAATAATGTTAATGAAATAAGTTAATTAGTAAGTTGAGGAAGGGAGGGGTGTGAAAAGAGCTCAAGCAATGTCTCAGTCACTGGTCGGTTGTTTTGATGGTTGTTGGTTTGTTGGTTGATGGTTGGTTGGAGGGTGGTGACTTGGTTGGGTGGTTGGATGGTTGGTGGATGTTTGGGTGGTTAAATTGTTGTCACTGTTCCTCCAACTCCTGACGATTACATGGATGAATGGCTGGGGAGAATTATGTTAAGGCTGTAGACTGGAAGATTGTAGGAGTGATCTGTTTTGCAGTTAAAGAAGTGCATGTAAGTATAGGTGGGTGAGTGTTTGGGTGAATAAAGGGACTGCAGGATGCTGAGTTGATTCTAAGGCTATATGATTAGAATGCTGGTACATTAATGGATGGATACTACCATTGGGGTTAGGATGTATTGATTTTTGGAGGTTAATGTATTAATGCATTGATGGTTAGGTCTATGGTTCATTCAGTGCCGATCAGGACAGAGTCCATAATATATGGTATATGGGTACATAGAGTACTGAGTAGGCAGAATGACAGGTTAAATTAGTGGCCAGAGTTATGGAATAGTGTGTATGCAAATAGATGGAGGCATGTATGAATGGGTGGAGGGAAAGATGGACCAGAAACGTTTAAGCACAACATTGTGCCCAATGTGTTGCACCAACAGCAAGGAAAGATGAGGACTCACCATCCAAACCACGCCTAGGTGAGCTGACAGCGTCTCACATCAGTCCCAACTCCATCCAGCTGCAGTGGAGCGTCCCCGAGGGCTCCTTCGACTCCTTCACAGTGCAGTACAAGGATGCACAAGGCCAGCCGCAGGTGCTGCCCGTGGATGGTGGGTCGCGCACAGTGACCGTGCACGGGCTGGTGCCGTCCCGCCGCTACAAGTTCAACCTGTATGGAGTGTGGGGACGAAAAAGGCTGGGCCCCATCTCCACTGATGCTGTCACAGGTGAGGGCAGGAATTGGCACCTGCTGGGCTCTGGGTTTGCTTCAGATAGAAACTGAAGTGTGATCTGTGCTGGGGTTCTTGATTTCCTCTGGCAGTGTGAACAGCCATTGAGTGCCTCTTTAGAGAAGTATCCATTAGTTGGTGTGTGAAGTAAGCAGGAAACAATGTGGAATGGATGGAGTGCTTGCTGCGCATATTAGATAGTGGCTGTTTGGGTATTTGCTTGAATGAATGGGCAGATACATGGAAGAATTAAAGGAAGGGTGGAATATTTTGGGAATAGATGGATGGGTGAATGTTGGGTTGGTAGATCCTTGGTGGACTGATAAAATAAATGGGTATGTGCACAGGTGAATGAGTTAATTATTGGGTGGAGGGAGTTAACTGACCCTTGGTCTGTAAGACTGAATATGTAGTTGCATAGAAAAATGATTGGGTAGACATACAGAGAGAATCCTTGTGTGAATGGTGGGACAATAACCAGGGTGTCAGGAAGGTGGCGGTGTGGAGGAATGACAGCTGTGTTACACGGTTCAAGTAAGGAGTAGGTTCGAAGAAAGATGGAAGAGGGTGTTTGGATGGATGGATGTGACTGATGGACATGACCAAGCTTCAATCCTACATTGTGCCTTCTGTGTTGCAGCTGCAGAAGAGATGGAGGAGGAGGAACCACCATCCCAGCCACGCCTTGGAGAACTGACAGCATCCCATGTCAGCCCAAACTCTGTCCAGCTGGAGTGGAGCGTCCCTGAGGGCTCCTTTGACTCCTTCACGCTGCAGTACACGGACGAGCATGGACAGCCACAGGAGCTGCACTTGGATAGTGGGTCCCGTACAGCGACCATGTCTGGTTTGCTGCCATCCCACCCCTACCAGTTCAACCTGTATGGCATGTGGGGGCAGACACGTCTGGGCCCCATCTCCACTGACACCATCACAGGTGAGGGCCCCTGCATGCTGCTCCTCTCTGGGCCTTGAGCTTGGTGCATGGCAGGAGCCGTTTGCTGGGCTGTGCTGGTGGCTGGGTTCTAAATGGGAATGGAAATGTTCTGTGTCAGATTGGGAATGTACGAAGGGATAGGAGCACGCAGGATTGGATGAGTAGTGGGTAGTAATCAGTGGTGAGGGCTTGGTTGCACGGATGTTTGGATGGATGGAAGGTTGGGTAGTTGAGCAGATAACTCTTCAGTGAGCACAGGTGGATGCTTGGCTGAATGTTTGGTAAGGTGATCAACAGATGGCTAGTTGGGTGGGTGGACATTTACTTTGCATTGCAGCTGCAGCTCCAGCACAGGAGGAGCCACCTTCCCCACCACGCCTGGGAGAGCTGACAGCATCCCATGTCAGCCCCGACACCGTCCAGCTGCAGTGGAGCGTCCCCGAGGGCTCCTTTGACTCCTTCACGGTGCAGTACAAGGATGCACAAGGCCAGCCGCAGGTGCTGCCCGTGGACGGTGGGTCACGCACAGTGACCGTGCCTGGGCTGGTGCCGTCCCACCGCTACAAGTTCAACCTGTATGGAGTGTGGGGGCGGAAACGGCTGGGCCCCATCTCCACTGATGCCATCACAGGTGAGGGCAGGAATTGGCACCTTTTGGGCTCTGGGTTTGCAGCAGTGATAGAAACTGAAGCGTGATCTGTGCTGGGGATCTTGATTTCCTCTGGCATTGGGAACAACCGTTGGGTGCCTCTTTAGGGAAGATTCCATTGAAAGTTATGCCTAAGTGTGAAGTAACCGATGGGGAATGGATGGAGTGCTTGCTGCCCATATAAGATAGTTGCTGTTTGAGTATGTGCTTGAATGCATGGACAAAAACTTGAAGAAAGGAAGGGCAGAATATTTTGGGAATAGATGAATGGGTTGTGAAGAATGTATAGGTAGATCCTTGGTGGACTGATAAAATAAATGGGAATGCACACAGGGGAATGAGTTAATTCTTGGGTGGAAGGACTTATGTGTCCCTTGGTCTGTTGAACTGAATGAGTGACTGAATAGAAAAATGATTGGGTAGAGGAACAGAGAGAATCCTTGTGTGAATGGTAGGAAGGAATCTGGCTGTCTGGATGGTAATAGTGTGAAGGTATGGCAGCTGGGTTACATGGTTCAAGTAGGTTCAAAGAAAGATGGAAGACAGTGATTGGATGGATGGATGTGACCGATGGAAAGGACCAAGCTTCAATCCTACATTGTACCTTCTGTGTTGCAGCTGCAGAAGAGACGGAGGAGGAGGAACCACCATCCCAGCCACGCCTCGGAGAGCTGACAGCATCCCATGTCAGCCCAAACTCTGTCCAGCTGGAGTGGAGCATCCCCGAGGGCACCTTTGACTCCTTCACAGTGCAGTACATGGACGTGCAAGGCCAGACGCAGGAGCTGCACTTTGATAGTGGGTCCCGCACAGCGACTGTGTCTGGTTTGCTGCCATCCCACCCCTACAAGTTCAACCTGTATGGGGTCTGGGGGCAAACACGTCTGGGCCCCATCTCCACTGACACCATCACAGGTGAGGGCCCGTGCATGCTGCTCCTCTCTGGGTCTTGAGCTTGGTGCATGGCAGGATTTGTGCGCTGAGCTGTGCTGGTGACTGGGTTCTAAATGGAATGGAAATGTTCTGTGTCAGATTGGGAATGTACGAAGGGATGGGAGCATGCAGGATTGAAGGAGTAGTTGGTAGTGATGAGTGTTGAGGGCTTGGTTGCATGGATGTTTGGATGGATGGAAGGTTGGGTGGTTGAGTAGATAACTCTTCAGTGAGCACAGGTGGATGATTTTGTGAATGCTTTGTAAGGTGATGAACACGTGGCTTGTTGGGTGTGTGGACATTTACTTTGTCTTGCAGCTGCAGCTCCAGCAAAGGAGGAGCCACCTTCCCCACCACGCCTGGGTGAGCTGACAGCATCCCACGTCAGCCCCGACTCCGTCCAGCTGCAGTGGAGCATCCCCGAGGGCTCCTTTGACTCCTTCACGGTGCAGTACAAGGATGCACAAGGCCAGCCGCAGGTGCTGCCCGTGGATGGTGGGTCACGCACAGTGACCGTGCCCGGGTTGGCACCGTCCCGCTGCTACAAGTTCAACCTGTATGGGATATGGGGGCGAAAAAGGCTGGGCCCCATCTCCACTGATGCTGTCACAGGTGAGGGCAGGAATTGGCACCTTTTGGGCTCTGGGTTTTGCAGCAGAAGTAGAAACTGAATCATGGCCTGTGCTGGGGATCTTGATTTCCTCTGGCAATTGGAACAGCTGGTGGGTGCCTCTTTAGGGAAGGATTCGTAATTCAGTGTATGAAGAATGAAGAGACCGATGGGGAATGGATGGAGTGGTGGCTGTTGAGATGAGACGTTGGCTGTTAGAGCAATTGACTGATTGGTGCATGGAGGGATACTTGAATGAAGAGCTTTGGGCTCCTATATCATTGCCTCTTTGAACCTGTGTGTAGAGTGGGCAGGGTCCTGGCAAGGTCAACTTGCTCTTTTTTTGTTGCAATATCAACATTATTTGACCTTTGAGAGATTTTGTTTTAGTAGTGGATGGATCATTCACGCTGTGGTTTGTATGCGGATGACTTGCGCAATGGATTGTTTTTAATAGAAGAGATTGTAGGATGAATCTATGGTGACATATGGCTGGTGGTTGGATGGAAGGCTGTGTTTCTGTGGAGCAGTGGATGGTTGGAAGGACTATTGGATGCGCTGTTGAGAGTTGGAGGGATCTACAATGGATGGTTGGACTCTTCCAGTATAGACTATAGCTGAGTTGGAAAGGACCAGGAAGGACCGTTGTTTTTTGCTCCTGGCTTCATACAGGGTCACCCAAGAATTAAACCCTACTTATGAAAGCAGTTTAAATGCTAGGAGAGCTGAATAGTTGATGGTGTGGAGTCTCGGGTGGGAGGTGTCCCAGTGGAAGCTATAGGAGATCTATAAGGCACCCCAATGCCCCCTGGGTGTGGGAGTAGTGTGGGTGGGGGTCACTGGGATACTACAGCGGGGTGGGAGTGTCTCTGTGGTCAGTGGGTGCTATAGGGGGATGAGCAGGGCTCTCTTGGAGGCATTTGGGGGGTCCAAAAGGAGTTGATAGAAGGAGGGAGAGTGTGGAAGATCCACAGGGGGCTGCAGGTCTCAGTGCCCTCAATCTCTTCCCAGGTGCCCCAGGAACACTATGGGTGGGGACGCTGTGGCCCCGCGGTGCTCAGCTGCATTGGGCACCTCTCCATATTCCCCCTGATGGCTACGAGCTCATCTACGGGCCCCCCAGTGGCCCTGTGAAGGTAAGACCCCATAGCTCTCCCTGAACTTCCTAGGGGACCTCAGTATCTCTCAGGGTACCCCAGTATTCCTATGGGGGTCCCAGTAACATCCTAGGGCTCCCCTACAACCCTGTTTGTGACCCTAGGACTTCTTCTGGGGACCAGCATGGCATCCCTGAAGACCACAGTATTATTCTGGGTACCCCCACAGCCCTGTGAGAACCCCATTCACCCCTTTGGAAACTTCAGTATTCCTTGTGGAGACACAGATTTCCCCTCGGGGATCCCAATGTCCCTTTGGAGACCCAAATAACCTCCTTGGAGACATTGTTCCTACCCTGGGTGAACCCAAAAGCCCCACACCACCCAGGCACCCTAAGAACCCCACTGCACCCCACCATCCCATGAGATCCTTAATACTACTTTTGCAGCACTCCCATCCTCCTGGGCCCCTTTATGCTCCCTGGAGACATTAAATACCCCTGTAATGCCCTTTGGGGACCCCTGTAGCAACCCAATAACCCTCCCATGCTTCCCCTCCCCTCTCCCCCCCAGACACTGAAGCTGCCCCCCGAGGCAACATCCAAGGAGCTGTGGGGCCTGGAGCCCACTGGACACTATAAGGTGCAGCTCCGGGGCCGGGGGCTGGAGCCCCTCGAGACCACTTTTGACACCCGTGAGCTGGGAAAGGAGGTCCTGTGGGGTGGGAGGGGGCACTTTGGGAGGGGGACCCCGGGGTACCCAAATACCTGGATGCTTTGGGGTGATGGGGACGCATGGATGCTGGGTCCTGAAGTATGGAGGGGGTACACAGGAATCTGCATCCTTGGGTAGGGGGCACTGTTGGGGTTCCTAAGTACCTGAATAATGATAATATTTAATAATAATAATAACAATAATAACATAGGGGGGTTCATTAGGTGGGGGGACAGCGGGATGCCCTAATCCCTTGGTAGGTGAACCAACTGGTTGGGTCCCGTGGGTGGGGGCACCTACACTGCTCTGTCCCACAGCTCCCCTTCCACATCCACACCCTCGGGACTGCGCTGAGGAGCAGCTCAATGGACCAGGGCCTTCACGAGAGGTTCTCATCTTCCTCGGAGGCGACCGACGGCGGCCACTGAGAGTCTTCTGCGACATGGAGAGCGATGGAGGCGGCTGGCTGGTGGGGCTGGGGACGAGGGAGAGAAATGGGGGATCTAGTGGGTCTGTGGGGTGCTATGAGTCTGGTGGGCAATGAGGGTCATGGAGTCTGGTGGATGGCTCCATGGTTGCCATTATAGGAGTATTGGCAAGAGGAGTCCCATGGAGCAACTGGGGGCATTTGGGGTATATGGGGGGCGGAGGGAGTTCTGTGGGGGTTGAGAAGCAATGGGGAGTGGAGTGAGGGAGGCTGGAAGATTTAGGGGAGTTTAATGGGAAGGGTCTTGTGGGGCAGTTGGGGTAATTCTGGGAACTGCAGGGGATCCCAGTGTTCCTATGAGACTCACATTCCCCCTATACCATCCATGGGGATCCCAGTAACCCCCCTGGAACTATAAATGGGGGAGAACCCACGGAGCAATTTGGGGCTATGGTGGGCCTGGGAGAGGCAATAGGATGCCCTAGAGGACAATATGAAGGTTTTAGGGTGCAATGCTGGAGGTTTATGGGAAGGTAATGGGGGGTCAAGGGGCAGTGGTGGGGATTCTGACCCCCCTCCTCACTATCCCCCAAAGGTATTCCAGCGTCGCATGGATGGGAGCACTGACTTCTGGAGGGGGTGGGAGGAGTACGTCCGT
Organism: Coturnix japonica; assembly: GCF_054131305.1. Taxonomy (NCBI): domain Eukaryota; kingdom Metazoa; phylum Chordata; class Aves; order Galliformes; family Phasianidae; genus Coturnix; species Coturnix japonica. Next base: position 1,016,893 of record NW_028188953.1, read on the forward strand.
GGCTTCGGGAACGTCTCTGGGGAGTTCTGGCTGGGTGAGGACCCCAAAACATGGGGAGATTGAGGTCTGGTGTGAGGGGGGTGGTGGGAGGGGGACAAACTGGGTTGAGGATGGCTGATGGCTGCAAGGTGTGGGACAAAACCCCACTAGGACAGGGGGTGAGATCCCAGATGGGTGTGTGGGGAGGGGGCTGGTGGGGGGGGATGGTATGGGGCAGGACTCCAGGTGGGCCTGTAGGGTAGGGATGATGACGGCTGTGGGATGTGGGGCAGGGAATGTGGCGCTGCACACACTGACGGCCTTTGGGCCCACGGAGCTGCGCGTGGATCTCCGGACGCCGTCGGAAAATGCCTTCGCCCGCTATCGGGATTTCGCTGTCGGTGGCCCTGAAGACAATTTCCGCCTCCATCTCGGAGCCTACAGTGGCACAGCTGGTGTGTGTGGGGCAGTGAGGGGTCCTGGGGGGTATTAGGGTTGACTTTGACGCATGGGGGGGCTCTTGGGGATACCCAGATCATGGGGAGGTGGGGGGAATCCTGGGGAGAATAGGGGATGGTCTGCTTGCCCACAATGAGGGGGCCTTGCAGGGGTCTCAGATCATTGACCCATTGGGACCGCAGGGAGCCCCAGGGGGTTCCTGGGGATGCTCTGCTCCCATAGGGTGGTCTGTACGAGGATGTGGGGGCTCCTGGGGGGGGTCTGTGGCTCATCCTTGGGACTCTGAACCCAATGTGGGCATCCTGGAGGGCTCTCTTTAGGGGTCCCCATAACCTTGCTGTGGGTCCTACAGGGGATGCATTGTCCTACCATGCTGGGAGCCCCTTCTCCACGAAGGACCACGACCCCCGGGGCCGTCCCAGGCCCTGTGCTGTTGCCTACACCGGAGCCTGGTGGTACCGCAACTGCCACTACGCCAACCTCAACGGGCGCTATGGGGTGCCCACAGACCACCAGGTACTATGGGGACTGTAAAGGGGTCTGTGGGGATCGTAAAGGGGTCTTTGGGGGCATACAAACACCCAATGTGACAGGAGGGAGTCACCATGGGGGTTATGTGGGCTAAATATGGAGGGTTACCCCCTGTGAAGTCCTTTTAGCCCCATGTCTCTCCTATATGAGTATGGGGCCCTCTAAAGAGTTCTAAAAGCTGGGGCAGGGGAGTAGGGGGTATTTTGGGGCCCCCTGTAGGGCCTATTTATGTCTATAGGGCATGACCAAGTCTCCCCTCCCTCTCTGCAGGGCATCAACTGGTACCCCTGGAAGGGCTTCGAGTACTCCATCCCCTTCACAGAGATGAAGCTGCGGCCGCAGCGTGACTGAGAGCACTAGAAAGGTTGTGGGGTGCAGTGGAGCCTTTTATGGGGTCAATAAAGCTGCGAGTAACCAGCACTGACCCATGCATCCCACACACTGGGCTCAGGAGCTGTGGGGTGGGCAGGGCACGAGGCGCACGCGGAACGGGGCACAGCGCAGCACGGTGCCAGCGGTGACCCCCAAGTGGGGCAGAGCCCCATCAGATGGTGGTTCCAGGCGGAATCGCTGTAGGATGTGCCCCAAAAACACAAAGAGCTCTGCCCGAGCCAACGCCTCCCCCACACACGAGCGTGCCCCACAACCAAAGGGCAGCAGCGCTCGCCATGGGGCCCCCGGCTGCAGGAACCGCTCTGTGGGGCAGAACAGAGGTCAGAGAGTGGGTGTATGGAAAGGAACCCACCCTAGGTTTCAGAGCCCACATCTATAGGGTGGACCCACACATACCGGGCAGGAACTCATCAGGACGGTCCCAGACCTTGGGGTCGTGGTGTGCAGCGAAGAGGTTTGGGATAACGATGGATCCCGCAGGCACCAGCATTCCTGCAATGCTGGGAAGGGACAGAGTGCTGCTGGGACGGACCAGAAGCTACAGCAGCCAACTGGGACATACTGGGACTTACTGGGACCGGCTGAACTTTATTAGGGCTTACTGGGTGCTGATGAGCTCTACTGGGGCCGACCTACTGGTAGGTCCATGCTGGTCTGTAGTGGTGTACAGTGGTTCATTCTAATGCAAAACACTGACACAGTGCTGCATGGTTCTGCAGGTGGATGTGTGGCCCACACTGGTTGGTGCTGGCTCCCCCTGGTCTTTATGGCCCCGTACTGGTCCATACTGGTGTTACTGGCCTTACCTGGAGTGGCGCCGGGCACAGTGGGGCAGCGCAAGGGGCGCAGTGGGACGCAGGCGGAGGGTCTCAGTGATGGTGGCACGGAGCAGAGGCAGTCGCCCCATATCCCCCGGCTTTGGGGTCCCTGTGGGGCCCAGCACCTGGCGTAGCTCTGCACGCACCCGGTCCTGCACCTGGGACAGGAGACATGTCAGTGTGTGTCACCAAGTGCCACCATTGAGTCATTCATGGGGCAGCCCTCCCCTGCATGGGGACACAGACATGGATGTGACAATTTGGCGATGGCCATGGGGACACCAGGGACACGGGTAGGGGCACCACAGGGACATTATCCACATAGGGATGTAGGCATGGATGTGACGTGCACGTGGTGCTATGGGGAAGTGCAGTGGGGCTACAGGAGGGGACACTCATGGGACCTGTGGGGAAGCAGATGTGATACAGATGTGACGTGGAGTCACCTGGGGATGGTGCAGCAGAAAGGCCACAGCCCACAGCAGAGCCGCCGCCGTCGTCTCAGTGCCACCAATGAAGAGGTCCACGAGGGTCATGTGCAGGCGGTCCCCCCCCAGTGGCCCCATAGGGACAGTGGGGTCCCCCCCCAGCAGTGCCCCCAGCACTGTGTCCGCAGGGGGGGAAGCGCAGCCCTGTGAGGACACATGTGTCACCCCCTGGGGCTGTGTGCCCCCCCTCTGTCCCTACATCCTCACATCCCCACCTGGTGCCATCGGATTTGGGTCTCCACGAAGGCGTCACGGCTCTTCACCAGGCGCAGCAGCTCCCGCAGCCCCGGGTTGGGCAGCACCTGTGGGATATAAGGGACCCCCCCCACAGTGCCCTACAGAGCACCCCTGGGTCCATAGTGGCCCCATATTCCCTCCCAGCACCATACAAACCCCATAGATCATTTCCAACCTAAGACAGCCATAGAGAATCCCCCCCCCCAGCCCCATACAGACCCTGTAACACCCTCCCAGGGCTCTATGACCCCTTTAACACCCCTCAACCCCATACAGACACCCCAGCACCATCTATAACTCCCCCCCATCCTCATTACAGACCCCTGAAGCCCCACATGGACCTATACCACCTCCTCCCATGCCTGTATCCCCCCTTCCCAGCCCCACGCTGATCCCATATGCCCTATAGGGCCCTGCAGGGCTCACCCTTAGTGGAGGCAGCACATCCAGAGCCCGCACACTGGCCCGGCCCCAAACCTCCAGCAGTTCCACCACACAACGTGTAAAGGAGCGCACCTCCGCCTCAGGGGGCATCTGTGGGGCACAGGGCTTGGGGTCACCCTACAGGGACACCAGGGTCCCCCCAGAGACTCCTGAATCTAAACACGTATGTGGTCGTTTGGGTCCCTCTAGAGGTGGCTGCATCCCCAAAGGGAAACCTCAACACTTGCATCCCCTTAAGGAGCATCTGGATAGCTGACACCCCAAGTGGCACCTGAGCATTTGGGATCCACCCTCCTTGGACACCTGGGTCACCCCAAAGACACCTGGGACCCCCTGAGTAGAACCTGGACATCTGAGCCCCCCTGTAAGTGGCACCTGAGCCCCACTGCTCCCCCAGGTGGCATCCAGACCCCACAGCCCCCCTTGTGTACCCACCAGATCCCCGAAGGCGAGACGGCAGATGGTGCTGCAGGTATGGAACGCAAACGCCTCAAAAAGATCCACTGGGGCAGCCCCGTAAGAGCTCAGCTCCTGTGGGGCAGGAAATGGAGTCACTGAGGATGTATGAGTGCCCCACAGGGGGGGGTTAGCATGAGTAAAGGGGAAGGGCAGCACGGCCCTGGGGCTGATGGGGTCCACCTGGGGTTGGAGGGCCCCATGTTGGGGTGCTCACACTGCACAGCGCCCATCCCTGCAGTTCCAGGATGGGCTCCAGGTGTCTCACAGCTCGTGCCAGCGCTCCCCGCGTTGCCCCCAGCTGCCGTCTCCACTCTGGGGATGCATCCCCCAGTGCCAGGTCCTGCCCCCCACGGGACACCAGGGACGCTGTGGGGTGACACCCGTATCACCCATGGGACCTCCCAGAGCCCCCTCAGAGAGATATAGGGATCCTATGGGACCCATCTGGTGTACCCCAGGCACCCACAGCAACCCCTCCATCACCCATAGGGAATGTTAGAGACCTTTTCCCCCCCCAAAATCCAACCAGACTCCTTCAGAGATCATGGGGACCCCCGCCCAGTACCTCCTCCAGATAACCAACAGTGACCTATAGGGTCACCCCCTCTCCTAGCTCCATCCCCCCTCCACCCAAATCCCATGGGAACCCCTCAGACACCAATTAGGACCCCCTAGAACCCTCAAACCCCCTCAGATACCCATAGAGATCTTTACAGATCCCTCCTGGGACCCTTCCCAGAAGCACAAATCCCAAAGAACCCCCCTTGAAGATTCACAGAGACCTCCCTCTGACTCAAACCTCATGGGGACCCCCCCCAACCCCTACAGACCCCCCATACCCAGGTAACTATGAGGGCGTCCCACGAAGTCCCCCCAGCGTCGTGCCAGAGCCTCACGGATGGCGGCTGCAGAGCTCAGCACCACCACCTCTATGGGGGGGGAGGAGAAAGAGGGGCAAAAAATGAGTGGGTTGGAGGGAAGGGACCCTCATGGGGACCCTGAAAGCAGGGAGGGGGGGAGGTGAGGGGTACCAGGATGGAGTTGGGGGGGGGAGGGAGGTGAGGGGTGCCAGGATGGAGTTGGGGGGGGGGGACGAGGGCTCCCTCCATCCTCTCAATGGGTAATTCTGGGGAGCCTGTGAGTTTGGGGGTCTTAAAGGGGGAAGGTTCAATGTCCCAAGGAGTAGGGGGTTACGGGGAAGAGAGGGTCAGGGGGGCCTCAAGGGGGGTCAGGGGGATTGGGGGGGGGTCATGAAGGTGCCCCCCCTACTCACCTCGCCCCCCCAGGCGCAGGCATAAGGGGTCCCCATAGGTTCGGGTGAGGATGTGGAGGTGCTGTGGCCCCTCTGGGTGCAGAAGGTGGAAGACCCCCCACCACGGTGCCCCCCCCCGCCTGGCTGACCCCCCCCAGATCAGGGCCAGGAGGAGCAGCAGCAGAAGCATCACCGCCACCATTGCTCTATGGGGTGTGTGTGGGGGGGGGGCCCAGCTCTGCCCCTATAACACCTTATGAGGGGGAGGGACCCCAAAAGCTCCACCCCCACACACCCAAAACCCTCCTCCCAGAACAGGGGCATGGAGTTGCAACCCCCCCCCCCCCCAAAATTCATTATAAAACATACAGGTTTTTCTCATAAAAATACATCAGTGTGTGGCCCCCCTCAAAGTGCTTCCAGAGCCACGGGGTGCCCCCTCCCCTCTCCCCCCCCCCCCCCCCCCAAAAGAAATCACTGAAGCTCCCATTGCGTGCCCCCCCCCTCCCCATTATCATAACCCCACCCCAGCAGCAGAACCCCATGAGTATGAATAGGGGAGGGGGTATTTATTACGGGGGGGGGGGGGGGCTGCTCAGAAGCCCTCCCCCTGCAGCCCCCGTAGGCGCCGTGCCAGCTGCAAGTCTTTGGGAAACAGAGTGACTCGCCGAGCGTGCAGTGAACACAGGTAGGCGTCCTCCAGCAGATGCACCAGGAACGCCTCTGCTGCCTATAGGACCCCGGGGTGGGCATCCCCCATAAAGCAAAGTGGGGAGGGGGGGGGGTGTCAATTCCTACCTCCAAACCACCCCATAAATACCACGTCCTCCAAAACAACACCCCCCCCCCATAAAACCAACCACAAACTCCTTCCCTACAACCTCAATAATTCCATATCTCATCAACCTCCAACCCGCCCCCCTCCAAAACTCCCCACCCCCATAGAGCCCTTCCCAAGCCCCAAAGAGACCCCCAGGCACAAAAGGGACCCCAAAATCAGCCTCCCCCCACCAATAAACCCTTTTTGGGCACTACAAAGCCCGCCAGCAACACCCAAAGTGTCCCCCACGCTATGGGGGGGTATCCTAAAACACCCCCCCAACACCACCCAAAAAAAGAGAATCCATAGGGCCACCCCACCTCCTGTAGGGCCAATAGGGCCATAGCCTGCCACTTGTAGTCCACGCCCCGTGTGAAGAGTAGGCAGATCTCCCGTACCTGGGGGGGGGAGGGGGAGGGGAATTAGGGGGGGATAGAGGGGGGGGCCATGAGGACATTGAAGGGGGGGGACACGATGGTGGCATTGCATCAAGGGATGTGACAGGGAGGCACAAGGACACGAGGGGGGGAAGGGGGGGGACACACTGAGTCAAGGATGCGGCGTCCCTGGTAAGGGGGGGGCACAAGGACATGGGGGATGCCCATTGGGTGGGGGGGAGGAGGCCAATAGTGGGGGTGCATAGGAGTTGGGGGGGGGTCTCATTTTGAAGGGGGGTTCATTTTGGGGGAAGACCCCAATTTTGGGGGGGGAGGTTCTCATTTTGGGTATGAAGGGTCCCGTTTTGGGTATGGGCCCAGTTGGGGGTGTTCCATTTGGAGGGGGGGGGGAATGCCCACTTTTGGGGGTGGGGTCCCCACTTTGAGAGGGGTCCCCACTTTTTGAGGGAGTCCCCACTTTTGGAAGGGGGTCCCTACTTTTGGGGGGGTTCCCACTTTTAGGGGGGGGTCTCCACTTCTGGGGGGGTTCCTACTTTTGGGGAGGGGTCCCTACTTTTTATTGGGGGGTCCCCACTTTTGGGGGGGTCCCAACATTGGGTGGGGGTCCCATCTTTTAGGGGGGGTCCCCACTTTGAGGGGGTTCCTAGTTTTGGGGGGGGTTCCTTCTTTGGGGGGAGTCTCCACTTTGGGGCTGGGGTCCCTACTTTTGGAGTGTCCCCACTTTTAGGGGGGGTCTCCACTTCTGGGGGGGTTCCTACTTTTGGGGAGGGGTCCCTGCTTTTTTATGGGGGTCCCCACTTTTGGGGGGGTCCCAACACTGGGGGGGGTCCCCACTTTGGGGGGGTTCCTAATTTTGGGGGGGGGTCCCTTCTTTGGGGGGAGTCTCCACTTTGGGGCTGGGGTCCCTACTTTTGGGGGTGGTCTCCACTTTGGGTGGAGGTCCCTACTTTTGGGGGGGGGTCCCTATTTTGGGGGGGATCCTTAGTTTTGGGAGGGGGTCTCCCCTTTTGGGGTGGTCCCTACTTTGGGGCTGGGGTCCCTTCTACTGGGGAGGTACCTACTTTTGGGGGGTTACCCAGTTTGGGGGGGTCCCTACTTTTGGGGAGGGGTCCCTAGTTTTGGGTGATGTCCCTACTTTTGGGCAGGGTCTCCACTTTTTTGGGGGGTTCCCTCTTTTGGGGGGGTCCCACTTATTTGGGGGGTCCCTACTTTGGGGCTGGGGTCCCTACTTCTGGGATGGGTCCCCACTTTTAGGGGGGTCCCTACTTTTTTGGGTGTCCCCACTTTGGGGGTGTCCCATCTTTGGGGGGGGTCCGCACTTTGGGGCTGGGGTCCCTACTTCTGGGGTGGGTCCCCACTTTGGGGAGGGATCCCTAGTTTGGGTGGTGTCCCTACTTTTGGGGGTGTCCCCACTATTGGGGGGGTGTCCCATCTTTTCGGGGGTTCCCACATTGGGGCTGGAGTCCCTACTATTGGGGGGGGGTCTCCACTTCTGGGGGGGTCCCTATTTCGGGGGGGGTCCCTACTTCTGGGGTGGGTCCCCACTTTTGGGGGGGGGGGGTCCCAACATTTGGGGAGGACCCCACTTCGGGGGTGTCCCATCTTTTGGGGGGGTCCTCACTTTGGGGCTGGGGTCCCTACTATTGCGGGGGTGTTCTCCATTTCTGGGGTGGCCCCAACTTTTGGGGGGGGTCCCCACATTGGGGCTGGGGTCCCTACTATTGGGGGGGTGTTCTCCATTTCTGGGGTGGCCCCAACTTTTGGGGGGGGTCCCCACATTGGGGCTGGGGTCCCTACAATTGGGGGGGGGGTCCCATCTTTTGGGGGGGTCCTCACTTTGGGGCTGGGGTCCCTACTATTGGGGGGTAGGGTCTCCACATCTGGGGGGGGTCCCTACTTTTGGGAGGGGGTCCCCACTTTGGTTGGAGGTCCCTACTTTTGGGGGGGGGTCCTCACTTTGGGGCTGGGGTCCCTACTATTGGGGGGGGTCTCCACTTCTGGGGTGTCCCTACTTTTGGGGGGGGGGGGGCACTTTTGGGGGGTCCCAACATTTGGGGGGGTCCCCACTTTTAGGGGTGTCCCATCTTTTGGGGGGGGTCCTCACTTTGGGGCTGGGGTCCCTACTTCTGAGGTGGGTCCCCACTTTTGGGGGGATCCCTACTTTTTTGGGGGTCCCCACTTTTGGGGGGGTCCCAACATTTGGGGGGGGTCCCCACTTTGCGGGTGTCCCATCTTTTGGGGGGTTCCCACTTTGGGGCTGGTGTCCCTACTATTTGGGGGCGGGGTCTCCACTTTTGGGGGGTCCCTATTTTGGGGGGGGCGTCCCTACTTCTGGGGTGGGTCCCCACTTTTGGGTGGGTCCCAACTTTTTTGGGGGTCCCCACTTTTGGGGGGTCCCCACTTTTAGGGGGGTCCCTACTTTGGGGCTGGGGTCCCCACTTTCGGGCTGGGGTGCCTACTTCTGGGGTGGGTCCCTACTTTTGAGGGGGAGTCCTCACTTTGGGCTGGGGTCCCCACTTCGGGGGTGTCCCATCTTTTGGGGGGTTCCCACATTGGGGCTGGGGTCCCTACTATTGGGGGGGGGGGGTCTCTACTTCCGGGGGGGTCCCTATTTTTGTGGGGGTCCCAACATTTGGGGGTGTCTCCACTTCGGGGGTGTCCCATCTTCTGGGGGGTCCCCACTTTGGGGCTGGGGTCTCCACTTTTATGGGGGGGTCCCTACTTCTGGGATGGGTCCCCACTTTTAGGGGGGGTTCCCACTTTGGGGCTGGGGTCCCTACTATTGGGGGGTAGGGTCTCCACTTCTGGGGGGATCCCTACTTTTGGGGGGGTCCCCACTTTGGGGGTGTCCTCACTTTGGGGCTGGGGTCCCTACTATTGGGGGGTAGGGTCTCCACTTCTGGGGGGGTCCCTACTTTTGGGAGGGGGTCCCCACTTTGGTTGGAGGTCCCTACTTTTTTGGGTGTCCCCACTTCGGGGGTGTCCCATCTTTTGGGGGGGGTCCTCACTTTGGGGCTGGGGTCCCTACTATTGGGAGGGGGGGTCCTCCACTTCTGGGGGGGGGCCCTACTTTTGGGGGGGGTCCCTACTTCGGGGGATGTCCCATCTTTTGGGGGGTTCCCACTTTGGGGCTGGGGTCCCTACTACTGGGGGGTAGGGTCTCCACTTCTGGGGGGATCCCTACTTTTGGGAGGGGGTCCCCACTTTGGGCTGGGGTCCCTAGTTTTGGGGGGGGCGGTCCTCACTTTGGGACTGGGGTCCCTACTATTGGGGGGGGGTCCCCACTTCTGGGGGGTCCCAACATTTGGGGGGGTCCCCACTTTTAGGGGTGTCTCATCTTTTGGGGGGGGGTCCTCACTTTGGGGCTGGGGTCCCTACTATTGGGGGGGGGGATCTCCAGTTCTGAGGGGGTCCCTATTTTTGGGGGGGGTCCCCACTTTTGGGGGGGTCCTATTTTTTGGGGGGGGGGTCCTCACTTTGGGGCTGGGGTCCCTACTATTGGGGGGGGGTCTCCATTTCTGGGGGGGTCCCTATTTCGGGGGGGGTCCCCACTTTTATGGTCCCCCGTTATGTGTTATGGGGGTGGGTTCCGTTTCGGGCCCGTCCCGTTACCACACGAGCGAAGGGCCGTCGGCGCAGCAGCAACGCGGTGCTGCTCTGATAGCGGCGGATCTCCTTCAGCGCTCTCTGACCGGGCCGATACCGGCGGACTAAAATAAAGGCGAAAAGACGGGATAGAAAACAAACAACACCCCCCTCTCAATCCCACCCCCCCCATCGCCGGCTGCACTCACCGCGGGGTCTCCGGGGGGTCGGGGGGGGGGCTGTGGGGGGGCGGCTCCGGCGCCGCGGGGAGTGCGGTTTAGGCCGCGGCATAATGGCGGCCGCCGGAGTTCGAATCGCGCGCCCTGGAGTGACGTCACATCCGCTCAGCGCCGGGAAGCCGGAAATGGCGCTGAGCCGCTCTAGGCTGCGGGAGGGAGGGGGGTAGACTCTATGGTGGATCGGAGGACTGTGCGTTGATTAAAGCCGTTCTGATTCCAGTTCAACCCATTTATAACCCATTGTGATCTTTTTTGACCAGATGGGCCTTTTATGACCCAGTGTGATCCAATCTAACCACAATATGATCCCAATTGTGCTGCATGTGCACCTCTGGCACAGAGAAGAGAAGGTTGCGGGGTGACCTCATTGCAGCCTTTCAATACCTGAAGGGAACTTACTCCCAGGCGGGGAGTAAACCCTTGGAAAGGGCTGACAATAGCAGGACACGGGGAAATGGCTTTAAGTTAAAAGAGGGAAGATTTAGGTTGGATGTTAGGGGGAAGTTCTTCACTAGGAGAGTGGTTAGGCCCTGGAACAGGCTGCCCAGGGAGGTTGTGGATGCCCCGTCCTTGGAGGTATTCAAGGCCAGGTTGGACAGGGTCATGGGCAACCTGATCTATGGGGTCTCTATGGGGATCTATGGGGTCTATGGGGTCTCTATGGGGATCTACGGGGTCTATGGGGTCTCTATGGGGATCTATGGGGATCTATGGGGTCTCTATGGGGATCTACGGGGTCTATGGGGTCTCTATGGGGTCTCTATGGGGATCTACGGGGTCTATGGGGTCTCTATGGGGATCTATAGGGTCTCCTGGGCAACCTGATCTAGTAAAGGTGTATGTTTGGTGGCCCTGCTAGGCAGGGGGGTTGGAACTACATGATCCTTGAGGTTCCTTCCAACCTGGGTCATTCTGTGATTCTGTGGCACCTTCCTTCCAGAAAAAGGGAAAACACATTAAAATCTACATGATTTGCGGAGAGATCACCATGAGGAAATAAGTGAGAACTGCTCTTTAAGAAGAAAATAATAACTGGAAAGTCCCAAGCACCCGAGCAGCTTCTGCCCTTCCTAAAGCAACAGAGGACACTGGTCAGGAGTGGCAGAGAGCTGAATCTGTGCCTGGTTCATGGGCTGCTGCTCGTGTGTGCACTGTAGGTGTGTTGTAGGGTCTCCACAGCCAAAGGAGTTATGTTTGATCTTCCCTCATTCTGTCTTCCCAGTATTATGCCGCACACTGGGCATGTGCAGTGCTGCAGTTAGGATGGGAGAACCTATGATTCTGTGATCTCTGCTGCTTGGCAGCATGATGTAGATGTGCCCCGCATGATGGCAGGCCAGTACATCACCCCTCCAAGCTGTATGTACCCACAGCTGTGAATGTAAACACAGCCACACAGCCTTGCCTGCTGCCTTTGGAATGCCTGAGGATGACTGCAGTGAAGAGACTGTTGTGCCTGTACCACACATCAATGATGCCGCACACAAGTTCAGTTGTCTGGGGATCCAGTGTGTCCGAGGCTTCAGAATTAGCACTTACAGTATATTGCAATAAAGTTTGGCTTCTGGGCAATTTTAGAAAGAAAAGCCCTTTCTGAAACACCTGGATAAATTTCTGCATGGCACCTAAATCTCCATTCATTACTGTTTCGCTTAAAATGCATAAAATGACTGAGCTCTCTAATAACAGCTCCAAATTGTGCATTTTGCCCCTCTTGGGAGGCAAGCACATGCAAACTTTGGCTCATTGAGCTTACCCTCTGACTGAATGAAACAGCTTGGCAAATTGCTGATCTCTCGCAATGACTAACAAGCTTTGTAGGAGAATATACACTACTCCTGTTTTCTGATTCTCAGTTACCGTGGTAAAGGGTAAGTCAGTCTCATTCTTGAATTGGCACATTTTTGTAGGGTGGAATAGCTGCTCACCCATAGTGTCCAACGATTACATCAGAGTAACCCATAGAATTTCTGAGGTTGACAAATATGATGTTCAACAACTCCAAGTGCAAGGTCTTGCATGTGGGTTGGAGCAACTAGCAGTTCAGTAAGGATGTAAGGGGATGTAAGGATGGAGCCAAAAAGACCTTGGGAGTACTGGTGGATAGAAAGCTGGACATGGGCCAGCACTGTGCCCTCACAGCACAGAAAGCCATCTGTGTCCTGGCCTGCATCAAAAGCTGCGTGGCCAGCAGGGTGAGGGAGGTGAAGTTTTTTACACTAGGGGTGGTGAGGTACTGGCATGGGTTGCTCAGAGAGGTGGTGGATGCCCCATCCCTGGAGACACTGAAGGTCAGGCTGGATGGGGCTCTGAGCACCCGATGGAGCTGTAGGTGTCCCTGTTCATTGCAGATGGTGGGACAAGATGGCCTTTAAAGGTCCCTTCCAACTCAAACAATTCTATGATTCCATGATTCAATGAATTGGTCCCAGTGTGATCCCTGTTTGTTCCAACACAATTCCAGTTGCTCCCATTCAAACCCAGTTTGAGCACACTCCCAGTTGATCCCAGTAACACGGTCACAATCAGTACTGGTTTATTCCCAGTTGATCCCAACCGATCCAACAGTGGTGCCAGTTGACTTCAAAAATGGCCCCAGCTGCACCCAACATGCTCCCAGTAGCTCCCAGTGGCTCCCAATGTCTCCCAGTTGCTCCCAGTTGCTCCCAATGGCTCCCAGTGGCTCCCAGTGGCTCCCAGTTGCTCCCAGTGGCTCCCACGGGCTCCCAGTTGCTCCCACTGGCTCATAGCTGGCATCCCAGTTGGCTCAGGCGGGTGATGAACTCCTGCAGTTGGGTGCAGTGACCCCGTAGCCGTGTGGCCCTACAGTGTCCAGGGGACGGCACCTCCTCCACCCAAGAGTTGGGGCCCAGTAGGAACTGGGGGCTGTGAATGGGGACAGAGTCAGGGATAGCAGGGCATGAGGTCAGGACACGGGGTAAGGAACACTGGGATATGGGATATGGGAACACGTGGACTTGGGGATATGGGGATGTGGGGCACAGCCCCTTCTCACCGCCCCTCAGGGTCCCGCGTGCCCCCACTACCCCCCATCACCAGGTAGATGTTATGGGGTTGCAGGCGTAGTGGGCAGCTCTTCCGCACCAGAAGCCGTCTCCGCTCCCCAGGGGCCGCTGTTGTGTCCTGCCCTGTACCAGTACACACCAGTATGAACCCTCTAAACTTCCCCAGTACCACCCAGTATACTCTCACATTGTTCAAGTATGGCTGAGAGACACCCCTGCCATAGCACAACATGATGCTACCCTACTATGGTCAAATGTAGCCCAGCGCCCACTTCTCACCCCATAACCTCTTCCAGTGTTCCCAGTATACCCATTCAGTCTCTACCGGAGTTCCTATCCACCCAGTCTCAGTTCCCAGTCCTTCCCAGTCCCTCCCAGTACTCCCTACCTCTCCCAGTCCCTCCCAGTGCCCTCAGTCTCACCTCCAAACAGCACCTCCTTGATTTCTGTCTCAAATGCCACAAAGGCCCCAATCTCACTCTGGGACAGCACCCGAACCACCAGCGCTGGAGGTCAGAGGGGGGGTATGTGGTCAAAGGGGTCATAAAAATGGGGTCATAGGGGTTATTGTATCAGAGGAGTTATGGGGGACATCATAGGGCAGCTGTGGCTTTCTTGGGGTCAGAAGGACAACTGGGGTACAGGGAGAAATCTACAGGATCCTAGTGAATGTTTTTAGGGTTCAGGGGTCACTTGTGGGGTACAGTGCACAGCTGTAGGGCTCAGGGGCAGCGGATGGGATTGAGGGCAGTCAGGGTTTGGGATGCAGCCAATTTGGGGTCAGCAGGTTTGAGGTGCAGTGATTTGGGGGTCTCACCGTAGTCCACACGTGGGCTGTAGCAGGCAAAGTCATGGCGGTCATCAGCCGTCACATCTTGTGTCTTCCTCTGGGCATGGGGACACCCCCCTGAGGACCCCCAACATCAATAGGGTCCCCCAACATCATCAGGGACCCAAAATACAAGGTTCTTGGTGAGGCTTCCCTCTATGTCCTTCATGTCCCTCCCCCACGTTCCCGCATAAATCCCATAACCTCACCCCAAGATCCTCCAAAGTTGGGCGGAGGATGTGGGGGGGTGTTCACTGAATGGGGGCCCTATATATGGGGGTCACAGTGGGGTCCCACCTTGGGCGCATTCACAGATCTTGGGGGAGCACAGCGTGGCGATGGTGCTGCTCCTTTGTGGGGCGTTGTAGAAGATGGTGCAGCGCTGACCTGGATGAGGCACAGAGGGGTCAGAGTGGCCATTCCTCCTTCAATGGCCACACCCACAAGGACCCCCACCTATTTAGGCCCCGCCCATTGAAGACCCCACCCACCAGGCTCATAGTAGTCATAGATGGCCGCCATTGCTGGCTGCATGTGACCCACGGCCACGTCCTGGGTGGCACCAAAACTGAGACACTGCCGCTCGGAGGGGACCTGGGGACAAGGACAGGAATGAGGACACGTGGGGAAACATGGGGATATGTGGGGAGAACGGGATATGGTATGGGGACACATGGACACGGGGGATATAGGATCATAGGACCACTGAGGTTATAGGGTGACATAGGGGGACACACCTCGTCCAGGTACAGCACCAACTGGTTCCCATCCAGCTCATAGTGACTGATCCAGTGATCCACCACGTCCCGCAGCTGTTGTGGGGATAGCAGCACCCGGATACGTCCTCCACCCCAACACCCACATTGAACTATCCAACACCCCAACAGTCCAACTCAACAACTCCAACTCAACATCCCCAAACCCCAACACCCTCAAACCCAACAACCCCAACTCAGCGTCCAAACCCAACATCACAACACCTCAACAGTCCAACCCAACAGCTCCACCTCAACACCCCCACACCCCGACACCCTCAAACCCAACAACCCCAACTCAACGTTCCAACCCAACATCACAACACCTCAATAACCCCATATCCCACAACTCCAACATTCCACTACCCCAAACAACTCCAACATCCCCATACCCCATAACTCCCCTAAGCTATTCTATGTCCCCCAGTTCCCCCCAGGCCCCTACCTTGTCCAGATCTGTCCTATGGGGTGAGAAGCCACTGAGCAGAGAGATCTCCACCACCACCATCCCTGTTAGCACCACCTCTGGGCTCCGCCTACAACAAGCCACGCCCATTATATCAAGCCACGCCCATCAACAAGAAGCCCCGCCCCCAATTAAAGGAAGCCCCGCCCCTCACCAGAAGCAGACCAGGAAGGCCACCTCGTGGGCTGAGCTTTGTGTGCTGCGGCGATGGCGCTTCCGGGCATCCCATGAGGATATGGGGCTGAATGGGGTGGGGTCATCTGCTGCCCCCTCCCCTTCAATAGGCCCCGCCCCTTCCACAGGCTCCTCCCCCTCTTTAGGCTCCGCCTCCTCGTAGTCATAGCCCTCATAGTCCTCATCTGCTGGGGGTTGGGATATGCAAAACAGGGTCGAGGCCACGCCCCCTTGTGATGAAAAGGGGTAGGGGGCTTTGGGGTGGGAGGGGTCTCACCGTGGTATAAGATGGGGCCGGTGATGGCCACCTCTAGGTGCAGTGCCTGGCAGGTGGCATTGGGAGGTGACAGCAGGCGGAACTGGCGGAGCACCTGGGGACAGCAGGGGGACAGCGTGAGACCGTGATGGGACAGCAAAGGGACAGTGTGATGCCATGATTGGACAGCAAGGAGACAGTGTGACACCATGATGGGACAGCAAGGGGACAGCGTGAGACCATGATGGGACAGCATGGGGACAGAGTGACACCATGATGGGACAGCAGGGGGACAGCATGACACCATGATGGGACAGCAAAGGGACACCATGATGGGACAGCAAGGGGACCCCACCACAGCATGAGGGGATACCACGAGGGTTGGTGACCTCTTGGAGGTGACACTGATATCCACACAGCCACCCACCGTCAACGTTCCTTCACCATGTCCCTCCACCTGCACCGTCACTGGGCTGCCCAGAGGCACCTGGGGACATGGGGACAGAGTGAGAACCCCAAAGCCATCACATCCTGCCATGTCCCCTCATAACCCCTGCGTTCATCGTGTCCCCAAGTTCTACCATGTCCCCAATGTCTTCATGTCCCCACTGTCTTCACATTACATCCCACCAGGTCCAGATATGTCCCCTATGTCCTCACGTCCCCCCATGTCTCCACGTCCCACCATGTCCCCACCTGCAGCTCCTGCTCCAGCGGCTCCAGTCCTGGCTTCAGCGTCACCTGAGTGCCACCAGCCTTCCCCCGGGCACTCCCCGGCCAGGAGAGCCCCAAGTTCATCTCCGATGAGCTCCCGCGGCCCCAATGCAGCCACATTTGGGCCAGTGCCTCCAGGGCCACCACTGTGTCCTGTGGGAACGCCAAACAGCTTAGGGACACTGCCACCAAAGGGGACCCTGGGGATCAAATCACCCCAAGGCACCCTGGAGGGATGGGGGGGAGATAATTGACCCCCACCTACCTGCGTGGAATGGAAGCCACCACCATAATTGCTCTGCTGTCGGAGCCATCGTGCTGCCCTCCCAGCCCCAGCAATGTCGCGGCTCTGCAGCAGTGCCAGCAGGGCATAACCTGTCGCCTCCACTGTGGCTGCAGGGCCACCGGATGGCCAGAAGGTTGCACGGCCACCTGGGGGGCATGGGGGGGACATGGGTACATATGGGGTCATAGGGGTTCATGGGGGGAGGAATTAATCAGGAGAACGAACTGAAGAATGAATATGAGGGAGAGTAACGTCAATAGGAATGGATGCGAAGAACATGAAGAAGAGCTCAAGGGAGAATAAAACATAAGGGTTCGAATCTGAGGAAAGGGATGGAGACATCCAGGAGATACACAGAGAGACAGAGATGACACCACTCCATGGGGATGAAGGCATCCAAGTGCCATCACCCCATTGGGGACGCACCGTGGGCGCTCCGGGCCATGCCCCGCAGACGTTCCACTGCTGGATGTGGCCCCGGAGGAGTGGTGTCCACCAGTGTCAAAGCATAGGAGGTGATGGCTGTCCCATAGGTCCCCAACTGCTCCACGTGGCCCCGGAGGAACGTGGAGGCCCGGGACAGGGATTTGTCCTGTGGCAGTGGGAGATGGAATGTGAAGACATGAAGATATGAGGGATAATGGGGACACAGACATGGGAAGATGGGGGACACTGGGGGTCGTGGAGACATACAGGGACACGGGGTACACTGGGGGATGGGGGACACAGAGGGATGGGGGGCAGGCTGGGACGTGGAGGGATGGGAGGACATAGAGGGATGGGGGAATAGTGGGAACAGGGAGGACGGGGTGAATGAAAGATGGTGGAATATATGGGGGGGCACAGTGGGGTATGGGAATATATGGGAGACATGAGGATGTGGGGTATGGGGGGCACAAGGGACACACGGATATGGGGACCAAGACACAGGGATGGGGATATGGGACTCACCAAGAGGGGCAGCTCGGGGCTGTCTGGGGGCAGCAGAGCACGGGCACCATGGAGGGCCACCACCACGAAGGCTGTCAGCGACACGGTGGCCTCTGGACCAGGGTCTGCCACACCACCCTGGGGACATGGGGACATGTGGGTGACACGATGTCAGCCTGCAGGGACCTTTAGGGGAGACACCGCATGGGGACATGGCACACAGCAGCTATGTGTCACCCACCTGCATCTCACGGTGAATCACAGCCCTGTGCTCCAAGAAGGCACCATCTGGGCGCTGCTGTTCCAGCACCCACCGCAGGGACTCAGCGGGACCGCTGGCAGCCACTGGTAAATAGGTCCGGGATAGAGCCAGCACACGCAGCACCAGAGCCGTCAGCCTGTGCCAGGACACCGTGTCACCATGTCCCCAAAGCCACATGGCCACATGTCCCTATGATGTCCTCACATCCCCATACCCCACATCCCCTTGCTGTCCCCATGCCCCACTGTTGTCCCCCCCTGCTCCCCTCACCAGGTGCTGCTGTCCCGGTGCAGCCATGCCCCATAGGAGCCATCGCTCTTGCGGAAGCTCTGAACCCTCTCAAAGCCTGTGGGGACATCAGAGACCATTGGGGACACCACAGACATCCCCTACATGGCATTGCAGCCCCACAGGGCTCTGCATCTCCACATAGAGCATTGCACACCCCATTGCAAACACCGCAGAGAAATGCAATCCATGGAGGAGAAATGCGAACCCCATAAAGCACTGCGCATCCCTTAGAGCACCCCACACACCATAAGGGACAACCCGCCCCATCAAGCACAGACCACCCCATAGCTCACCCTGCTGCAGGGTTCTGAGGCCGCGCTGTCGGTGCCCGGGGGGCAGCTGCCCCCATCCTTCACTCTCATCCAGGAACCGCAGAGCAGCAGCAGTGGGTGCCATTGACATCAGGGACTGCTCCCCACAGCCCCGGGGGGAGCGGAGCAGGGTGTCCCCCACCCCCAGAGCGCCCTGCAGTGCCCAGCCTGGCACTCGGCCTGGGACAGGGACAGCAGGGACAGGGGGACATGGAGATGGTGTGGGGTCAGGGGGACATGGGGACAGTGTGGGACAGGGGGACATGGAGATTGTGTAGGAACAGGGGGACATGGGGATAGTGTGGGGACAGGGGGACATGGGGATGGTGTGGGGAAAGGGGGACATGGAGATGGTGTAGGGACAGGGGGACATGGAGATGGTATGGGGATGGGGACATGGGGATGGTGTGGGGACAGGGGGACATGGAGATGGTGTGGGGATGGGAGGGGAGTGGGGGCACAGGGATATGAGGTCACAGAGGTGTGGGGATATGGGATATGTGACATGGAGACAGGATTTGGGATAGGCATGAGGACACGGATGGGAATGAGTAGGGGGATACTGGGGACACTGGGACACCCATGGGGATGTTTGGGGGACACAGGGTTGTACACGGGACATGGGGATGTAATAAGGACATGGGGACGTGTGGGGACACCCAGGGGACACACACACAGGGACATGGCCACACACATGGGTATGGGGACACAGGGACAGTCCCCATGTCCCTCATGCCCACCACCACATCCCAACCCCATGTTCCCATCCCCACACACCACTGACACGGATGCTCATGCTGAAGTCCCCATCAGGGACGATCTCAGCAGGGACGTCCCCTGGCAGCTTCAGGCTCCGGCTCCGTTTATCTGTAGGGACACCACACCACGAGGTCCAGCCCCACGTCCCCAATGTCCCCAGTGTCCCCCAGACCTCACACCCACCATCTGTGTCCAGGACATAGGTGCTCTCCTCCAGGTGCAGCTCTCCCTCGGGCTGTGAGAATGGGTGACATCATTCCCACCAAGGACATGGGGACACAGTGTCCACGAGGGGACAACTGCAGTATCCAAGGCCACCAAGGACCCCATGTCCCCAAATCCCATAAGGACCAACATGTCCATGGCCACCATGGACGCGGTGACATGGTGTCTGTGAACCTCAAAGTGACAGTCCCAGTATCCAGGGCTACCAGAGACCCATGAGGACAGCAGTGTCCAGGAGGTCACAGGGTTTAGGGTACCCCAAAGGTGACCAGAGGGGAACCCACTGATCTCACCTCGACATGCAGGACTCGTGTGACGCGGTCCCCCAGCCCCCATGGCCCGCGAGCAGTGATGGTGATGGGGATGTCCCCAGGGTGAAGGGCCACCAGGGTGAGGGGTGCAGCCACTGCCCGCCCCGGGGGCAGCTCTAGCATTTGGGGGACCCCTTCCAGCGCTGCGCACACCCCCTCCACTGCTGACAGTGTCACTGTCACCTGCATCACCAATAATATCACCTGATGTCACCAGGCTGTGGGTGGCCATGGGGCAGTGGGTGGGGGCTATGGGACAGTGGGGTAGGAAGGGGGGGGCATCTGTGGGGCAGAAGTGGTATCTATGTGCCACATGGGGCAGAAGTGGTTCCAGGTGTCTAAGGGGTTACCTGTGGGGTAGAAGGGGATATATGAGGGGAGGGGGTACCTATTGAAAGGAAAGGGGAATCTGTGGGACACAGGGCATTATCCATGGGACAGAAAGAAGGTATCTATGGGGCAAGGCGTATCTGTTGGAGGGAAAGGGGTATGTATGGGGCAGCAGGACAAGTATGGAGCACAGGGGTACCTACGGGGCAGGGGGGTTATCTATAGGAAGCAAAGGGGTATTTATTGGAGGGAAAGAGGTATCTCTGGGGTTCCTATGGGGTCTCTATAGGGCTTACGTTGATGCTGCGGGGCAGCCTGCTGTGGATGAGGGGCTGCAGCTGCAGCTGCTCTCGGGGACGGATGCTGGGGGGAAGCCGAAGAGCCACGCGCACGTCCTGTGTCACCGTCACCCGCTGCGGCTCCGCCACACACAGCCCTGCCAGGACCTCATCACTGCGGGGCAGTGCAGGGACACCAAAGGGACATTCCAGGGGGAGGGGGGATGTTGGAACACCATAGGAATTTGGGGACATGGGAAGATCAAGATGGGGATGTCAGGGGGACACTGTAGGGCCACTGGCGGGTGGTGATGCTCACCATGCCCGGGGACGATGGCGACCGCCTGAATCTCCCATGTAGTGACGGAGTCGGGGAGCAGCACTGAGAGCCTGGGGAGATGGGGACAGGGGGGACATGGGGACATGGAACATGGAGACGTGGGCCATGGGGCCATAGGGATGTAAGGGTATATGGGGACATATGGGGACACACCGCTTGGTGCCGGTGACACGGATGCGTCGCCACAGCCAGCTCTCAGGGAAGAAGCTCCTTGTGGGGACGTCCTCATCATCATCCAACAGCTGCTCTGCCAGCTGTGCCTCCAGCACTGCCATGGGGACAGCAGGGGGACATCCTCCCATGTATTGATCCCAGGTATGGGATGGCCCCAACCACAGGATCCCAGAGTATGGGATGGCCCCCTGTGCCACCACCCATGGGGACCCCCTATCCAAACATCCCCACACCAACGGGATCCCCATTTCTACAACCCCTCCATCATTCCCCACTGCAACACCAGGTCACCCCTTCCCCGCTTTGGGGACACTGCTGACACTCACCCCGTCCCAATCCCCTGCTCTGTCCCTTCCTCCTCAGGTTCTGTGCCACCTCACAGCACTGCAGGAAGGTGTCTTGGCAGCCCCCAACCTTTGTCACCCGCTGTCCCCTCTGCTGGCACGTGGCTCGGATGGGCAGCACCGTGGCTCCATCCCGGCAGCAGCGCCACATCACTGTGTTATTGCGCCATGGCCCCGCTGGGGAGATATGGGGACACATGGGGATGGGGCAAGGGATGAAGGGGGACAAAGCATAGATGGGGACAGGAGGAGATGGCAGATGGGGGGACATGATGGGAATTGGGACACCAGTGGCTGAGGGTGGCAGGGATGAAGAGACATGAGTCTGTGGGAATGTGGTGACACAGAGATAAAGTGACACCAAGATGGAGTGACATAGGGATGAGGTGACATATGGACATGGTGTTGGGGGACACAGAGACACGCTGAGACACAGGGATGGGGTAACATGGGGAAATTGAGGGCTCACCCTTCTCCTCCAGCAGTTTCAGCAGCTCCAGAGAGCGGCGTTGACGGGTGGGGGCCAGGGGACAGTGGGGAGCTGCAATGGGGACAACCCCGTCACCGCATCCTCATGGCTCCATGTCCCCAAATCTCAATGTCTCCATATCAGTACCTCCCCATATCCCAACATCCCCATGTCCCATATCCACCTGTACTCCCCTGTGTCCCCACGTCCCCACTCACCTACTTGCGCTGTGGGGCTGCCACCCCGCCATCCCAGCACAAGTCCTGCAGCCCCAAAGACCCCAACAGCATCGGGGCCACCCCTGTGGCTGCACCCCAAATCACTGCTGCCCAGAACCGCCTCCACCTGGAACACAGAACAGGGTCACCCTCTGTCCCCAAATGTCCCCAATGCAGCCACATGGCCCCATCACCTCCAGGCATCCCTAAAGTGTCGCCAGGATTTGGGGGATCCTGACAGTTTGAGGGAGATCTCAGGGCTCTGAGTGTCGGGGCTTTGGGTTTTGGGTGCGCGAGGATTTGGGGCATCCCCAATTTGAGGGGTTTTGGGGTTATGGAGGGTTTGAGGATTTGGGGTCGGGGGATTTGTGGTCACCTTGGCAGCATTCAGGCGGTGCCGTGGTTCCAGGTTCAGCACTGTGGTGTCAATGGCTCCAATGGCCACTGTGACTGGAGTCCCCGTTGTCACCGTCACCATCATTGGGTCCTGAGGGCGAAGGGTGGTCCCGCGTGGAGGGACCTTCACCTGCACCTGCAACCATGGAACCCAGTATGTCCCAGTATGTCCCAGTATGTCCCAGTGTTCCCAGTGCCACCAGAGCTCCCAGTGCTCCTGGCCCCTCCCAGCACCACTAGTATGGCTCAGTTCCTCCAGTACATTCCAGCCCCCACAATCCCTCCCAGTCCTCCCAGTCTCCCCAGTACATCCCAGTACATCCCAGTCCCCACAGTCCCTCCCAGTCCTCCCAGACTCCCCAGTTCTCCCAGTACATCCCAGTACATCCCAGTACATCCCAGTCCCCACAATCCTTCCCAGTCCTCCCAGTCTCTCCAGTACATCCCAGTACATTCCAGCCCCCACAATCCCTCCCAGTCCTCCCAGTCTCCCCAGTACATCCCAGTACATCCCAGTCCCCACAGTCCCTCCCAGTCCTCCCAGACTCCCCAGTTCTCCCAGTACATCCCAGTACATCCCAGTACATCCCAGTCCCCACAATCCCTCCCAGTCCTCCCAGTCTCTCCAGTTCTCCCAGTGCATCCCAGTACATCCCAGTACATCCCAGTCCCCACAGTCCCTCCTACTCCTCCCAGTCTTTCCAATTCCCCCAGTATACCCAGACCCTCCCATCCCTTTAAGTCCTTCCCAGTCCCCCTAACCCCCTCAATACACCCACCTGCTCATCACAGCCCCCCTGCACAGCCCCCCCCCACGCAGCAGCCACCACATTTCCCCCACTCAGGAAGAAGGCAACAACGTGGAGATATGGGGCCATGTCCGCTGTCACCGGCAGTGCCACCTCTGTCAGTGTCACCTGCGAGGCCACCGTGTGGGCCGCCACCACCCTCCCACGGGCCATTGCCTGCGGGGACAGGGAGTGTGTGACAGCATGTGCAGTGAGTGCAACGTAACCTGCACAACACACACATCCAACATGCTGGATGTGCAGCGTGTGAGCAATGCATGTGCAATGCAGCATGCATACCAGGGCATGCAACCCCCACACACATACTGCAAAGCACATGCGTAATACACAGTGTGTGTGCAACACGTAACACAACACGTAACACAAGACATAACACAGCATATAACACAGCACACAACGTGCACACGTGGCAATGCGCGTGCACAACATGCAACGCTCAAGCAACACAAATTGTGTGCAAAATGGAGTGTTCAACACACAACATGCAACACAACGTGTGTGCAACACCAAAGTGCCAGAGCTCACCAGGAGGTGGAAGCGCTTTGGAGTAGGGGGCGGCCCCATATGGTGCAGCTGCAGCCTCAGCTCTTCCCCTGGACGGACAGACCCCCGGGGACCCCCCAGCACCAGGAACTGCCCTGACACCGCTGTCATTGGGGTCACCATCAGCTGTGCCCGCGCTGGGGTGGCACCGGGTTGTCCTGCCTCCACCTGAGGGTCCCACAGACATCAGAGTGCATGGAGTCCCATAGCACACATCCCACACCCCCACGTCCCCCGCCCCGCGTCCCCACTCACGCTCAGCTCCATCCTGTTGGCTCCTTTGGGGACGTTGATGGGGACGATGATGTCCCCACTGTTGTCTGCCCGCAGCTCTATGAGGGGCGGTGAGGGGGCTCCGGTCACCCCCACTGTCACCTTCACAGGGACCCCCGGGGCTGTGGCCCCACCGGCCTGCAGCACCCGGCCCTGTGGGAGCACCAGAACATGCAGCAGGTGTGCACCAGGGCATGCAAAAGGCACCATTACCTTGCACGTGTGCACAGTTGCACATAGAAGTATGCACAGGTGGGTCTCAAGCATGCACACATAAGCATGCACACACATGCACCGCCTCGCACGAGTGTGCACAAGAAGGCATCACCTTGCAGAAGCATGCACAAGGATGCTCTAAGCATGCACAAGGCTTTGCACAAGCATCTACATGTTACATACCCCCCCTTGCACAAATATCTGCTCAAAGCACACATTGCCTTGCACAAGCATCCACAGCTGCACCTGGAGGATGCACAAGGCTTTGCACAAGCATGCACATATTACATACCCCCCCTTGCACAAATATATGTGCAAAGCAGGCACTGCCTTGCACAAGCACCCATATCTGCACCACCTTGCACAAGTGAGCCCAGAGCACGCACGCAGCCTTGCACAAAGCATGCATCTCCTTGCACAAGAATGCAAGAGCATGTCCCAGATACAAAGACATCCACACTCCTTTGCACGAGCACGCACAGATTTGCACACGTGCTCACCAGAAGGGTGTAGGGTGCTCCGGGCACGAAGAACCGTGCGCTCTTTTGCAGCTGCAGCACCCATTGGGACAGAACCAGCGGTACCAGCAGCTCCCGCTCCACGAGCTCCCCCCCTGTAATACAGTGCCAGGACATGCCCCCCATCGTGACCATGGGGACATGTAGCCACGCCCATTCAGGACCCCAAATCCTACTGAGATCACATGGGAACCCAAAAACCCCAAAGGACCCCAAAATCTTCCTGGAACCCTCAAACTCGAAAACCATAAAGACCCCAAAATGCTCCAAAACCCCTTTGGGACCCCAGAATATCCTTTTGGACCCCAAAAACCCCATTAAGACCCCAAAAGCTTCCTGGAATTCTAAAACTCAAAAACCCCAAAGCCCCCAAAATACTCCAAAACCCTTTTGGGACCCCAAAAAGCCCTTTGGGACCCCAAATACCCTTTTGGGACCCCAAAAGCTTCCTGGAACCCTCAAACTCAAAAACCATAAAGCCCCCAAAATGCTCCAAAACGCTTTTGGAACCCCAGAATCCCCTTTGGGACCCCCAAAAACCCCTTTAGAACCCCAAAAACTTCACTGGGACCCCAAAAACCACTTTGGGACCCCAAAAACCCCTTTAAGACCCCAAAAGCTTCCTGGAACCCTCGAACTCAAAAACCTCAAAGTCCCCAAAATGCTCCAAAACCCTTTTGGGACCCCAGAATCCCCTTTGGGACCCCAAAAATTTCACTGGGACCCCAAAAACCCCTTAAAGACCCCAAAATTTCTTTGGGACCCCAAATACCCCTTTAAGACCGCAAAATGTTCCTGGAACCCTCAAACTTGAAAACCATAAAGCCCCCAAAAGGCTCCAAAACCCTTTTGGGACCCCAAAAACCTCTTTGTGACCCTCCAAAACCCCTTTGAAACTCCAAAAAGCCCTTAAAGACCCCGAAAGTTTCTTGGCCCCGCCCCCTTTCCCGAAGCCACGCCCACCTGCCGATTCGACCACGCCCACCGTCAGGCGCAGTAGCGCCCCCTGCAGGTCGGTCAGCGCAACGCCAGCTGCTTTAGCTACACCCACCGGGGATACCTCCATGGAGGCGTGGCCTTCCGTCACCTGAGGGGCGGGGTCACATGGGGGGCGGGGTCAGTGATAAGGGATTATGGGGAAGGGGTGGGATCAAATCCCCCTTGTAGGGTTGGGGGTCTCACCTGGCATTGCTGCTCCAGACCCCTCAGGAAGCGACCCCCCTGGCCCCCGGCATCCCGCAGCCCCACACGCAGCTGTGCACGGCCCCACACTGGAGCCCCATCTGGGAATCTGGGGGGTCAAAGGGTCAGTGGGGTCAAGGGGGCCCAAAGATCAATGGGGTCAAGGGGAGGGGTCCCAATAGGGTCAAGGTCAGAGAAGGAGGGGTCCCAATAAGGTCAATAAGGTCAAGGGAAGAGATCCCAATAGGGACAAGATCAGAGGGGGAGGGGTCCCAATAAGGTCAATAAGGTCAAGGGTAGAGATCCCAATAGGGTCAAGGTCAGAGGGGGAGGGGTCCCAATAAGGTCAATGGGGTCAGGAGGTCCCTAGAGATCAATAGGGTCAGGGGAAGGAGTCCCAGTAGTCAATAAGGTCAAGGGGAGAGATCCCAATAGGGTCAAGGTCAGAGGGGGAGGGGTCCCAATAAGGTCAATAAGGTCAAGGGGAGAGATTCCAATAGGGTCAAGAGGTCAATAGGTTTGGGGGAACTCAAAGCTTATAGGGTCAAGGAGTGACTCCAAAGGACATCAGGGACACTGATTAAGGGTGGATTGGAGGGGAATTTGGGGGATTCAGGAGAGTTGGGAGGTTTTGGAGGAGACAGGTGGGGACTTGGGTGGGAATATTGGGGGAGATTGGGTGGGATTTGGGGTTTGGGTGGGATTTAAGTGGGGATCTGGGGGGATTTTGGCCCTGAGGGTCCCATACTGGACATGCAGGTGGACGCGCAGTGGGGCCGGTTCAGGGTCGCTCAGCACAATGAAGCCACGTTCAGGGCGGATGCGCACCTCGAAGCCAGGCAGCACTGGGGACAACATATGGGGTTATAGGGAGGGTATGGGAACACAACAGGGACCCCCAAGACCCCACTCACCGTATTTGCGCACCTCAAAGGCGGTGGAGCTGTTGGTGTTGGGACTGGCAGCCAACTGTGCCCGTATGTGCCATGTCCCTGGGCTGGGGACATGGGGACATGATGACCCTATGGCTCTCACAGAGCCCCTCTGGTGTCCTATAAGGCTCCTGACATTCCCTATAGGCTCCTATAGCCACTCATAGGCCCTATAGTCCACCAGAGCCCCTGTCATAGACCTCTATGGTCCTCTAGAGCTTCCCAGAGCCCTTATGGTCCCTATGGTGTGCTACAGCCCTCCAGAGTCCCTATGGCCCTCATGATTCCCCATACTCCCCTATAACCATTGTAGACCCCTATAGCCCCTAAGGCAACCTATAGTTCCCCCACAACTCCCTATAGCCCCACCTAGACTGCCATAGTCCTCCATAGTCCCTATCAACCCTATGGTGCCCTATAGCTCGCCACAGCCCCCTATGGCTTCTACAGCCACTAAAATGTCCCAGTAACCATATAACCCCCCCACTGCTCTGGCCCGTCTGCAACCCCTGTAGCCCCACATCCCCATAGCCCCCATCCCACCCCATAGCCCCCAATAGCCCCCTATAGCCCCACTCACAGGGCAATGTCAGGCAGCACCAGCTGGTCACTCAGCACCGTGTCCAGGGGCACCCGCTGCACCTCCCGCACTCGTGCACCCAATGGGTTCTAGGGGGATATGGGGGTACACAGTGAGACCCCAGCCTTGTAGGGCCACCCAAACCCCATAGGGTCACCAACAGCCTCAACCTTATAGGACCCATACCGTGATGGTGACCAGGACAGGTTCAGGGTTCGGCTGTAGGTCGGGGTCCATGGAGAAGACCCGGAAACGCACTGGAGACAAAGGGATATATGGGAACAGGATGGAGTTATGGATTTAAGGAACTTGGAGTTGGACTTTGGGTGACTGGGAGCATTTGGGGTGAGTCTGGGGGGAAATGGGTGAATGTAGGGTGAAAATGGGTGGATATGGGGTGAAAATGGGTGGATATGGGGGAATTTGGGGAATTGATGGTGGATTTGGAGGGGTTTGGGGGAGAATTTTGGGGTTGTTTTAAGGGAGTTGGAGCATTTGGGCCACTAGGGGTGGATTTGGGGTATTTAATGGAGGTGGATCGGGCAGATCTTTGGGGTTTGGGGTGCATTTGGGGCACTCACCAGTCTGTCGGGGGGCGTAGAGAGGTTTGTCTGTCTGCACAATGAGGTGACCCCGCGGCCCCCCCAGGGCCACACGTAGACTCTGGGTGCTGGGGGGGGGCAAGCGGGGGCTGTGGGCCTCCAGGAGCAGCCCCCGACCCCACAGCGCCCCACAACGCTCTGCCTGCACTGGGGTGACCTATGGGGGACATGGGAAGGAGGTGTGAGGTGACGTGGCAGGAGGGCACCCAAGGGTGCACATGCCCCTGTGTGCCATGGGGGTGTTCCCAACCCCCTCACCCCAGAGGACATCCCCCAATATCCCCATATCCCCCAGTGTCCCCATACCTCAATTTGTAGGAGTTGGTTGAAGTTGTTGTGGGCTGTGAGGGCAAATGGGACAGGGAGGGCACAGGGCCCAGCCCCACGGTCACCCTCAGCCCACGCCGTCACTGTCCCCGTCACCGGCCCCATAGCTGCCACAAAAAGCCCCATGGGGGTCCCCAGGGCCACACGCCGGGGGGCCACCAGCACCAACCTGAGGAAACACTGCTTGAGCCACCAGCCCCACAGCAGCCCCATAAGCCCTCCCCGATCCCATAAATACACAGATCCCACAAGAATCCCCCACCAAGCTCTGTCCCCATAACCTCCCCAACCACACAGAAATCTCCCTCAGTCCCACCAGACTCCATCACAACCCAATCCTACAACTGCCCTCAGCCCCACCAGCACCCCATAGTCCCCATAGTGGACACTGCGGGACATTCATAGTCCCATAGCTACCCCACAATCACCCCCAACCCCATAACCCAGCCCCATAGGTGCCTCATAACCCCATACTCAGGGTCCTGGGAGCTGCCCTCCATTAACAGAGTGAGGAAGAGGAGGAGGAAGAGGCTGAAGGCCCATGGAGGCCCCATGGCTCCGGCGGTGTGGGGCAGATCGGGGCAGTGCCACAGGGACACCAGGATTGGGGTCAATCATTAACGGGGGGGGTGGACATCAGGGTCCACCTACAGACCCGGAGAGCATCGACCCCAGACGGACCCACGTGGATGTGGGGAAGAGGGGCAGGGCGGCCCTGGGGGGAAAAGGCACCGACCCCAAAGGAAGCTCGTTGTCACTGCCACCCCCCTGGACACGGTGCCGCTGACCCTATAGATGAGACCCCATAACAGTTCCTTGAATGGAATGCAGAACGAATCCTTTCACTGCCCACGTCCCTCAAGACAGAGGTCCTCGGCCCCCCCCGGGGTAGGGACACGGCCGGGGTGGGGACATTGCCCGGGTGCCCCCCCGGTGTTCGATGGGCCGGGGGTTTCCCACACCGCTCCCATCCCATCCCCCCCCCCCCGCAAACACACCGCTCAGCGCTTTCGCTTTCGATTCACAACCTGCAAGACCTTATTCTGCCTGACTCCCGGTGACGTCACGCAAGATCTCGTTTACTATTGGCGAGGCACAGGCGGAGGAGCCAATGAGAGTGCGGGGAGGTCCGGAAAGTCCCCAAAAGCCGAAGGAGCGGCGCGGGGTGCGTTGTTTCCCGGAGCGCAGCGATGGGGCTGTGCGGGATGCTGGGGCTGCTGCTGTGCGCCGTGTGCGGGGCGGCGGGCGGTGAGTGCGGCCGGACCGGGACCCCTCCGTCCCCGTAACCCCAGCCCGGGGCTGTGCCCGTGGGACCCCCACCCGCGGCTCACGGCCCCGCTGCGCTCCGTCCCCGCAGAGCACCATAAACTGCGGTACTTCTCTACCGCAATGACGGATCCCGGCCCCGGGCTGCCCTGGTTCGTGACAGTGGGGTACGTGGACGGCGAAATCTTCGTGCACTACGACAGCACCGCGCGGAGGTACGTGCCCCGCACCGAGTGGATGGCGGCCAACATGGACCAGCAGTACTGGGATGGGCAGACGGAGATCGCACAGAGCAATGAGCAGATTGACCGCGTGAGCCTGGACAATGTAGGACGGCGCTACAACCAGAGCGGCGGTGAGCACGGCCGGCACCGCGGCTCCGTGCTGTGGGATGGGGCTCCATGGCGCAGTGCCGCCCGCACCCCCCAGGGCTGGTCCTGCCCGGCGGCACCGTCCCGGGGCTGCCCGTCACAGCCCCACCGAGCTCGGGGTGCTGCGACCCGGGGGGACCCCAACCCCATCCCCACTACAGTGGGACCCCTGGAAATGGAGGGGCCCCTCACCCCCTGCCCGGCTGTGTTTCAGGGTCTTTAACACGGCAGCAGATGTATGGCTGTGACATCCTCGAGGATGGTACCACCCGCGGTTATGATCAGGTGGCCTATAATGGGAGAGACTTCATTGCCTTCGACAAAGACACGATGACATTCACTGCGGCGGTTCCAGAGGCAGTTCCCACCAAGAGGAAGTGGGAGGAAGGTGATTATGCTGAGAGAGATAAACATTACCTGGAGGAAACCTGTGTGCAGTGGCTGCGGAGATACGTGGAGCACGGGAAGGCAGAGCTGGGGAGGACAGGTGAGGGGGGGGCTGCGGTGAGCGGCTGGACGTAGGGCGGGGGCTCAATGTGGGGAGCTCAGCCCGGCCCTCACTGCCGCCCACCTTCAGTGCAACCCGAAGTGCGAGTGTGGGGGAAGGAGGCCGACGGGATCCTGACCTTGTCCTGCCGCGCTCACGGCTTCTACCCGCGGCCCATCGCTGTCAGCTGGGTGAAGGACGGCGCGGTGCTGGGCCAGGACACCCACTCGGGGGGCATCGTACCCAACAGCGACGGCACCTACCACACCTGGGTCACCATCGATGCGCTGCCGGGGGATGCAGACAAGTACCAGTGCCGCGTGGAGCACGCCAGCCTGTCCCAGCCCGGCCTCTACTTGTGGGGTGAGTGAGGGGATGTGGGGCTGGGGGGCCCTGGGCTGCCCCTTCCCCTGCTGACGGCCCTGCCTTCTCCCAGAGCGGCCACAGTCCAACGTGCTGCCCATCGTGGTTGGGGTAGTTGGTGCCATTGTGGCCATTGCCATCTTGGCTGGTATTGGATTCTTCATCTACAGACGCCATGCAGGTAAAAGTGGAGGGGTGTGGGAGGACAGTGGGGGCTTTGAGGGCATTTAGGACTCCCTCATGAGCCCCCAGCCAGGCTGTGATTTGAACCTGTGCTGATACATCTCTCTGTCTTCAGGGAAGAATGAGAAAGGCTACAACATGGCGCCCAGTGAGTGATGAGGGCAGCACTGTCCCCCACCTCTGCCCGGTGCCAGGGCAGCGTTGGGGTCCCCACTTTCTCCCAGGGCTCCCCTTCCTGTTTCTTGGGGCTGCTCCATGCCCCACAGTGAGCACAGGGCTGGGGCTCATGGCTCTTCTTCTCTTTCAGGTCAGGATGGTGGATCCAGCAACTCAAGCAAAGGTGCGGTGTGGGGATGGGGGTTGGGAGGGGTCCCTGTGCTTCCTGTGGTGCTGCACTTGGGCTGGGCTGGGACTCTGCAGGGGGCAGAGTGTTGGGATGTGAACATGGCCCTATGGGACACCATCTCTTCTCCTCCACACAGGGAGCAACCCCAGCATCTGAGTGCTGTGCTTCAGCCTGCAATTGGCCATCTGGCCACATGAACTTTTGGGATCGGTGATGGACACAGCCCCATCCTCTGAACCTCTCACATCTCCCTCTGCTTCCTATGCTGTTATGCTTTGCCTGTGCTGCTTCCTGTGAAATAAAGTGATGTGATGTTCAGTGCTCAGCCTGCCTGCATTCTGCTCTGTGCTGAGGACCCGCTGCCCTCTCCTCTTCTACTCCACCTGCTGCTCACTGCCCCCATGAATCCCCTCATCCCTCATCACCTCCCCTCTGTGACCCCATGCTGATGGCTGCCTGCTCCCCATCCTACTTTTCCAGCTGCCATCCTTATGTGCTGGAATGTGGTCTCTCCTTGTCGCTCTTCCCAGGTGTCCCCTCCCACCCCCATCCTGCTGCCTTTCTAATCCTCACCCACACACTTGCCCACTCCACATCCCTCCTCCCACCCTTCCTCACGTTCTCGTGTCCCTGCTGTGCCCCCTCTGGCTTCGTAACCCCCCCATATTGTACCCCACTACCAAATAAAAACGATTCTTCTGCTGCCCTCCAACCCTCTTCTGGTTCTTTTTCCTCCCCCGTCTTTTGTTGTTGGGAACTCCGCTCTTCCTATTAGGGGGGCTGGGCGTCCCTCCCCCTCCCTGCGCTTCTTACGGCACCGGGACTCCGTCCGGTGTCTCCACCTCCACCCTCAGCGTCCCCATTCTCAGTCCCAACGCGCAGCGTAGATTCAGCGCAGATTGAGGGAACGCACGAGATACAGGGATCAACCCCACCAACTGAGCGCTGCGCACAGAGCACTGCACCCCACGCCTGCACCCGGGGAGGGGGCTCATCGCTGCCCCCCGGCCGTGCTCTGACCTACGGCTTCCCATTGCCCCTCGTATCCCCGATACCCCCGACAGAGGCCCTCGGCCCCTCCCCTGGGTAGGGACACGGCCCCGGTGGGGACACAGCCCGGGATGCCCCCGCTGGGCTGGGGTCGGCTCCGCACCGCCCCCGTCACCACCCCCGTTTCGCTTCACAACCTGCAAGACCGAATTCTGCCTGGCGCCCGGTGACGTCACGCACGCTTTCCCGTCAGCAATTGGTCGGGCTGCGGTGGAGGAACCAATGGGATCGCGGGGGGGTTCCCGGAACGAGGATGTGCGGAGCGGTGCGGAGCGGTGCGGAGCGAAGGGGTCGTGGGGGGCTTTGGAGCTGGGGCTGCTGCTGTGCGCCGTGTGCGGGGCGGCGGGCGGTGAGTGCGGCCGGACCGGGACCCCTCCGTCCCCGTAACCCCAGCCCGGGGCTGTGCCCGTGGGACCCCCACCCGCGGCTCACGGCCCCGCTGCGCTCCGTCCCCGCAGAGCTCCATACCCTGCGGTACGTTGAAACGGGTATGACGGATCCCGGCCCCGAGCTGCCCTGGTTCTTTGAAGTGGGGTACGTGGACGGCGAAATCTTCGTGCACTACAACAGCACCGCGCGGAGGTACGTGCCCCGCACCGAGTGGATAAAGGCACCTGGAGCTGTGGATCCCGAGAACTGGGACAGGAACACCCGGATCGCACAGCGCAATGAGCAGATTAACCTTACTACAACCAGACCAGCGGTGAGTATGGCCGGCATCGCTGCTCCGTGGTGTGGGATGGGGCCAAAAAATTTAATGTAGGGTTGGGCAGCCTCCTTCCTGTCTAATATAAGTGAGGCGTTAGATAAACTAGTATCACGGAGCTGACGGATAACACGTAACACCGAAGTCTAAGTTTCATTAAGCCATTGCCTGCCCATCTGTGCCTGGGCATGAAGTATTGCCAGACCCAAAATAGCATCTGGGGTGGAAATTGGACAGCAGTGTGTGTTGGTGGTGGGGGGGGAATGAGACACGGGTTGAATCCAGGCAGGAACAGTCTGAAGACATTCTTCCTTGTCGGATTTGATTAAGCCCTTCCGATATTTGGTAGCAAAGAGACAACAGTTGAGCAGCCGTTCTGTCTTTAGCAATAGAAGTCTGATGGAGTTTTGGACCAATTTTAACCCAAAGCTCCTCATCAAGAGAAAACACAGTTCTCAGCAATTCAGAAACATTTTTACTGCAACATTGAAATAAATCTCTAAAGGGTCCCATTCTGTGTTATCTGTAACTGACAAGAAAAAGGCCTTCAACGTTTGCATACTCTGATATATCGATTTGAATGATCACTGCAATTTGTGAAGCAAATCCTTTTAGAGTGCTCACAGCCATGCCTTTGAAACTAATAGGTAATTAGTGGTCGTACAAGTTTATGAAGTTGCATGTCAGATAGAATAATTATTAGTGGGCAAATGTGCCAAATGTGTTCTGGGATTTGACTTCTCAAATTAAGAAAAGGCTAATTGACAGCTAATAATAACTGAGCAATACTAATGCATTCAATGATTATTCCCATAGATTCCAGCATTGGTAACATTAGATCCTATTTGATTCACACCCAAATCCCCTGGAGACGGAGGAGCCCCTCACCCGTCACTATGCCCGGCTGTGTTTCAGGGTCTCACACATGGCAGAAGATGTAGAGGGCAGCTCAGATAACAGTGCAGCAGAGCAAGCTTTCTGTGCAGTCCAATCCCTCTCCACAGTTGAGTGGAGTGATGGAAGTGGAAAACTCCGAGAATGTCCCAAGCCCGACACATCCTCCAGCTGTAATCAATGCTGCAGATGATGATGGTGAGTGTGGTTGCTGCTGCTTTTGATCTTGAAGGTGTTTGTGCTGGATGACTCGCTGAACACCCGCAGGTTGACTAGGAAGGGGCAGCAGCCTGGCCAGCTCACTGGGGTTTGCCTGGCAGCAGTGAGCAGAAATGGGAATGCAGGAGGGAAGCTCTGAGCCTTTCCTGCTGCAGCCGCTCTGCAGTGTGGAGCTCTGCCTTAAATCAGGGGGGAGTTTTCTCTGTTCTGTCAGAAGAATAAAAGAGTATGCGTTGCTTAAAGCCATGTGGAGAGTCTGGAGCCCGAAATGCTTTTCCCTGTTCTCTACTAGTTACTCTATTCACTTAGGTTGCTTCTATGGGTTTACCAGGTAAAAATAGCTGTTTAAATAAGGAATCCATCTGTAATCACTTACATTTGTAGTTAAGAATATGAACTGTGGGCTGAAGTGTCATTGTATGAGCTACATAAATGTGGGAAATCTGATTGAATTCCTACCGCGTAACTGAAGAGGCTGATTTTTTCTTTCCCTCTACAGAGCAGCTTCCTGAGGAGGGAGAAGAAACAAAACCACCTGTCCAGTACCAGCTGAAGGAAACCATCATGGATTGTGGGTCATTTCCACTAGGAAATCTAATGCTGAGACCAAACAAGGTATTCCAGGATGAATCAGAAGAACTTGCCAATTAACTCCAAAGTAATTCATTGTACACTACAGAACATGGGGTTGCTGAATGGATTCGGCTATCTTCATGATCTGTTCCTACCTATTAACATCATGTGCCTTTCAGATTAGGAAGGTCAACTCCTTTGGTCCTCAGCGTGTGCCTCTGTCCCTCAGTCTCATTCACTGCTCTGTGTTCCCAGATCACAGTTTGAATTTTGGAATGAAAACACTTGAAGAAATCAAATTGAAGAAACAAAAGGACAAAAGAAAACAACAAAGCGGTGAGTTCATATGCACTACTTTGTTCTCCTTCTGATCATACCCAGATAGCTGGAATTGTGTTGGGGAATAGAGCCGATCACAGAAGCGAACCTGTATCTTGCACTGCTGGTTTTGGAGTAGCAGTTGCTGGTGGCTGGGAGCTCCATGAGAGATAGACTTTGATTTTTAGCTGGGGATATCAAGCTACTTCAGCATGCAACATGGTGTTTTAAATCCAGACACCTGCTCTTCTAGATGGGAATTGCAAGAGCAAATTGGAGGCAAATTATTCACCTCTCTTACTGACGTGCAGGGGTCGCTGCAGATTGGACAGTAATGAGTAACAAATGCGCTTTGGTCTTTGTGACGGCTCTGTCAGGTTTGTTCTTATTGCTGGCTTTTCTTTTTCTTGTTGTAAGCACTGTCTGTTTGTTCACTTGGATCAGAAGGTCCTTCAGGACTTCCTGCTCATCCGCCCCAATCTCGGACTGTTCTTGTGCCAGAGGAGAATATGCAGACAGTGGTCAGAGCTGTGACGCTGTCTGCAAAGCAGGGTAATGCTGAGTCCCTTTGTTTCCATGTTGTGGCTCCTAAGTGGAGTGGATCAATAACAGTCAAGGGAGTTGGGCCATGTTATTCTGCTGGTGTTGCTTTTTTGTATTCAGACAGTGCTTTTATACTGAAAGTCTGTGGTTGTGTTGGAAAGGTTGGCTCTTGTAGGTGCTCTGTTCTGTTGTCAGAAAGGATCAAGAAGCAATTTCTGTGAACCTCTGGTGGGCTGTTGGTGAGCCTTTTGTTACTGCTACTTGCAAACTCCCAGAGGTGCTGACCCTGTGCCTGCTGTGCTACTGAAATGGAGTGGTGTTAATAAGCTGACAGTGATGACAAAACTAGTGCTCAGATGAAGAACACCGGCAGGATTGAGGGGCTAATGGTGGAGTAATAGCGTGCAGCTCAGGAGCCAACTCAAAACCAGAGTAACTTGGAAATGAGAGGGAAGAGCCCAGGAGGTGGTGCTGCACAAAGAGCTTTGGAGCCACTGAAGAGGCATTTAAAGTGAGGAATGAAACAAGAGGGACTTACTCTGAGTGCATTCCAGTTGCAATATTATTTTGTGTCAAGGCTGTCCAAGTGGTGTCTTTTGGGTGTACTTTTTGGTTGGGAAACTAGCTGACAGGACAGTAATTCTTTTGGCTGCTGGTTTCTGTCAAAGAAGCACTTTGTTTTTCTTTGTTTTAGGGGAGGAGCCCGTGATTCGATGGAATACTGCTGAGAAACATGGAAAACGGAAATCCTCTGTAGGTAAGGGCTGCTTGTGAGTTGTTGTTTGGCTGCCTCTTCGTCATAAGAAATGTTGTGTACTGATTGTTCTCCTACTTGTTCTACCAAGCCTGGAACTGCAGCTGGGAAGCCAAGCAGACTGTGTGGAGCAGTTGGAGGACTCGAGTTCAGCTTCTTCCCAATCAGTGGCCAAAGCGCAGCAGCTGAGCTCCACTGGGGCTGGGAAGACCCCCTTATCTGTGGAATATGACTTCAGAAAGCTCATCTGGGAAGTCTCAGGAGGGAAACTGGAAGCAGAAATTGACTTGGACCCAGGGAAGGATGTGGATGAGCTCCTTCTTGAACTTGCTGAGATGATTGACAGTTGAACTGTGTAGTCCTATAGTGTATATGAATATATATAAAGCAACAATTAAAACCTTTTCTTTTTGGTTGGATATCCGAGGGTGATAGTTCTCTAAAGGGGGCTTCACAATGAGTCTTAAAGCACAGCTGAACTGGTAAAAACAATTGGCAGACTGCATTCCATTGTCCCGAGTTCTCCTGCTGGTCAAAGCTGAGGTCCTGTGCATCCATTCCCTGCTCCTGGTTGGAGAACCAAGAGGACAAAGCGGTTCTGTGACTCAGCCCAGAAGGACGTCCATCTGTGTGCTGCAGTACTTGGGAATTGATCTCCTGATTCATTGACGTTCTGAAGGCTTCAACCTTCCTTCCTCTTCCCTTGGCCATGCTCAGCGTTGGGTGCAGCTGGAGGCTTCTTGGGTGCTCCCATTTCTTGAGCAGTCCCCATGTCTAGCCTGGAGTTCTGCCAGCTCTTGAGTTTGGTTTGTGTTTGCTTTTGTTTTTGACTTGAATTCTTTAAAGCAATTTAATGACAACGTGGGGGTGGGAGGGAGCAGAATGATTCTGGTATTTTTGGACCAAATGTACCACCAAGGATGGGGGATGAGGGGCTGTACCCCTGCCTTCCAATTATCAGCAGTGATGCAGCAGCAGTGTGTGGAAATGAAATGTTGTTTCTGCATTTAGAATAAGATAAAAATATTTTATTTGAAGGTCTCATGATAGAAGTGAAGCAGTTTGTAGTTAATAGGTAGAAGTCATAGGTACAAAGACTGCAGCTCCTGTCTGTCCAACTCTCTGAAGTAGAACTAGTGATTTTTGGTGCTGCACAAATAAGAGCTGGGTAATAAAGAATCCGAAAAGTCGTGACATACCTGAGGATGTGCCTGAAGAGATACTGGGAAGGACTGGAATCATCCTCCCCCGGGCTCTTTGTGTAATAAAGCCCTCTGGGACAGAATGGAAGCTTTTATCAGAGATACCGTCCTTATCAAAGATTACTGAGGATAGTTCCAACAAATGGAATGCAGAACGGCTTCTTTTCACTGCCCCCGTCTCTCAATACAGAGGTCCTCGCCCCCTCCGGGGTAGGGACACGGCCGGGGTGGGGACACAACCCGGTGCCCCCCCGGTGTTCGATGGGCCGGGGGTTTCCCACACCGCTCCCATCCCATCCCCCACCCCCCCGCAAACACACCGCTCAGCGCTTTCGCTTTCCATTCACAACCTGCAAGACCTTATTCTGCCTGGCGCCCGGTGACGTCACGCACGCTCTCGTTTACTATTGGCGAGGCACAGGCGGAGGAGCCAATGAGAGTGCGGGGAGGTCCGGAAAGTCCCAAAAACCGAAGGAGCGGCGCGGGGTGCGTTGTTTCCCGGAGCGCAGCGATGGGGCTGTGCGGGATGCTGGGGCTGCTGCTGTGCGCCGTGTGCGGGGCGGCGGGCGGTGAGTGCGGCCGGACCGGGACCCCTCCGTCCCCGTAACCCCAGCCCGGGGCTGTGCCCGTGGGACCCCCACCCGCGGCTCACGGCCCCGCTGCGCTCCGTCCTCGCAGAGCTCCACTCCATGCGGTACATCCAAACGGCGATGACGGATCCCGGCCCCGGGCTGCCCTGGTTCGTGACAGTGGGGTACGTGGACGGCGAAATCTTCGTGCACTACGACAGCACCACAAGGAGGACTGTGCCCCGCACCGAGTGGATGGCGGCCAACATGGACCAGCAGTACTGGGATGGGCAGACGGAGATCGCACAAGGCAATGAGCAGAATAGCCGCGTGAGCCTGGACAATGTAGGACGGCGCTACAACCAGAGCGGCGGTGAGCACGGCTGGCACCGCGGCTCCGTGCTGTGGGATGGGGCTCCATGGCGCAGTGCCGCCCGCACCCCCCAGGGCTGGTCCTGCCCGGCGGCACCGTCCCGGGGCTGCCCGTCACAGCCCCACCGAGCTCGGGGTGCTGCGACCCGGGGGGACCACAACCCCATCCCCACTACAGTGGGACCCCTGGAGATGGAGGAGCCCCTCAACCCGTCCCTGGCTGTGTTTCAGGATCTTTAACACGGCAGTTGATGGCTGGCTGTGACATCCTCGAGGACGGCACTACCCGGGGGTACTTTCAGACTGCCTATAATGGGAGTGACTTCATTGCCTTCGACAAAGACACGATGACGTTCACTGCGGCGGTTCCAGAGGCAGTTCCCACCAAGAGGAAGTGGGAAGAAGGTGATGTTGCTGAGGGATGGAAACATTACCTGGAGGAAACCTGTGTGCAGTGGCTGCGGAGATACGTGGAGCACGGGAAGGAAGAGCTGGGGAGGACAGGTGAGGGGGGGGCTGCGGTGAGCGGCTGGACGTAGGGCGGGGGCTCAGCGTGGGGAGCTCAGCCTGACTCTTAATGCCGCCCACCTTCAGTGCAACCCGAGGTGCGAGTGTGGGGGAAGGAGGCTGATGGGATCCTGACCTTGTCCTGTCGCGCTCACGGCTTCTACCCGCGGCCCATCGCCGTCAGCTGGGTGAAGGACGGTGATGTGCTGGGCCAGGACACCCACTCGGGGGGCATCGTGCCCAACAGCGACGGCACCTACCACACCTGGATCACCATCGATGCGCTGCCGGGGGATGCAGACAAGTACCAGTGCCGTGTGGAGCACGCCAGCCTGCCCCAGCCCCGCCTCTACTCGTGGGGTAAGTGAGGGGATGTGGGGCTGTGGGGCTCCAGGCTGCCCCTTCCCCTGCTGACAGCCCTGCCTTCCCCCAGAGCGGACACAGTCCAACGTGCTGCCCATCGTGGTTGGGGTAGTCGGTGCCATTGTGGCCATCGCCATCTTGGCTGCTATTGGATTCTTCATCTACAGATGTTTTGCAGGTAAAAGTGGAGGGGTGTGGGAGGACAGTGGGGGCTTTGAGGGCATTTAGGACTCCCTCATGAGCCCCCAGCCAGGCTGTGATTTGAACCTGTGCTGATGCATCTCTCTGTCTGCAGGGAAGAATGAGAAAGGCTACAACATGGCGCCCAGTGAGTGATGAGGGCAGCACTGTCCCCCACCTCTGCCCAGTGCCAGAGCAGCTTTGGGGTCCCCGCTTTCTCCCAGGGTTCCCCTTCCTGTTTTTTGGGGCTGCTCCATGCCCCACAGTGAGCACAGGGCTGGGGCTCATGGCTCTTCTTCTCTTACAGGCCAGGATGGTGGATCCAGCAACTCAAGCAAAGGTGCGGTGTGGGGATGGGGGTTGGGAGGGTTCCCTGTGCTTCCTGTGGTGCTGCACTTGGGCTGGGCTGGGACTCTGCAGGGAGCCGAGGGTTGGGATGTGAACATGGCCCTATGGGACACCATCTCTTCTCCTCCACACAGGGAGCAACCCCAGCATCTGAGTGCTGTGCTTCAGCCTGCAATGGGCCAACTGGCCACATGAACTTTTGGGATCGGTGATGGACACAGCCCCATCCTTGCTACCTCTCACATCACCCTCTGCTTCCTATGCTGTTATGCTTTGCCTGTGCTGATTCCTGAAATATAAAGTATTGGGTTGTTCTGTGCTCAGCCTGACTGCATTCTGCTCTGTGCTGAGGACCCTCTGCCCTCTCTTCTTCTGCTCCACCTGCTGCTCACTGCCCCCATGAATCCCCTCATCCCTCATCACCTCCCCTCTGTGTCCCCATGCTGATGGCTGCCTGCTCCCCATCCTACTTTTCCAACTGCCATCCCTGTGAGCTGGAATGTGGTCTCCTTGTCGCTCCTCCCAGGTGTCCCTACATATCCCCTCCCAACTTGGTGTCCTGCAGCACTTCCCCTCCCACCCCCATCCTGCTGCCTTTCCAATCCTCACCCACAAACTTGCCCACTCCACATCCCTCCTCCCACCCTTCCTCACGTTCTCGTGTCCCTGCTGTGCCCCCTCTGGCTTCGTAACCCCCCCATATTGTACCCCACTACCAAATAAAAACGATTCTTCTGCTGCCCTCCAACCCTCTTCTGGTTCATTTCCCTCCCCCGTCTTTTGTTGTTGGGAACTCCGCTCTTCCTATTAGGGGGGCTGGGCGTCCCTCCCCCTCCCTGCGCTTCTTACAGCACCGGGAGTCCGTCCGGTGTCCCCAACTCCACCCTCAGCGTCCCCATTCTCAATCCCAACGCGCAGCGTAGATTCAGCGCAGATTGAGGGAACGCACGAGATACAGGGATCAACCCCTCCAACTGAGTGCTGCGCACAGAGCACTGCACCCGGGGAGGGGGTCATCGTGCTCTGACCTACGGCTTCCCATTGCCCCTCGTATCCCCGATACCCCCGACAGAGGCCCTCGGCCCCCTCCCCTGGGTAGGGACACGGCCCCGGTGGGGACACAGCCCGGGATGCCCCCGCTGGGCTGGGGTCGGCTCCGCACCGCCCCCGTCACCACCCCCGTTTCGCCTCACAACCTGCAAGAGCGAATTCTGCCTGGCGCCCGATGACGTCACGCAAGCTTTCCCGTCAGCAATTGGTGGGGCTGTGGTGGAGGAACCAATGGGATCGCGGGGGGTTCCCGGAACGAGGATGTGCGGAGCGGTGCGGAGCGATGGGGTCGTGGGGGGCTTTGGAGCTGGGGCTGCTGCTGTGCGCCGTGTGCGGGGCGGCGGGCGGTGAGTGCGGCCGGACCGGGACCCCTCCGTCCCCGTAACCCCAGCCCGGGGCTGTGCCCGTGGGACCCCCACCCGCGGCTCACGGCCCCGCTGCGCTCCGTCCCCGCAGAGCTCCATACCCTGCGGTACTTCCAAACGGCGATGACGGATCCCGGCCCCGAGCTGCCCTGGTTCTTTGAAGTGGGGTACGTGGACGGCGAAATCTTCATGCACTACAACAGCACCGCGCGGAGGTACGTGCCCCGCACCGAGTGGATGGCGGCCAGCATGGACCAGCAGTACTGGGATGGGCAGACAGAGATCGCACAGAGCAATGAGCAGAAAGACCGCATGAGCCTGGTCAATTTAGCATGGCTCTACAACCAGACCAGCGGTGAGCACGGCCGGCACCGCGGCTCCGTGGTGTGGGATGGGGCTCCATGGCGCAGTGCCGCCCACACCCCGCAAGGCTGGTCCTGCCCGGCGGCACAGGGGGGATCACAACCCCATCCCCACTACAGTGGGACCACTGGAGCCAGAGGAGCCTCTCACCCCCTGCCTGGCTGTGTTTCAGAGTCTCACACATGGCAGCGGATGGCTGGCTGTGACATCCTTGAGGATGGCACCAACCGGGGGTATTATCAGTATGGCTATGATGGGAAAGACTTCATTGCCTTCGACAAAGACACGATGACGTTCACTGCGGCGGTTCCAGAGGCAGTTCTCACTAAGAGGAAGTGGGAGGAAGGCGGTGATGCTGAGAGACAGAAACTTTACCTGGAGGAAACCTGTCCACAGTGGCTGCGGAGATACCTGGAGCATGGGAAGGCAGAGCTGGGGAGGACAGGTGAGGAGGGGGCGGGATGGGCTGCAATGTGGGGCTGGAGGTGGGGCAGGGGCTCAGCGTGGGGAGCTCAGCCCGGCCGTCACTGCCGCCCACCTTCAGTGCAACCCGAGGTGCGAGTGTGGGGGAAGGAGGCCGACGGGATCCTGACCTTGTCCTGCCGCGCTCACGGCTTCTACCCGCGGCCCATCGCTGTCAGCTGGGTGAAGGACGGCGCTGTGCTGGGCCAGGACACCCACTCGGGGGGCATCGTGCCCAACAGCGACGGCACCTACCACACCTGGGTCACCATCGATGCGCTGCTGGGGGACAGGGACAAGTACCAGTGCCGTGTGGAGCACACCAGCCTGTCCCAGCCCGGCCTCTACTTGTGGGGTGAGTGAGGGGATGTGGGGCTGGGGTGCTCCAGGTTGCTGCTGCTTCCCCTGCTGACGGCCCTGCCTTCCCCCAGAACGGCCACAATCCAGCTTGGTGCCCATCATAGTGGGGGTGGTCATCCCCATTGTGGTCATAGCCATCACAGCTGGTATTGGATTCACCATCTACAGACGCCATGCAGGTAAAAGTGGAGGGGTGTAGGAGGACAGTGGGAGCTGTAGGGGGGTCTGAGCCTCCCTTGGGTACCCCCAGCCTGGCTGTGATGTGAACCTGTGGTGATGTATCTCTCTGTCTTCAGGGAAGAAGGAGAAAGGCTACAACGCAGCGCCCAGTGAGTGATGAGGGCAGCTCTGTCCCCAACCTCTGCCCAGTGCCACGGAAGCATTTGGTCCCCACTTTCTCCCAGGGTTCCCCTTCCTGGTGCTCGGGGCTGCTCCATGCCCCACAGTGAGCACAGGGCTGGGGCTCATGGCTCTTCTTCTCTTACAGGCCAGGATGGTGGATCCAGCAGCTCATGCACAGGTGTGGTGTGTGGCTGGGGAGGGGTCCCTGTGCTCTTTGTAGTGTTGCACCAGTGCTGAGCTGCACTGGGACTCTGCAGGAAGACCCCCATAGAAAAGGGTTGGGATGTGAACACAGCCTTATCAGACTCCATCTCTTCTCATCCCCACAGGGAGCAATCAAACCCTCTGAGTGCTGTGCTTCAGCCTGCAAGGGGCCAACTGACCACACGAACCCTTGGGATCAGTGATGGACACAGCCCCATCCTCTCAACCTCTCACATCACCCTTTGCTTCCTATGCTGTTATGCTTTGCCTGCATGGCTTCTTGTGAAATAAAGTGTTGTGATGTTCAGTTTTCACCTGTCTGCATTCTGCTCTGTGCCATGCTTTGAGTTGGTGTGGATTAGGGGACCTCCCCTCATCCCCCCTCCTCCCACCCCACACTCTTTGCTCATCGCTTCATTGCACACTGCTGCTCTCCTCCTCCCCTTTGCACTCTCTGTGCTATCTGCACCACTTTGGCATGAAGACATGGCTGTAAAGTTTATCCCACTTTGGGCTGAGCTGTGCTTCCCCCCCATAACCCACAGTGCTGCCACAGCCACATTCTGAGGGCAGACACCCAGCTTCCATAACCAACCATGCACACTGAGGCTGAGCTGCCCACGCCCCACATCCCAACCCGCTCCTCTACCAAACATCTCCACT
Source organism: Coturnix japonica (assembly GCF_054131305.1). Taxonomy (NCBI): domain Eukaryota; kingdom Metazoa; phylum Chordata; class Aves; order Galliformes; family Phasianidae; genus Coturnix; species Coturnix japonica. Next base: position 1,060,544 of record NW_028188953.1, read on the forward strand.
TTATTCCATACAAGTCCGAGAGCATCCCACTCTTCCCGTTCTGTAGGTGGCAGCGGAGACAGCCACAGCTCCCCGTGTCCCATCGCATCCCACTCCAGCTGCCCTGTGGTCCTCAGTGCTGCAGCAGCCGGCTGTAGGGTCCACCACGGGTCCTCAGCTCGGTGGGTGTCCCCATCTCAGCCACCATGCCATGCTCCAGCACCACAACACGGTCTGCCTTCTCCAGCATCCGGGGTTGATGGCTGATGAGCAGCACTGTCCGATCCCCCCCATTCCGTACCCATTGCTGTAGCTGTAGGACACACAGCTGCCCATATCAGCACACGCTGCATGGCCAGACACCCTACCCCCACATGCTGCTCAGTGCTCACCATCACATCGCCGTCCCCATCCAGGGCACTGGTGGCTTCATCGAGGATGAGGACAGTGGGATGCCGCACCAAAGCGCGGGCAATGGCGATGCGCTGCTTCTGCCCTGCTGACAGCTGCCCCCCTCTCTCCCCTACATCTGTAGGATGGGGGCGGGGATGAGTGTGGTCAGACACCCGGGTCCCCCCCTCCATCTCCTCAGCCCTCACCGGTGCCGAATCCTTGCTCCAGCGCAGAGATGAAGCCCAAAGCACCCGCAGCCCTTGCAGCTGCTATGATCTCCTCCTCCTCACAGTCCTCCATCCCATAGGCAATGTTATCCCGAATGGAGCCGGAGAAGAGCACGGGTTCCTGCCCCACGAGTGCCACCTGCCCCAGGGCAGAGGCTCAGCCCCAGCACCACTCAGTGCAGCCACATCTCCCCCCCACACCCCACCCCCTCACCTGGCGGTGCAGGTAGCAGTGCTCGTAGTCCCGCAGTGGCACCCCATCCAGCAGCACCTCCCCAGCCTTGGGCTCATAGAATCTCTCCAGCAGTGCCACACAGGTGCTCTTCCCGCTGCCATTCAGCCCTGCCAATGCCGTCACCTCACCGGGGCGCAGCTCAAAGGTGACATCTTGCAGGACGAGGTGCTCGGGGCGAGTGGGGTAGGCGAAGGACACCCGATGGAAGGTGATGTGGCCCTGCAGCTTGGTGGGCACGTAGGTGCCACCAGTGCCCACTGCTCGCTCCTGGTCCAGGTAATCAAAGACCTTGCAGGCAGCTGCTGCATTGCTCAGAAGTTCACCATAGCAATACGCCAGAGCCTGCATGGAACAGCACCCAGGGTGGGGACATGGGGATGTGACCCTCAGGTACAGCACCCAGGGTGGGGACTCAGGGATGTGACCTCAATCATGGGGATCCACTGGCAGAGGACTCACTGCCTGACCTCACCTGCACGCAGCTGCCAGCATTAGTCTGGTAGAGGATGAAAGCAACGAGGCTGCCGGCAGTGAGGGTCCCATCATGGAGCTGCTGGTGCCCACAGTACAGCACCAGAGCCTGCACAGCCAACTGCAGCACCTGCAGAGATGGGGCTGATCAGGGATGTCCCCATCCCATCCAGACACAGGGGTGTCCCCTCATGCTAGCCTCACCCTCCGGATAAGAAGGAATATGGCCTTCTCTGTGTCCCGCTGGTCCCGCAGCCGTAGGGTCCTGTCCAGTGCCTGTCTGTAGCGGCGCTCCTCCTCCTCCTCACCATTGAAGACTCGTACCGTCTCAATGGAAGAGATGGACTCCTGCACTGCTGTTCCGGCATTGGCTGCTGCATCCAGCACGGCCCGCTGCAGCATCTGGTTGGGGACAATGGGTGTCAGCACCCATAGGATGGCCAAGTCCTCACCATCCCACTTCCATTCCTGCCCTGCTCTTCTCTGCCATCTCATCCTGGCTGTGCTGGACCACAATCCCCATCCTGCACTCCCCACTCCCATTGTTCCCATCCCATTGCAGCTGACCTTATCCCTGCTGTCCTGACCCCATAGTCCCCACCTCACTACCCCCACTCCCACTGCTCCCTTCCCATTGCCACTGTCTCCATCCCTGCCATCCCATCCCCACCATCCCATCCCCACCATCACCTGGTGCCGGCTGTTGTAGACTTTCCGTGCAGCGATAGCGAGCGGCACTTCGAGCAGTGCCAGCAAAGTCAGCCGTGGGGACAAGCCCAGCATGAAGGCACAGAGCCCCAACACCTGCCCCAGTGTCCGCAGCATGACGTTGATATTGGGTGTCAACACGTTGCTCGCCAGCGTCACGTCAGTGGTCAGCCGGGAGGACAACTCAGCTGCGGGGTTGAGCGGGGTGAGCTGGGGGTACAGCACAGGGAAAGGGACAAAGGTGTCCCCAGTCTTTACCTGCTGTGGTCTTCTGGAAGAAGGCGAGGTCCCGGTAAACGAGGCTGGAGAAGAGCTGGTCACGGGTGCGCAAAACGAAGCGGTACCTGATGAAGGTGAAGAGGCCACCACGGCAACCGGCAAACAGAGAGCTGGGAAGGAATTGGGGGTTGACCCAAAAACACATCAGGGGTCAATGGAGAGCCCAGAACCCTTCAGACAATTGCCAAGGGTCAATGAAGAGCCCCAAAGCCATCAAACAACCACCAGAGGTCAGTGGAGACCCCAGAACCCAGCAGGCAACTGCTAGGGTTGGAAGGGGTCTGGGAATGGAGACCCTAAAAGCCATCAGACAAACACTAGCAGTTAGAGGGGTCCAGGGACAGAGATGCCCAAATTTATCAGACAACCAATAGAGGTTGGCTACATATGGGGATGGAGATCCCAGATGCCCTTAGATGACCACCAGAAATGGACAGAGACCCCCAAATCCATCAGATGACCACCAGGAATGGACAGAGACCCCCAAACCCATCAGATGACCACCAGGAATGGACAGAGACCCCCCAAACCCATCAGATAACCACCAGGAATGGAAAGAGACGCCCCAAACCCATCAGACGACCGCCAGAGCTGGATGGGGTTTTGTGGAGAGATACAGGATCCCTACCTGCTGGCAGAGGCCAGGCACATGAGGCCGACAGCAGCAGTGAAGGTGGTGAGCCCGTCCCCCTGGCGGAGGACATCCAGGGCCCTCCCGGTGAAGTAGGGCACTGAGGTCTCACTCAGTGCAGCCAAGGCGAGGAAGAGGAAGGCACAGCTGAGGAGGGGCCACTCGGGCCAGGCGAGGGCCAGCAACCTCTTCAGGGGCACCCAGGTCTCTGCATCCTTTGCCCCCACAGCCACAGTCGGGGCAAGGAGGCTCCAGGTGAGCAATGCCACCACAGCTGTCCCGTGGGTCAGCACCAGCCAGGATGGTGTGGCTGTGGCCAGCAGCACCGGGGCAGCTCCAGGTAGCCCCATGTAGCCCCGTAGGGTCAGGAAGATGGCTGGGGTCAGGCTCAGCAGCACTGCAGCCCCATGGGGTCCTTTGGGGGCCAGCAGCTGCTTGGCCCCCCCCAGCACCAGGAGGCGCAGCCCAGCCTCCAGCCAGGAGCCCATTTGGCCCAACTGGGCCAGTGCTGGGAAGAAGTGGGTCAGAACCAACATAAGGGCCAGGTCGGCCAGGAGCAGCGTGCACGACAGGCGCAGAATGTGGGGTGGCAAGGCCATGGCTGCAGGGTGGAGACCCCCAGAGCCTCTGGTGCACAGCTGGACTGGGTGGGCTCCCTGGGGTGCTCCTGGTGCAGGTCCTCAGCTCCCCTCAGTGCCTGGAACACACAGCAGTGCTTTGAGAATGGCCTCCAGTTCCAGCCCAGCTCCCCACAGCCCTGCCTGGAGCACACACCAGCAGCCAACAGACCCCTACCAGCCCCCACCAGCCCCTCAACAGTTTCCACCAGTAACCACCAGTCCACTCCAGCTCCTACCAGCCCCCTCCAGCTCCCCACCAGTCCATTCCAGCCCCCCCCAGCTAACTTCATCCCCCCCCACCAGCCCCCTCCAGCTCCTCACCAGTCCATTCCAGGCCCCCCCAGCTCACTCCATCCCCCCCCACCAGTCCACTCCAGCCTCCACCAACCCCCTCCAGTTCCCCTCTAGTCCACTCCAACCCCCCACCAGTCCACCCCAGTCCCTACAAGGCCCCTCCAGTCCCCCCACCAGTCCACTCCACCTCCTACCAGCCCCCCACCAGCCCCCTTCAGTCCCCCACCAGTCCACTCCAGCTCCTACCAGCCACCACGAGCCCCCTCTAGTCCAGTCCATCTCTTACCAGTCCCCACCAGCCCCCCACCAGTCCACTCCAACCAACTCCAGTCCGTCACCGCCGCCGCTCCCCATCTCCTCCCCGCTCCGCCGTTGCTTTCGCTTTCAATTTCCCCACCCCTCTCCAACCTATTCCGTTCCGATCTGCCTGGCAACTGATGACTTCACCCCGTCTCGGCCAATGAGAGGAGCCGCTGCCGCATCGCCTCAGCCAATGAGCGACTCTCCCGTTTCCGAGAAGCTGCGGCCGCTGCCGGGCATTGGGATCGGGGTCGGAGTGGGATCGGGGGCTGCAATGGGGACGATGGGCGCAGGTCGCCGCCTCCTCCTCTCGCTGAGCCCCGAGAGCCGGCGCTGCGCTGCGGGGATGGGTCTGATGGCTGCCTCGGCGCTGGGTACGGGGCGGGGGGAGTGAGGGGGGGGATCGGAGTGGGATTGGGATTTGAATGAATGAGGATGGGGTTGTGGTGGGGATGGGGGTGAGGATAGGGATGGGGATGGGTTGGGAAGGGGATGGGGTGGGGGTGGAGATAACCATGGAATGGGATGGGGAATGGGAATGGGAATGGGAATGGGAATGGGAATGGGAATGGTGTGGGGGTAGGCTGGGCACTGGGAATGGGGTTGGGATGGAGTGGGAATGGTGTGGGTTTGGAACTGGGAATGGGGGTAGGATGGGGTGGGAATAGGGAGAATGGAAACTGGGGCTGGCTTTGGGATGGGGATGGGGATTGAGGGCAGGGTGATTATGGGGGTGTGATGGAGTGAGGATGGAGATGGGATTGGGGTTGGGTTGGGGTGAGGATGGTGATTGAATGGAGATGGTGGGGATTGAATGGAGATGAGTGGATGGGTGGGTGCAGCCCACTGGAGGGCAATGCTGAACTTTGGAGGGTTTCACCTCTGAGCTTTGGGGGTACAGCACCAAACTGGGGGTGCAGCACAGAACTTCTGGGGCACCATTCCTTGTTGGGAGGGGTCACCCCCTTGTCCTGACCCTGCTGTGGTGACAGGTGAGATGGCTGTCCCCTACTACATGGGCCGTGCCAGCGACTGGGTGGCCCGCGAGGACGAGCTGGCAGCCATCCTGCCCATGGTGCTGCTGGGCCTCAGCAGGTATTGACACAAGGGGGGTGAGGGGGATGCGGTGTGGGTGGGGAGCAGCGTGGGACCCCCTGACACCTCAGTGCCATCACAGCGCCGTCACCGAGCTGGTGTGTGATGTGATCTTCGTGGGGACTCTGAGCCGCACGCAGAGCCGCCTGCAGCGCCGTGTCTTTGCCACCGTCCTGAGGCAGGACATTGCCGATCTGCGAGCTGATGGGGCCGGTGAGAGGCCAAGGGGGTTTGGGGGGGTGATATAGGGAGGGAAAAGGGACAGGGGTGGCACTGATGGCACCATTACCCTGCAGGGGATGTGGCCACGCGGGTGACGCGGGATGCAGAGGACGTGCGCGAAGAGCTGGGTGAAGCACTGAGCCTCCTGCTGTGGTATCTGGCACGTGGCATCTGCCTCTTTGCCACCATGGCCTGGTTGTCCCCACGCATGGCACTGCTCACCGTGCTGCTGCTACCCCTGCTGCTGGCCCTGCCCAGGGCTATGGGGCGCTTCCGGCAGGTATGGGCTGCTGGCTGTGCCCCCACGTGCCTGTTGTCCCATTCATGTGCCCGCTGTCCCCTCCACGTACCCACTGTCCTCCTTCCTGTTGTCCCCTCTGTGTGACCATTGTCCCTTCGCGTGCCCCCTGTCCCTTCCATGTGCTCACCACCCCTGCCACGTGCTCACTATCCCCTATGTGTGACCATTATCCCTTCCATGTAGGTACTATCCTCTGCGTGCCCCCACTGTCACCTCCACGCGCCCACCATCCCCATTATGTCCCCTCCATTTCTCAGTCCCCTCTATGCCTTCACTGTCCCCTCCCACAGCCTCCATTCCTCTCCCACCCACCCTGCAGTGACACTGCTGTCCCCAGGGCCTGGCACCACAGATGCAGAAGGCTCATGCCCGGGCCAGCGAGGTGGCAGTGGAGACCTTCCAGGCCATGGCCACTGTGCGTAGCTTCGCCAATGAGGACAGGGTGGCCGCATGTTACCGGCAGCGCCTGCAGCAGAGCCACAGCCTGGAGAAGAAGGATGTAGCCTTCTACATTGTCAATCTCTGGACCAGCGGTGTATGAGATGGGGCCCTTCAGTTGGATGGGGATGTGATGTGATGGGGCTGGGGGACATGGGGACTTGACAGGATAGGGACTGGGTGACATGGGGACATGATGGTATTGAGACATGAGGAGATGGGTACATGATGCTGAGGGGCTGGGGGCCATGATGGAGGCAGGGCATGGGGATATGATGGAATGGGGACTGTGGGATGGGGATGTGATGGCATGGGGACATCAGGATGTGGCAGGCACAGCAGTAGAGGAGTGGTGGGGCAGGAGGATGCGGTGATGTGGGAATGGAGTGGCACAGGGGCTCCAGAACATGATGGCATGAAGGGATGGATAGCACAGCTGTGGGGCATTGGGACATGGGGGACACTGACAGCAGGGCAAGATGACAGAGTAGGGCTGGGAACTCAGTGTATCATTGGGAAGGTGTCCCCCGTTGACCTCATGGCGTCCTCAGTTCTCAGCACTGGCTCTGAAGATGGGGATCCTCTACTATGGGGGGCAGCTGGTGGCTGCGGGGACCGTCAGCACCGGGGACCTCGTTACCTTCCTCCTCTACCAGATGCAGTTCACTGATGTCATAGAGGTGAGCCCGAGGGGATGCCCATGTCCCCACGTCCCCATGTCCCCATGCCGCTTCCCCTTAACCCCTGGCTGTATCACTGCGCTGTCCCCAGGTCTTGCTCTGTTATTACCCCACACTGACAAAGGCTGTGGGCTCTTCAGAGAAGATCTTTGAGTTCCTGGACCGGGAGCCCAAGGTGGCACCCTCGGGGACAATGGCACCCGGTGATCTGCAGGGCCACCTCCAGCTGGAGGACGTCTGGTTCTCCTACCCTGGGCGCCAGGAGCCCGTCCTCAAGGTGGGCACAGGGACAGAGCCAGGGGACACAGGGATGTGGTGGAACAGCGTGACAGGTGTGGGGACACAGCGGGGCGATCCAGGGCCACAGGGATGTGATGGACATGATGGGTGTGAGGATATGAAGCAAAGAGGTGCAAGGAGGAGGTGGTTTGGGGACGTGGCATTGAGGGCGCAGGGACATGGCGGGTGGTGGGTATGTGGCATGGGGACACAATGAGTGACAGAGACATGGTGGGGAGGGCATGGGTGTATAGATGTGGTAGCAGAGGTATGGGAACAAAACAAGAGATTGGGGAAGGGGGGGGGGGAAAGGGGACAGAAGGACACAGCAGGAAGGCCATGGGGCCATGGAGGGGTGGGTACAGGGACACCATGGGTGTGACATCCATGTCCCCAGGGTGTATCACTGGAGCTTCACCCTGGGGAGGTGCTGGCCCTGCTGGGACCCCCAGGTGCAGGGAAGAGCACTCTGGTGGCCCTCGTGTCCCGCCTACATCAGCCCACAGCCGGACGCCTGCTGCTGGATGGACACCCCCTCCCCACCTATCAGCACTCCTACCTGTGCCGCCAGGTGAGTCACCGCACATCCCCACAGCTCATTGTTGTCCCTGTGGGGCACCGGGTGTTCTTGCATATCAGCAGCCATCCCCGTTGGGTCACCAGTTGTCTGGGTCCACAAGCATCACCACATTCCCCACCATATCCCCACTGTATCCATCCCCAGCTGTCCCCAGTCCATCCCCAGCCACCCCCACAGCTGCATCCCTCTCCTGCAGGTTGCCGTCGTCCCCCAGGAGCCGCTGCTCTTTGCCCGCTCCCTCCATGACAACATCTCCTATGGGTCGGGGGGCTGCAGCCGCGATCAGGTGACAGCTGCTGCCTGCCGGGTGGGTGCCCACAACTTCATCACCCGCCTGCCCCAAGGCTACGACACAGGTATGGCATCGCCGCTCTATTCCGGGTCCCCTCTGGGGTCCCCTCCCAGCCTGACCCCGTTGTCCCCGCAGAGGTGGGTGAGTTGGGGGGCCAGCTCTCCGGGGGACAAAGGCAGGCGGTGGCCATTGCCCGTGCGCTGCTGCGGGACCCCCGCATCCTCATCCTGGACGAGCACACCAGTGCCCTGGACGCTGAGAGCCAGCAGCAGGTGGGATGTCCCCCACGTCCCCGTGTCCCCACATCCCCCTCAGCCCTGCGTTCCCTCCGTCTGCGACCCCACCACACTGCGTGGTGTCCCCTCGGTCCCTGGCTGTGGCTGTGCCCATCCCCCAGGCGACCGTTTCTCCTCCCACAGGTGGAGCAGGAAATGCTGGCAGCCAGAGGGAAGGGGCGTGCAGTGCTGATGGTGACGGGTCGGGCAGCTCTGGCGGCGCGGGCACAAAGGGTGGCGGTGCTGGAGGGGGGAGAGGTGCGCCAGCAGGGACCCCCCGACGAGGTGCTGCGCCCCGGCAGCCGCACGTGGCACCTTCTGCAGGACTGGGGACAAAAAGGAGCAACGGGGGAGGGGGACAGAGGGAGCAGGGGGGAGGGATAGCGGGAGAGATGGATGGGGACAGCGGGGGGCGGCGGCTGTGGGAGGGGGGATGGAGACGCTGCGCGTTGGGACTGAGAATGGGGACGCTGAGGGTGGAGGTGGGGACACCGGGACGGCGACAAGGGACCAGCAGAGCTGTGCCGTGGGCACGTGGATGGCGAGCCGGGCGCGCTGCGGTATCGCTGCTGTGTGACACGCAACGGCCGCTGCATGGACTGCGGTGCCACTGAGTGCCACCAGGGCCGGGGGTGGGACGCAGAAGTGGGAATAAAGCCGCGTGTTTGTAGCCGGGCGGTGCTGGGATGTCAGGGCGGGGAGTCCCGGTGCTGTAAGAAGCGAAGGGAGAAGGAAGGGATGCCCAGTCCCCCAAGCAGGAAGAACGAAGCTCCCAACAACATCAAACGCGAGGGGGGTGGGGGAAATGAACCAGAAGAGGTATTGGGGGCAGCAAAACAATCATTTATTTGGGTGTAGGGCACATTGTGTGGGGGTCACGGAGCCAGAGAGGGCACAGCAGGGACAGGAGAGCGTGAGGAAGGGTGAGAGGAGGGATGTGGATTGGGCAAGTTTATCGGTGAGGATTGGAAAGGCAGCAGGATGGGGGGTGGGAGGGGAAGTGCTGCAGGACACCAAGTTGGGTGGGGATATGTAGTGACAGCTGGGAGGAGCACTAAAAAGACCACATTCCAGCACACAAGGATGGCAGTGGGAAAACTAGGATGGGGAGCAGGCAGCCATCAGCATGGGGACACAGGGGGGAAGTGATGAGGGATGAGGGGATTCATGGGGGCAGTGAGCAGCAGGTGGAGCAGAAGAGGAGAGGGCAGAGGGTCCTCAGCACAGAGCAGAATGCAGGCAGGCTGAGCACAGAACATCACAACACTTTATTTCACAAGAAGCCGTGAAGGCAAAGCATAACAGCATAGGAAGCAGAGGGAGATGTGAGAGGTTGAGAAGATGGGGCTGTGTCCATCACTGACCCCAAGTGCTTGTGTGGCCAGTTGGCCCATTGCAGACTGTAGCACAGCACTCAGATGGTTTGGTTGCTCCCTATGAGGATGAGAAGAGATGGTGTCTCCTAGGGCCGTGTTCACATCACAACACTCTGCTCCCTGCAGAGTCCCAGCCCAGACCTGGTGCAGCACCACAGGAAGCACAGGGACCCCTCCCAACCCCCATCCCCACACCGAACCTTTGCTTGAGTTGCTGGATCCACCATCCTGGACTGTAAGAGAAGAAGAGTCATGAGCCCCAGCCCTGTGCTCACTGTGGGGCATGGAGCAGCCCCAAGCACCAGGAAGGGGAACCCTGGGAGAAAGTGGGGACCCCAACACTGCCCTGGCACTGGGCAGAGGTTGGGGACAGAGCTGCCCTCATCACTCACTGGGCACCATGCTGTAGACTTTCTCCTTTTCCGTGCAGACAGAGAGATGCATCAGAACAGGTTCAAATCACAGCCTGGCTGGGGGTTCATGAGGGAACCCTAAATCCCCTCACAGCCCCCACTGTCCTCCCACAGACCCCACTTTTACCTGCATGGCATATGTAGTGGAATCCAGTACCAGCTGTGATGGCTATGACCACAATGGGGATGACCACCCCCACTATGATGGGCACCAAGCTGGATTGTGGCCTCTCTGGGGGAAGGCAGGGCCGTCAGCAGGGGAAGGGGCAGCCTGGGGCCCCCCAGCCCAAATCCCCTCACTCACCCCACGAGTAGAGGCCAGGCTGGGGCAGGCTGGCGTGCTCCACACAACACTGGTACTTGTCCCCGTCCCCCAGCAGCGCGTCGATGGTGACCCAGGTGTGGTAGGTGCCGTCGCTGTTGGGCACGATGCCCCCCGAGTGGGTGTCCTGGCCCAGCACCGCGCCGTCCTTCACCCAGCTGGCGGCGATGGGCCGCGGGTAGAAACCGTGAGCGCGTCAGGACAAGGTCAGGATCCCGTCGGCCTCCTTCCCCCACACTCGCACCTCGGGTTGCTCTGAAGGTGGGAGGCAGTGAGGGCTGGGCTGAGCTCCCCCCTCTGAGCCCCCACCCCACCTCCAGGCCCACATCGCAGCCCCCCCTCACCTGTCCTCCCCAGCTCTGCCTTCCCGTGCTCCACATATCTCCGCAGCCACTGCACACAGGTTTCCTCCAGGTAATTTTTCCATCTCTCAACTTCACTCCCTTCCTCTTGGTGGGAACTGCCTCTGGAACCGCCGCAGTGAACGTCATCGTGTCTTTGTCGAAGGCAATGAAGTCTTTCCCATCATAGCCATACTGATAATACCCCCGGTTGGTGCCATCCTCAAGGATGTCACAGCCAGCCATCCGCTGCCATGTGTGAGACTCTGAAACACAGCCAGGCAGGGGGTGAGAGGCTCCTCTGGCTCCAGTGGTCCCACTGTAGTGGGGATGGGGTTGTGATCCCCCCTGTGCCGCCGGGCAGGACCAGCCTTGCGGGGTGTGGGCGGCACTGCGCCATGGAGCCCCATCCCACACCACGGAGCCGCGGTGCCGGCCGTGCTCACCGCTGGTCTGGTTGTAGAGCCATGCTAAATTGACCAGGCTCATGCGGTCTTTCTGCTCATTGCTCTGTGCGATCTCTGTCTGCCCATCCCAGTACTGCTGGTCCATGCTGGCCGCCATCCACTCGGTGCGGGGCACGTACCTCCGGCCGGTGCTATTGTAGTGCATGAAGATTTCGCCGTCCACGTACCCCACTTCAAAGAACCAGGGCAGCTCCGGGCCGGGATCCGTCATCGCCGTTTGGAAGTACCGCAGGGTATGGAGCTCTGCGGGGACGGAGCGCAGCGGGGCCGTGAGCCGCGGGTGGGGGTCCCACGGGCACAGCCCCGGGCTGGGGTTACGGGGACGGAGGGGTCCCGGTCCGGCCGCACTCACCGCCCGCCGCCCCGCACCCGGCGCACAGCAGCAGCCCCAGCTCCAAAGCCCCCCACGACCCCATCGCTCCGCACCGCTCCGCACATCCTCGTTCCGGGAACCCCCCGCGCTCCCATTGGTTCCTCCACCGCAGCCCCACCAATTGCTACTGGGAAAAAATGCGTGACATCACCAGTCGCCAGGCAGAATTCCCTCCCGAAGTTTGGGACGGGAAAGTGAGAGTGCGGAGCGGGGGAGGTGACGGGGGCGGTGCGGAGCCGACCCCAGCCCAGCGGGGGCATCCCGGGCTGTGTCCCCACCGGGGCCGTGTCCCTACCCAGGGGAGGGGGCCGTGGGCCTCTGTCAGGGGTATCGGGGATACGAGGGGCAATGGGAAGGCAGGGAGCCGTAGGTCAGAGCACGGCCGGGGGGCTGCGATGAACCCCCTCCCCGGGTGCAGGCGTGGGGTGCACGGAGCGATCCTTCCAGCACGGAGCCGTCGGACACGGAGAGGCTGTTAAAAGAATTTCGGTGGCTTTCGGTGAACTGTCGGTTCTTTATCTCAGGCAGTGCAAATTCAGGCTGCACAACAGCAGCGGGAGCTCGGTTCAGCAAAGCCCTTAAAGATCCGGTGGACGATTAAGATCGGTGATGGCTAAAGTCCCTCCTGCCAAGCTCTATTGGACATGATACAGATGGAGCTCATCACCCCCTTTGATTGGCATAGTGTGAGCAGGGCGGTCCCATCACCCCCCCTAATGGGAGTTGTTAGGACTGGCCCTATGTGGGTTTCAGTACGACATGTTTGGCCTCATCTCAAGGCAGAAACTAGTATTCAGCTTTCATAGTGACTGGGACTGTGTGCTTTTTACTTATGGTTAGTGCTTTGTAACCTGTTATACTGCAGATAACAGTGGTGTGACATAATGGGAGAATTTCTAGCATTTCCAATGCAGTCTCAGGAATTAGAATTATTTGGCATTATCCAGGTTATTGTGCGCTTCTGTTCTATTAATAGATTGGGTGTGAATCAAATAGGATCTAATATTACCAATGCTGGAATCTATAGGAATAAACATTGAATGTATTAGTAATGCTCAGTTATTATTAGCTATCAATTAGCCTTTTCTTAATTTGAGAAGTCAAAACCCAGAACACATTTGCCCACCAATAATTATTCTATCTGACATGCAGCTTCATAAACTTGTACGACCACTAATTACCTATTAGTTTCAAAGGCATGGCTGTGAGCACTCTAAAAGGATTTGCTTCACAAATTTTAGTGATCATTCAAATCAATATATCAGAGCATGCAAACGTTGAAGTCCTTTTTCTTGTCAGTTACAGATAACACAGAATGGGACCCCTTAGAGATTTATTTCCAGGTTGCAGTAAAAATGTTTCTGAATTGCTGAGAACTGTGCTTTCTCTTGGTGAGGAGCTCTGGGTTAAAATTGGTCCAAAACTCCATCAGACTTCTATTGCTAAAGACAGAACGGCTGCTCAACTATTGTCTCTTTGCTACTAAATATTGGAAGGGCTTAACGGATGGGGAGGAGGATGGGGATGGTCAGCAGCAGGGGATGGGGATAGAGATCTGGATGTTGAGCAATGGGGATGGTCAGCAACAAGGAATGGTAACGGTGAATTGCAGGGGACCAGGACAGTGAGTAGCTGGGCCTGGGGATGGTGAGCAGCAAGGGGTACGGATGGGAGAGAGAGCAGGAGGGTGTGGGGATGGGATGGTGAGCAGCAGGGGGGGTGACGGTCAGCAGAAGGGGAGGGGGATGGTCAGCAGCATGGAATGGGAAGGGTTCTGTGCAGGCTGAGCACAGAACAACACAACACTTTATTTCTCAGGAAGCAGCACAGGCAAAGCAGAACAGCAAAGGAAGCAGAGGGGGATGTGAGAGGTTGAGAGGATGGGGCTGTGTTCATCACCGACCCCAAAGGCTCATGTGGCCAGTTGGCCCCTTACTGGCTGAAGCACAGCACTCAGATGATGGGGTTGCTCCCTGTGTGTAGGAGAAGAGATGGTGTCCCACAGGCCGTGTTCACATCCCAACCATCTCCTCCCTGCAGAGTCCCAGCCAAGACCTGGTGCAGCACCACAAGGAGCACAAGGAGCACAGGGACCCCTCCCAACCCCCAGCCCCACACCGCAGCTGTGCTCGAGTTGCTGGTTCCACTTTCCTGGCCTGTAAGATAACAAGAGCCATTGTCTCACACCAGTTTATAGGAGGCAGGCAAGGTTCTTTGATACATGTCTACCTGGCATGAGATTAAGAAACAACAGTTCAAATGTTGGTCCAACCAGTTTATTACAAGATTTTATCAGGGAGATGGGGAAGGGGAGGACGGACACTATTATGATGTTGGATGATGGGGAAGGGAAGGCGGACAATACTATAAATATTAAATAGAAGCAAGGAGTCACTGTAGGAAGCAAGAGGGAGATAGTCACCACCATGGATCCAGTGAGGTTTGCAGTTCAGGCATTGATCTTCAGTAGTGGTGGGTCGTCAGGCTTTGTTGTTCCAGTGATGATGACGGTGACCAGGATGACAATTAACAATGGTAGCACCAACTCATTTCTATGTCCAAAGTGGTCCAGTCAGCTCTCTTTGGAGTGACAGCTCGAATCCAAACTAGTTGAGCCAGCTCTCCTTGGAGAGGAAACTTTTGGCTCTGGGATCTTAGCAGAAATTCCTTTGTTCCCATCTTCTGGGCCTTGCCAGCAGATTAGAGGGAGCAGAGATACCCATTTGCATCCTGTTTTTCACAGGACACGATGGCTTCATTCCCCAATTTTCCCATACCAAGATGGAGCTATTTAATCCCAGGCCAGATCTTCTGCACTGAAGGAAGGTGCTTTCAAATACCCACAAAGTGATGGTGATTGTCACATGGTAGCAACCATTACTTGCCACCTCCATGAAGCAGTGAGAGTCTTATCACAACAAACACCCTAGGAAACAATCTTGGAGCCAGAAAACAAAGGACTCTCACAGCCATGAGCCACAGCCCTGTGCTCGCTATGGGGCATGGAGCAGCTCCAAGAACCAGGAAGGGGATCTCTAGGAAACAGTGGAGACCCCAATGCTGCCCTGGCACCAGGCAGAGCTGGCGGACAGCACAGCCCTCATCACTCACGGCACACCACATTGTACCCATTCTCATTCATCCCTGCAGACAGAGAGATGCATCAGCACAGGTTCACATCACAACCAGGCTGGGGGTACCCAAGGAAGACCCAGACCCCCCCCACTCCCCACTGTCCTTCTACACACCCCTCCACTTTTACCTGCATGGTGTCTGTAGATGGTGAATCCAATGCCAGCCACGATGATTATGACCACAATGGCGATGACCACCCCCACCACAATGGGCAGCAAGTTGGACTGTGACCGCTCTGGGGGAAGGCAGAGTCGTCAGCAGGGGAAGGGGCAGCCCAGAGCCCCCCAGCCCCACATCCCCTCACTCACCCCATGAGTAGAGGCGGGGCTGGGGCAGGCTGGCGTGCTCCACACGGCACTGGTACTTGTCTGCATCCCCCGGCAGCGCATCGATGGTGATCCAGGTGTGGTAGGTGCCATCGCTGTTGGGCACAATGCCCCCCGAGTGGGTGTCCTGACCCAGCACCGCGCCGTCCTTCACCCAGCTGACAGCGATGGGCCGCGGGTAGAAGCCGTGAGCGCGGCAGGACAAGGTCAGGATCCCGTCGGCCTCCTTCCCCCACACTCGCACCTCGGGTTGCTCTGAAGGTGGGCAGCAGTGAGGGCCGGGCTGAGCTCCCCACTCTGAGCCCCCACACCCCACCAGCCCCACACCGCAGCCCCCCTCACCTGTCCTCCCCAGCTCTGCCTTCCCATGCTCCACGTATCTCCGCAGCCACTGTGGACAGGTTTTCTCCAGGTAATGTTTCCATCCCTCAGCATAATCACCTTCCTGTAATGCCCTCTTGGATGGAACTGCCTCTGGAACCGCCGCAGTGAACGTCATCGTGTCTTTGTCGAAGGCAATGAAGTCTCTCCCATCATAGGCAATCTGATAATACCCCCGGATGATGTTGTCCTCGAGGATGTCACAGCCAGACATCCGCTGCACCGTGTGAGACCCTGAAACACAGCCGGGCAGGGGATGAGGGGCTCCTCAGGCTCCAGGTGTCCCACTGTAGTGGGGATGGGGTTGGGGTCCCCCCGGGTCGCAGCACCCCGAGCTCGGTGGGGCTGTGACGGGCAGCCCCAGGACGGTGCCGCCGGGCAGGACCAGCCCTGGGAGGTGCGGGCGGCACTGCGCCATGGAGCCCCATCCCACAGCGCGGAGCCGCGGTGCCGGCCGTGCTCACCGCCAGTCCGGTTGTACAGCCGTGCTGCAGTGACCAGGTTCTCGCGGTTAATCGGCTCACTGATATGTCCGATCTCTGTCTGCCCATCCCAGTACTGCTGGTCCATGCTGGCCGCCATCCACTCGGTGCGGGGCACAGTCCTCCGTGTGGTGCTGTCGTAGTGCACGAAGATTTCGCCGTCCACGTACCCCACAGACACGTACCAGGGCTGCTCGGGGCCGGGATCCGTCATTGCGGTAGTAAAGTACCGCAGGGTATGGAGCTCTGCGGGGACGGAGCGCAGCGGGGCCGTGAGCCGCGGGTGGGGGTCCCACGGGCACAGCCCCGGGCTGGGGTTACGGGGACGGAGGGGTCCCGGTCCGGCCGCACTCACCGCCCGCCGCCCCGCACACGGCGCACAGCAGCAGCCCCAGCTCCAAAGCCCCCCACGACCCCATCGCTCCGCACCGCTCCGCACATCCTCGTTCCGGGAACCCCCCGCGATCCTATTGGTTCCTCCACCGCAGCTCCACCAATTGCTACTGGGAGAGCGTGAGTGACATCACCAGTCGCCAGGCAGAATGAGCTCCCGAAGTTTGGGACGGGAGAGTGCGGAGCGGGGGAGGTGACGGGGGCGGTGCGGAGCCGACCCCAGCCCAGCGGGGGCATCCCGGGCTGTGTCCCCACCGGGGCCGTGTCCCCACCCAGGGGAGGGGGCCGAGGGCCTCTGTCGGGGGTATCGGGGATACGAGGGGCAATGGGAAGGCAGGGAGCCGTAGGTCAGAGCACGGCCGGGGGGCTGCGATGAGCCCCCTCCCCGGGTGCAGGCGTGGGGTGCACGGAGCGATCCTTCCAGCACGGAGCCGTCGGACACAGAGAGGCACTGAGGGCCAAGGAAACCTCGGGGAATGAGGGGTTCATCCAATGGATGATTCGGTGGGGCGCTGAGTGAGTCAGCCGCACAGGTTATGGACCTCGATAAGGTTCAAGGCGCAGGAGCGGAGTTACTATCATCCGAGAGAGCAGGAAATGATGCTGCTCTACAGTGTATCCCTGTTAGGGGTGTGCTACAAACTTGCCTTTACAAACTTTGCTTGTCGTGGCGGCTGCGGGTGTCGTTTATGGCTTTGCCGAAAGCGGCAGAGCCGGGGAATTCGAGCTCTAATAGCTCGGGGGAGAGTTTTCAGCTGCTCTCTGTTGACTGGTCTTAGAAATGAGGAGTGATAAAAGGAGAGAAGAAGGGGGAGGACGGTGTTGATTCTCCGCAGTCAGCACTTTTCAGTCACTGAGGGAAAAGCCTTGGAATCGTTGTTTGCAGAGGAGGGCGATGATTTGTCTGAGAGGCTGTTAAAAGAATTTCGGTGGCTTTCGGTGAACTCTCAGTCTTTATCTCAGGCAGTTCAAATTCAGGCTGCACAACAGCAGCGGGAGCTTGGTTCAGCAAAGCCCCTTAAAGATCCGGTGGACGATTAAGATCGGTGATGGCTACATCAGGCTTGGAAAGTCCCTCCTGCCAAGCTCTATTGGACATGATACAGATGGAGCTCATCACCCCCTTTGATTGGCATAGTGTGAGCAGGGCGGTCCCATCACTGGCCCTAATGGGAGTTGTTAGGACTGGCCCTATGTGGGTTTCAGTACGACATGTTCGGCCTCATCTCAAGGCAGAAACTAGTATTCAGCTTTCATAGTGACTGGGACTGTGTGCTTTTTACTTATGGGTATTGCTTTGTAACCTGTTATACTGCAGATAACAGTGGTGTGACATAATGGGAGAATTTCTAGCATTTCCAATGCAGTCTCAGGAATTAGAATTATTGGGCATTATCCAGGTTATTGTGTATTTCTGTTCTATTAATAGATTGGGTGTGAATCAAATAGGATCTAGTGTTACCAATGCTGGTATCTATGGGAATAAACACTGAATGCATTAATAATGCTCAGTTATTATTAGCTATCAATTAGCCTTTTCTTAATTTGAGAAGTCAAAACCCAGAACACATTTGGCACATTTGCCCACCAATAATTATTCTATCTGACATGCAGCTTCATAAACTTGTACGACCACTAATTACCTATTAGTTTCAAAGGCATGGCTGTGAGCACTCTAAAAGGATTTGCTTCACAAATTGCAGTGATCATTCAAATCGATATATCAGAGTATGCAAACGTTGAAGGCCTTTTTCTTGTCAGTTACAGATAACACAGAATGGGACCCCTTAGAGATTTATTTCCAGGTTGCAGTAAAAATGTTTCTGAATTGCTGAGAACTGGGTTTTCTCTTTATGAGGAGCTCTGGGTTAAAATTGGTCCAAAACTTCATCAGACTTCTATTGCTAAAGACAGAACGGCTGCTCAACTGTTGTCTCTTTGCTACTAAATATCGGAAGGGCTTAATGGATGGGGAGGAGGATGGGGATGGTCAGCAGCAGGGGATGGGGATAGAGATGTGGATGTTGTGCAATGGGGATGGTCAGCAACAAGGAATAGTAACAGTGAATTGCAGGGGACCAGGACAGTGAGTAGCTGGGCCTGGGGATGGTGAGCAGCAAGGGGTACGGATGGGAGAGAGAGCAGGAGGGTGTGGAGATGGGATGGTGAGCAGCAGGGGGGGTGACGGTCAGCAGAAGGGGATGGGGATGGTCAGCAGCATGGAATGGGAAAGGTTCTGTGCAGGCTGAGCACAGAACAACACAACACTTTATTTCTCAGGAAGCAGTACAGGCAAAGCAGAACAGCATAGGAAGCAGAGGGGGATGTGAGAGGTTGAGAGGATGGGGCTGTGTCCATCACCAACCCCAAAGGCTCATGTGGCCAGTTGGCTCCTTACTGGCTGAAGCACAGCACTCAGATGATGGGGTTGCTCCCTGTGTGGAGAAGAGATGGTGTCCCATAGAGCCATGTTCACATCCCAACCATCTCCTCCCTGCAGAGTCCCAGCCCAGACCTGGTGCAGCACCACAAGGAGCACAAGGAGCACAGGGACCCCTCCCAACCCCCAGCCCCACACCGCAGCTGTGCTCGAGTTGCTGGTTCCACTTTCCTGGCCTGTAAGATAACAAGAGCCATTGTCTCACACCAGTTTATAGGAGGCAGGCAAGGTTCTTTGATACATGTCTACCTGGCATGAGATTAAGAAACAACAGTTCAAATGTTGGTCCAACCAGTTTATTACAAGATTTTATCAGGGAGATGGGGAAGGGGAGGACGGACACTATTATGATGTTGGATGATGGGGAAGGGAAGGCGGACAATACTATAAATATTAAATAGAAGCAAGGAGTCACTGTAGGAAGCAAGAGGGAGATAGTCACCACCATGGATCCAGTGAGGTTTGCAGTTCAGGCATTGATCTTCAGTAGTGGTGGGTCGTCAGGCGTTGTTGTTCCAGTGATGATGACGGTGACCATGATGACAAATAACAATGGTAGCACCAACTCATTTATATGTCCAAAGTGGTCCTGTCAGCTCTCTTTGGAGTGA
The DNA here is from genome assembly GCF_054131305.1 of Coturnix japonica. Taxonomy (NCBI): domain Eukaryota; kingdom Metazoa; phylum Chordata; class Aves; order Galliformes; family Phasianidae; genus Coturnix; species Coturnix japonica. The sequence goes on from NW_028188953.1 coordinate 1,079,903, forward strand.
CAGCTGGAATCCAAACTAGTTGAGTCAGCTCTCCTTGGAGAGGAAACTTTTGGCTCTGGGATCTTAGCAGAAATTCCTTTGTTCCCATCTTCTGGGCCTTGCCAGCAGATAAGAGTGAGCAGGGATACCCATCTGCATCCTGTTTTTCACAGGACACGATGGCTTCATTCCCCAATTTTCCCATACCAAGATGGAGCTATTTAATCCCAGGCCAGATCTTCTGCACTGAAGGAAGGTAGCAACCATGTGCACCCCGGGTTGCCACCTCCATGAAGCAGTGAGAGTCTTATCACAACAAACACCCTAGGAAACAATCTTGGAGCCAGAAAACAAAGGACTCTCACAGCCATGAGCCACAGCCCTGTGCTCGCTATGGGGCATGGAGCAGCTCCAAGAACCAGGAAGGGGATCTCTAGGAAACAGTGGAGACCCCAATGCTGCCCTGGCACCAGGCAGAGCTGGCGGACAGCACAGCCCTCATCACTCACGGTGCACCACATTGTACCCATTCTCATTCATCCCTGCAGACAGAGAGATGCATCAGCACAGGTTCACATCACAACCAGGCTGGGGGTACCCAGGGAAGACCCAGACTCCCCCACTCCCCACTGTCCTTCTACACACCCCTCCACTTTTACCTGCATGGTGTCTGTAGATGGTGAATCCAATGCCAGCCACGATGGCGATGGCCAAAATGGTGCCGACCACCCCCACCACGATGGGCAGCACGTTGGACTGTGGCCGCTCTGGGGGAAGGCAGAGTCGTCAGCAGGGGAAGGGGCAGCCCAGAGCCCCCCAGCCCCACATCCCCTCACTCACCCCACAAATAGAGGCCAGGCTGGTGCAGGCTGGCGTGCTCCACACGGCACTGGTACTTGTCTGCATCCCCCGGCAGCGCATCGATGGTGATCCATGTGTGGTAGGTGCCGTCGCTGTTGGGCACGATGCCCCCCGAGTGGGTGTCCTGGCCCAGCACCGCGCCGTCCTTCACCCAGCTGACAGCGATGGGCCGTGGGTAGAAGCCGTGAGCGCGGCAGGACAAGGTCAGGATCCCGTCGGCCTCCTTCCCCCACACTCGCACCTCGGGTTGCTCTGAAGGTGGGCGGCAGTGAGGGCCGGGCTGAGCTCCCCAAGCTGAGTCCCCGCTCCACCTCCAGCCCCACATCGCAGCCCCTCCTGCCCCCCCCTCACCTGTCCTCCCCAGCTCTGCCTTCCCGTGCTCCACGTATCTCCGCAGCCACTGCACACAGGTTTCCTCCAGGTAATGTTTCCTTCTCTCAGCATAATCACCGTCCTCCCACGACCTTTTGGTGGGAACTGCTTCTGGAACCGCCGCAGTGAACGTCATCGTGTCTTTGTCAAAGGCAATGAAGTCTCTCCCATCATAGGCATACTGATCATACCCCCAGGTGGTGCCGTCCTCGAGGATCTCACAGGCAGACATCTGTTGCACCGTGTGAGACCCTGAAACACAGCCGGGCAAGGGGTGAGGGGCTCCTCTGGCTCCATGGGTCCCACTGTAGTGGGGATGGGGTTGGGGTCCCCCCGGGTTGCAGCACCCCGAGCTCGGTGGGGCTGTGACGGGCAGCCCCGGGACGGTGCCGCCGGGCAGGACCAGCCCTGGGGGGTGCGGGCGGCACTGCGCCATGGAGCCCCATCCCACAGCGCGGAGCCGCGGTGCCGGCCGTGCTCACCGCCAGTCCGGTTGTAGAGCCGTGCTGCATCGGCCAGGCGCACGCGGTTATTCTGCTCACTGATCTGTACGAACCGGGTGTTCCTCTCCCAGTACTCAGGATCCACAGCTCCAGGTGCCTTTATCCACTCGGTGCGGGGCACGACCCTCCGTGTGGTGCTGTCGTAGTGCGCGAAGATTTCGCCGTCCACGTACCCCACAGACACGAACCAGGGCAGCCCGGGGCCGGGATCCGTCATTGCGGTAGTGAAGAACCGCAGTTTATGGTGCTCTGCGGGGACGGAGCGCAGCGGGGCCGTGAGCCGCGGGTGGGGGTCCCACGGGCACAGCCCCGGGCTGGGGTTACGGGGACGGAGGGGTCCCGGTCCGGCCGCACTCACCGCCCGCCGCCCCGCACACGGCGCACAGCAGCAGCCCCAGCATCCCGCACAGCCCCATCGCTGCGCTCCGGGAAACAACGCACCCCGCGCCGCTCCTTCGGCTTTTGGGACTTACCTGCCCCTCCCCGCACTCTCATTGGCTCCTTCGCCTCCGCCTCGCCAATGGTGAACGGGAGCGTGCGTGACGTCACCGGGTGCCAGGCAGAATTCGCTCCCGCAGTTTGTGAAGCTAAACCTAAAGTGCGGAGCGTGGGAGGTGACGGGAGGCACTGAGGGCGTGTTGCCGAACCTGAAGGGAAACCTTGGTCACATACAGCTGTGTCCATTTATTGCCCGAAAATCCAAACTTTTATAGCAGACAGACGAGGGGATCCAAAAATCACACACACTTATTGGAGGAATGAATAATTCATTCTATGATACAGGTTCATTCCTTTGCCTGGGATTCCTTTCCAGGTTTTGTCTTTGCAAATTAAGAAAAGCTAATTAATAGGCTCATAACATCATGACAGAGCAGTACCAATATACTAAAAGAGCTATTCCCATAGATTCTAGCATTGATTACATCAAATCCTGTTTGATACACATTTGATCTATTACTAAAATAGAAGAAGCACACAACAATCTGGATAATGCCTAAGATTCTAATTCTGGAGACTGCATTGGTAACACAGAACATCACACACTGTGTCAAACCATTACTAACATTATCTGTAACACAGCAAGTTACAAAGCAATACCACTAAGTAAGAGGCACACAATCACTGTTACTATAAAGGCTGGATGCTATTTTCTGCCTTCAGATGAGTCTGAACATATTCATACTGGAACCCACGTAGGGCCAGTCCCTGTGGAAATACGAGCATATTCAGAGCCCCAAGTTATCAGTGGTAGGGGACGGTCCCAAAGTCCTGTGGCCATATTCCAAACATTAACCATAGGCTGTTCCTTGAGCATTGGGGAGGCCCCAAAATGACAAACCATGAGTCGTATTTGTATGATCACGATTCAAAAAATTCAGCACAAACAAAGCCTTGCATAATTTTTCTTGTGGTGTGTATTTCTCCTGTATTCCCCCTTATTTGTTTAATAAGAATGGATTTCAGTGTTTGAGTGTGCTCAATGATAGCTTGTCCAGTGGGAGAATAAGCAATGCCTGTAATATGTTTAACCCCCCATTCTTGGAGGACAGTTCGAGTGGCCGGTCCATCCTGGTCTATAGTGAAGTAATGTGCAGGCTGCAGAGACATCCATTCCTGAACAAACAAGTATTCTGATGGTGTTAGTAACAACAGCCCAAGATTACAAGCATCTGGTGGCATTTGAAGAACCTCAGTGAAAATCCATTGAATGATTTGCTAGCTGCTGATCGTATATCACCGGGCAAGCGAGCTGAAACAAAGCTTGCCACTGTCCCTCCAATATTGCATCTCTAATAACCCTGGACCAACGTGTAGGGGGGGAAGTGGCATAGGCAGGGGCTGTAAAGACATCAGTGAAACGCTTGGAGAGACCGATGCCTCCTACATTTGCAGCCCTAAGTTCTGCAGCTCCTCAGTTAATGAATTAATATCTTCCTCTAACACTTTCCCATTCCCACCATCATCCGAGTCGCTTTCGCTCTCAGGAGCTTCTTATTGCTCTACACACCTCTCAAACCCCCCCAACGCACCTTCCTCACCAGCCAACACCGGATCTGACAGAGACATTGAAGAGGTCGAAGACAGGGGAGTATTCGGGGCTTCTGCAGCAGCCCTGACTTGTGAGATTGATGAGCAAACGGAGTACGAAACTCCTGGTAACAGGGAGTCAAGTTCTGACCTTGACTGAGCACTAGGTCCGGATAGAGCTTGTACCGCAGCAGCAGTGATCTGCCACTCCGCTTGCATCGGGTTTTGCGTAGCGGGTGTATGTGTCTGTGTGGGATTTAGGATGGTATATGAGGAATGTGATGCAGCAATAAATAGAGAGAAGACTTCATGGCATCCATGTTTATGTCCCTCTCCCCTGGATGGTCGAGGTCCTGGGATAAGTCGGGTTAATTGGCGGCTATGTCACCTAGGGCTGAGCTGGAGTGGGGACAGGGATGTTGAGCAGCAGAGGATGGGGATGGTCAGCAGAAGGGGATGGGGATGGTCAGCAGCAGGGAATGGGATGGTCAGAGCAAGAAATGGGAATGGTGAGCAGCAGGGGATGGGGATGGTGAGCAGCGGGGGAATGGGAATGGTGAGCAGCACGCCTTTTTACTTAGACTACCCCCTGGACCTCCTGCAATTTCTTGCCAATGTGCTAAAAGACACCTGAGGGGTGTTTTCTCAGGTACTTCCTTTCCTTGCAAACTACCCATTTTACTCCTCTGTTGATAACTCCTCATACTTCAAAATTTCCCTAAAAGAATCCCCAAAACTCGTTCCACCAGTTGCACCCGCACTCTGGGTACGAATGACACCTACAACCTTAATATATTTTCATACAGACTAAACAAATTATCACATATACAGGACAACACTCGTTAGTTCTGTGAAAACGATACTGTTCCTCCAGTCTGTCACTATAATTTAGAACGTATAATCTTCCGTTCTCATTCCACTCCAAATATTTACTCATATAACACACACAACCACTTCAGTTCCTCCCTAAAACACGCCAACCATTTCTCTTATGGGAAAACCAACTTACAAAGCAAGAACTCCAACTCACTCACTCTAGTACACAAACAATTATGAGTATTGCCAGCAGTTTTATATATCATAATTAAACAAACAATCAGCTGATGGTATATTTCATACTCTCAGTCACACACACTGCCAGCTTCACACTTCACTGAGTCAGAGCTGCAGACCCTTTTTCAAGCACTTTGATAGCAATTACTCAAATACACGGTACCTGGCCATAAACAATAGACGGTAAGAGCAGCAATAACATAACCTTAGGATTTTCACTGATGATAACAGTAATAAGGCTACTAAAGCTCCTGCTACTACAGTCCCAGAAATCCATAAATCATTCCACAAGGTACCTTCACCCCGTGTACGACTTATGTTCCCCGCATACGAATTATGGGTCCCTTTGTAGGAACTCCCAAGGAGTTTTCCTACCCCAGCCAGCAACTAACTGTGAGCTCACCTTTCAAGGGGAAGCGACAACCGCTTTGCTTATACCCCGTGTAGGACATCTCCTTATGGCTTACGGGCTCCTCTTATCCCATACACATACCTTTCCGAAAATGGATGGTCCTTGTCTGCTCCTGTGATGATCAGGTGAGGAAGGGGAGTCCTTTCAAGAAACCATGGAGTGTGCCAAAGGTGTCCCCTCTCTCAGCTGGTCCCACAGCCAAGCAGAGATTGTCCCATCTGGGGTGCCAAAATTGACGTGCGGAATCTGCGGAATCAGACTCTATAACCAGAATTAGGTTATAAAGCAGGTATGTGTTTATTCAGCTCTGGGCACTTGGGGGATCACTCCTCCTATCATGTGACCCGATAGACAGGAGCGTTAGGAAGTTATAGAGCAAGTGTATACATATTCATATTTATTATTTTTCTGGGAACTCATTTACATGCTGTCCCTCCTACTGACGTGTGTGCAGTCCATAGTGGGGGTCTCGCTCCGGTGGTTGTTGGGATGAAGTCAGAAGTCTTCCTCAGGTTGCTTTGACCCAACTCCTCCACTCAATCAGTCAAAACCAGTTTCTTCAGCTACCTTTCCCTTACGTATACCCAGCTGTATTGTCTTAACTATAGACCCAGATGTATTGTAACTATAGCAATGTTGACATGTCCCACTGGTCCTTTTCTTCTGACATTCCCCAAAGCCTAGGATGCTTAATCTTCATGAAAGGCCCCTATTTACCCAATTACTACTTTCAATTCCCCCCTTTTCTTGAACCTAGCAAAATCTTTTGCTAAATGATTCTATTTCTAGAAAGAGCATTTCTAAAATAACTTCCATTTTCCATCTTCTGCTGTAATCGATGTCTTTTCCAATCCTCATAGCTATTTCCTGTATTTTTGCAAAGCCACATAATACATCGCAATATTATACACATCAAAACAAGCAAAGCCAATATTGCAACGCAAGCCAGAAACAATTGTTTTAACCAGGCAAAATTGGGGAGCCAATCAGTTAACTTTTCCAGCAACTCTGTAAAACCAAGGGATGTGTCATCTCATGAAACCTGATGGAGCACGTTAGTACGTTTCCACATAGCCTGCAAATCAATCTCTACTCTTTGCGTCTCATCAATATAAGCACAGCAGCTCTGATAAATAACTACACAAACTCCCCCTTCCTTTGCTGTTAGTTAAGTCCAGCACCATCCTGTTCTGAAATACTACCTTACTTAATGTTGAAACATCTATTTGTAGTCCTCGAATGGCAACCATAGGTGTCAGGAAGGTGTGGTATATCCACAGGATAAGTCCTTCCACCTTAGCTGCCATATGAGAGGTCTGAAGCACTTGGTAGGGCCCTTCGTATTTTGATTCCTTGTTTGTAGCTGGGCAGTGCTGGGGGGGGGGGGCTTGAATGAACCAGAAGAGGGCTGGAGGGCTTCAGAACAATTGTATTTCTTTGGGTATGGAGTACAGTGTGGGAGGGTCACGGAGCTGGAGGGGACATAGCAGGGACACGAGAGCGTGGGGATGTGTGGGAGGAGGGATGTGGAGTGGGGAAGTTTGTGGGTGAGGATTGGAAAGGCAGCAGGATGGGGAGTGGGAGGGGAAGTGCTGCAGGACACCAAGTTGGGTGGGGAGATGTAGGGACAGCTGGGAGGAGCAAAAGGAGACCACATTCCAGCTCACAGGGATGGCATTGGGAAAACCAGAATGGAGAGTAGGCAGCCATCAGCATGGGGACACAGAGGGGAGGTGATGAGGGATGGGGGGACACATGGGGAAGGGGAAGAGGAGAGAGCAGCGAGTACTAAACACAGAGCAGAATGCAGGTAGGCTGAGCACAGAACAACCCAACACTTTCACAGGAAGGAGCACAAGCAAAGCATAACATCATAGGAAGCAGAGGGAGATGTGAGAGGTTGAGAGGATGGGGCTGTGTCCATCACCAGTCCCAAGTGCTCGTGTGGCCAGTTGGCCCATTGCAGACTGCAGCACAGCACTCAGATGGTTTGGTTGCTCCCTGTGTGGAGGAGAAGAGATGGTGTCCCATAGTGCCATGTTCACATCCCAACACTCTGCTCCCTGCAGAGTCCCAGCCCAGGCCAAGTGCAACATCACATGAAGCACAGGGAACCCTCCCAACCCCCATCCCCACACCGCACCTTTACTTGAGTTGCTGGATCCACCATCCAGGCCTGTAAGAGAAGAAGAGTTATGAGCCCCAGACTTGTGCTCGCTGTGGGGCATGGAGCAGCTCTGAGCACCAGGAAGGGGAAACCTGGGAGAAAGCGGGGACCCCAACGCTGCCCTGGCACCGGGCAGAGGTGGGGGACAGCGCAGCCCTCATCACTCACTGGGCGCCATGTTGTAGCCTTTCTCATTCTTCCCTGCAGACAGAGAGATGGATCAGCACAGGTTCAAATCACAGCTTGGCCGGGGTTACACAAGGGAGACCCAGACCCCCCACAGCCCCTGCTGTCCTCCTACAGCCCTCCACTTTTACCTGCATGGCATCTGTAGATGATGAATCCAATACCAGCCATGATGGCCACAAGGGCGACGACCACCCCAACCACGATTGGCAGCACGTTGGACTGTGGCCGCTCTGGGGGAAGGCAGGGCTGTCAGCAGGGGAAGGGGCAGCAACCTGGAGCCCCCCAGCCCCACATCCCCTCACTCACCCCACGAGTAGAGGCCGGGCTGGGGCAGGCTGGCGTGCTCCACGCGGCACTGGTACTTGTCTGCATCCCCCGGCAGCGCGTCGATGGTGACCCAGGTGTGGTAGGTGCCATCGCTGTTGGGCACGATGCCCCCCGAGTGGGCGTCCTGGCCCAGCACCGCGCCGTCCTTCACCCAGCTGACAGCGATGGGCCGCGGGTAGAAGCCGTGAGCGCGGCAGGACAAGGTCAGGATCCCGTCGGCCTCCTTCCCCCACACTCGCACCTCGGGTTGCACTGAAGGTGGGCGGCAGTAAGAGTCAGGCTGAGCTCCCCACGCTGAGCCCCCACCCCACCTCCAGGCCCACACCTCAGCCCGCTCCTCACCTGTCCTCCCCAGCTCTGCCTTCCCGTTCTCTACATGTCTCCGCAGCCACTGCACACAGGTTTCCTCCAGGTAATGCTTCTTCTGCTCAACATAATCACCTTCCTCCCACTTCCTCTTAGTGGGGACTGCCTCTGGAACCGCTGCTGTGTACGTCATCGTTTCTTTGTCGAAGGCAATGAAGTCTTTCCCATCATAGGCATACTGATCATACCCCCGGGTAGTGCCGTCCTCGAGGATGTCACAGCCATACATCCGCTGCCATGTGTGAGACCCTGAAACACAGCCGGGCAGGGGGTGAGGGGCCTCTCCATCTCCATGGGTCCCACTGCAGTGGGGATGGGGTTGGGGTCCCCCCGGGTCGCAGCACCCCGAGCTCGGTGGGGCTGTGACGGGCAGCCCCGGGACGGTGCCGCCGGGCAGGACCAGCCCTGGGGGGTGCGGGCGGCACTGCGCCATGGAGCCCCATCCCACAGCACGGAGCCGCGGTGCCGGCCGTGCTCACCGCCGCTCTGGTTGTAGAGCCGTGCGTTATTGCCCAGGCTCACGCGGCTATTCTGCTCATTGCCCTGTACGATCTGGGTGGTCCTCTCCCAGTACTCGGGATCCACAGCTCCAGGTGCCTTTATCCACTCGGTGCGGGGCACGTTCCTCCTTGTGGTGCTGTCGTAGTGCGCGAAGATTTCGCCGTCCACGTACCCCACTTCATAGAACCAGGGCAGCCCGGGGCCGGGATCCGTCATCGCCGTTTGGAAGTACCGCATGGAATGGAGCTCTGCGGGGACGGAGCGCAGCGGGGCCGTGAGCCGCGGGTGGGGGTCCCACGGGCACAGCCCCGGGCTGGGGTTACGGGGACGGAGGGGTCCCGGTCCGGCCGCACTCACCGCCCGCCGCCCCGCACACGGCGCACAGCAGCAGCCCCAGCATCCCGCACAGCCCCATCGCTGCGCTCCGGGAAACAACGCACCCCGCGCCGCTCCTTCGGCTTTTGGGGACTTTCCGGACCTCTCCGCACTCTCATTGGCTCTTCCGCCTCCTCTTCGCCAATAGTAAACGAGAGCGTTCGTGACGTCACCGGGAGTCAGGCAGAATAAGGTCTTGCAGGTTGTGAATCGAAAGCGAAAGCGCCGAGCGGTGTGTTTGGGGGGATGGGGCTGGGACGGGCGTGGTGTGGGAAACCCCCGGCCCATCGAACACCGGGGGGGCACCGGGTTGTGTCCCCACCCCGGCCGTTTCCCTACCCCGGGGGGGGCGAGGACCTCTGTCTTGAGGGACGTGGGCAGTGAAAAGAAGCCGTTCTGCATTGCATTTATTGGAACTGTCCTCAGTAATCTTTGATAAGGACGGAATCTCTGATAAAAGCTTCCATTCTGTCCCAGAGGCCTTTGTTACACAAAGAGCCCGGGGGAGGATGATTCCAGTCCTTCCCGATATCTCTTCAGGCACATCCTCAGGTATGTCCTGACTTTTCTCTTTGGATCCTTTATTACTCAGGTCTTATTTGTGCAGCACCAAAAATCACTAGTTCTATTTCAGACATTTGGACAGACAGGAGCTGCAGTCTTTGTACCTATGACTTCTACCTATTAACTACAAACTGCTTCACTTCTATCGTGAGACCTTGAAATAAAATATTCTTATCTTATTCTAAATGCAGAAACAACGTTTGATTCCCACACACTGATGCTGCATCTCTGCTGATAACTGGAAGGCAGGGGTGCAGCCCCCCATCCCCCATCCATCCCCCTCGCCCTCCATTCTTTAGTGCCAGCAGTGCTGAGTCTTTGCCCCCATCCTGTGCCCCAACAGCAGTGAAGAACAGTGCCAAGGGCTCACACCGCGACAAGCGGGTGCAGGTGGTTTACAATAAGGACCTTTCTGGGGGGCAATAAAGGTTTAGTGCACACAGCAATGGTGTGGCAGGGTGACAATGGGACAGCGTGAGAATGGGGATGGGGGAACTGGGACATGGGGAGCTGCAATGGGGGAGGCTGAGTGGTGACCAGCTGCACACACAGTCATAACTGAACTGTCAGCCTCACCTGGCTGTGGTGCTGAGCATGCTGGGCTGCCTGGTTCTGCTCTCAACAGCACCTTGTCAGCTCCAGGAATCCCTCCCAGCCCCTACAGTTCCACTGAGACAGTTATGTCTGTTAGAGAGATTCACACTGCACTGAATGTGCCACAGCCAATAGCAACTGAAGGCTTCAGAACCAAATAAGTGAGATGAGGCAATGTTGAAGCTCATCTCTTCCACGGAGCACATAAGGGCAGCACAGCAGTAACCCTGGTGGCAGCAGCACCAAGGGCTGTTGTTGGAGCAGCACTCCTGGCTCCCCTCCTGCTCCCTCCAAGAGCTGCAGCAAGATGTTGCTCACTGTCACCATCACGAACCCCAACCCAACCTCTCCACGGTGACACCACCCTGATCCCAAAAGCCCACGGAGACACCAACAGAGGCTGCAGAGTGTCTTTAATGTCAGCACCACGGCTCAGGGTCAGGGATGGGGACACGCAGGGACAGCTGGTGACAGAAGGTGTCCATCAGATGCTGCCTGCGGGGACATGGGGTGAAAGATGGGGTCACTCAGCCCTCACTGATGGCAGTGGGGACAGGGTCAGGTTGGGGATGTGTTACCTGAAGGGTAGTTGTGACCAGGAAGCGGGGTGTAACCTGTTGGGGAAATAGGATGGGGGTGAGTGGGGTTCTTATCCCATAACAAACCACATAGATCCATAGGGACACATAGAGACTAACTGAAGGACACGCAGAGACCCCACACCAACCCATAGGAACCAACAGAGACCCCAGAGGGACCCATAAGGACCCGTAGAGAAAAGAAAGATCCACAGCAACCCATAGAGACCCATAGGAACCCCACAGAGACCCTCCTAGAGGTCCATGGAGTCCTTCAGGGTCCCTCCCATTCACCCACCTGGGGCAGGGGGTTGGGCCCGCCAGTAGTGGACACCAACGAGGAGCAAGCTGAGCCCCAACAGCATCACTACAGTAGCCACAGCCACCATCAGCGTCACCTCCAGAGTCAACCCAGGACCTGTGGGGACACAGACAGCAGTGACAGCCAGCAGGGACACCGCTATCCCTATGCCACCCCCTGGACCCCAACTCACGCCAGTCCTCCAGGAGGGGCTCCTCCAGGCTGTCGTGCTGCACTGAACACGTGTAGATGTCCCCAACCTTCGGGGCCACCGAAAGGGTGACCTGTGTCTGGTAGGTCCAATTCCCATTGGGGATGGATGACACGGGTGAGTGGTCTCCAGGCCCCACCATATCCCCATTGTGGAACCAGACGATGGTCACCTCTGGGGGGTAGAAGCCCCACACGTGGCAGGTGAGGCGGATGGGCATGCTGGGGTTCCCTGTCTGCGAGGGGATGATGCGGACCTGGGGCTGAGCTGGAGTGGGGACAGGGATGGTGAGCAGAATGGGATGGGGATGATGATCAGCAGGGGATGGGGATGGTCCCTGCCCCATTCTTCATGCAACTGTTCTAAGCAACAGCCCCCTGATTGAGAACCCCATGTAATGCCCTGTGCAATGCCTCCATGCAACAACACCCCCATGCAACACCCTATGCATCACTGCTATGCAACATCCCCATGCAACGCCCCATGCAACATCATCTCCATGCAATGCGCGATGCAACACAATCTTTCATGCAGCACCCCATGCAATGCCATCTTCATGCAATACCCCATGCAACACCATGCCCATGCAACACCCCATGCAACGCCATCTCCATGCAATGTCGTCCCTGTGCAACGCCCCATGCAACACCATGTCCATGCAACGCCCCATGAAACATCATCTCCATGCAGTACCCCATGCAACGCCATAACCATGCAACACCATCTCCATGCAACGCCCCATGCAATGCCATGTCCATGCTATGCCACGTCCATGCAATGCCACGTCCATGCAACACCCCATGCAATGCCATGTCCATGCAACACCCCACACAACGCCATCTCCATGCAATGCTCCATGCAACACCATCCCCATGCAATGTCTCCATGCAACACCCCATGCAACGTCATCCCCATGCAATGTCACCCCCATGCAGCATCATCCCCATCCATGCCATCTCCATGCAACGCTCCATGCAACGCCTCATGCAACACCCCATGCAATGCCATCTCCATGCAACGCCATCCCCATGCAATGGCATCCCCATGCAATGCCATCTCCATGCAACGCCCCATGCAACAGCATCTCCCTGCAACGCCCCATGCAACGCCATCTCCATGCAACACCCCATGCAACAACACCCCCATGCAATGCCATCTCCATGCAACCCCCCCATGCAGCAGCCCCATTTGCAAAGCTCACTCCTGCGCAGCGCCGTCTGTGCCCAGAACTGTGCAGCCAGTTTGCTGCATGCCTGTCTCCGTGCCTCTGCACGCTTCACCCAGGTGCTGTCATTATTGAGGGCAATGGCAATCTGTTCAGCCGCGCCTTGCAGCAGCTTCCAGTCGCAGGCATTGAAGCGCTGGACATCGGGGTCGTAGCACACCAAGGGGTTCTTGTTGAAGGCCACGGTGAGCTCGAAGTCCAATAGGGAGCCATTGGCTGCCAGCGGGCAGGAGCTGGCTACGTGCATCACGAAGGCTCCTGCATTGGGGGGGGACAGATGGCAGCACAGGCAGTTGACCCCATCCCCATTCGAAGCACCCTGAGGTCCCCATGGGGACACAACGGCGAGCTGAGCTCAACACTGGAATCCCATGAGATTCCTAAAGCCCTCCCTTGGAGTCCTAAGGGTTGAAAGTTCCCCATAGTGGTCCCAATATCCCATAGAGCTGAGCTCTACACAAAGTGCCCCCACCATCCCATAAGGCTGAGCATCCCCAAATCATCCCCAGCAACCCAAAAGGCTGAGACCCCCCCCATCACCCTCAAATCCTCCCTTGAGTTCCAAAACCCCATTGCCCCCAAATATTCCCTTGAGTTCCAAAGGGCTGAGATCCCCCAAATTGTCCCCAATATCCCTCAGAACTCAGATCCCCTCCAAACTCTCCACAACAACCCATAAAGTTGAGACCCTCCCCCCCAAAATGACCACACTAACCCAAAAAGGCTGAGCCCACCCTAAAGCCCTCCCTGAGGGTACTAAGGGCTGAGAAGACCCCACGATTCCAAAGTGGCCTCAATACCCCAAAGGCTGAGACCCCCACAAATCATCCCCAACTTCCTATAAGGCTGAGACCCCCCCAATGCCCCCCCCCCCCCCACGATGCCATTAAGCAGAGCCTCCCCCCCCCAAGCCACTACCATAATCCCATAGAGCAGAGACCCCCCCAAAGTCCCATAAAGCAGAGACCCCACTCTCCCCCCCATCCCCCAAGAGTCTCATAAAGCAGAGCATCCCCTCCAACCACCCCAACCCCAAAACCCCACCTGCCCCCCGAGCTCCCAGCAGCAGCCCCAATAACAGCAACATCGCGGTGGGGGGAGCGGGGGGGGGGTGCAGGAGGGGGGTGGCCCTTCTGCTCCCTCCACCCCACATCCCCCCCTTCACGGATATGGGGCTGGGATGAGGGCAATGATCAGCCAATCAGAGGCGGCGCAGCAGCAGCGTCATCTGTTACCGGAGCAGAATGCAGAGGAGCCGACGCTTACGGGACATAGACGGCTGGAAGCTCTGGGAGCACTGGGAGCACTGGGACCCCCACCCACCCAATGTGGGAACGAAGAATCGGAGCGAGGTTGGGGCTGCAGATGGTTTTATTGGGGAGTGAGAGCCCCTCACCCCAAGTTTGGGGTTACCGTGTTGGGAGATGGGAGTTCCAGTCATTGAGGTCCCCAAACATCCCCCAAGATGGGGACCAGGTTTGGGACCAGAAGCAGGGTCAGGAATAGGAATCAGGAGCAGAACCAGGACCAAGACCAGAATGGGGTCCAGAACCAGGATGGGGTCCAGGACTGGGATGGAGACCAGGACTGGGATGGGGTCCAGAACCGGGATGGGGACCAGGACTGGGATGGGAACCAGAACCAGGATGGGGTCCATAACTGGGATGGGGACCAGAACCAGGATGGGGTCCAGGACCAGGATGGGGACCAGAACTTGGGCCAGGATCATTTTGGGTACCAGGATTGGAATCAGAACCTGCATCATGTTGGGGACTGGGACCGGCACCAGGACCTGCCATAAAGAAGATGATGAATGAGGTGGGACATGCCATGCTGGACACCAGACCCTCGTTGTCACACACGTCCCCAGCACCCTGTCCCCATCCCTCACCCCGTGGCCGCTGACAGAAGCTGAATATCCCAGCACTGAGTACCACCAACCCCAACGTCAGCACCATGGCCGCCACTGCCACCATCGCCATCGTCCTCAGGGATAAATTGGGACCTGTGGGGACAGCACAATGAGCCATGGGGGGGCTGTGGGGTGAAGGTGCCACATCCCCATCCCCAAACTCACTCCAGTCCTCCTGCATTGGCTGCTCCAGGCTGGGGTGCCACACTGAGCATGTGTAGGTGCTCCCTGCTGCAGTGCTGGCCCTGAGGCTCATCTGTGTCCTGTAGGTCCAGTCCCCGCTGGGCAGCAGTTTGGTGTCACCTGAGGCCACCACGAGGCCGTTGTGCAGCCACTGGATGGTCACTGAGGGTGGGTAGAAGCCCCAAACGTGGCAGATGAGTTGGACGGTGTCGGGGTTGTTGGAGATGGGGACGGGGACAATGCGGACCTGGGGTGGTGCTGCAGCAAAGGGGGGATGGTCAGAGCTGGGGATGGTCCCCTCTGTCACCCTGCAGGTGGGACAGTCCCCGTGCATCATGCAGGTGCACCACACTATGCCATGTCCCCATGCAACGTCCTGGTGCAATCTCCCACTCAGTTTGCTTGCAGTGTGCCCATGCAATGTCCCCACACAGTGTCCCCATGCAATGACCCCATGTAACATCCCTATGCAGTGTCCCCATGCAATGACCCATGCAATGTCCCCATGCAATGACCCCATGCAATGTCCCCATGCAATGACCCCACGCAGTGTCCCCATGCAATGTCCCCATGCAGTGTCCCCATGCAATGATCCCATGCAATGACCCCATACAACGTCCTCATGCACTGTCCCCATGCAATGACCCCATGCAACATCCCCATGCAGTGTCCCCATGCAATGACCACATGCAGTGTCCCCATGCAGTGTCCCTTTGCAATGCCCCTGCTCCATGTCCCCTTTTGATGCCTCTTTGCATTTCCATGTGCAATGATCCCATGCTGCATTCCCATGCAATGTCCCTGTGCATTCCCTATGCAAACTCCTTGCATGGCATCCCATTGCAATGCTCTGTGCAAAGTCCCCGTGCAACATCCCTTTGCAACCTCCCACTCCATTTCTTCGGGATATCCCCATGCAACGTCCCATCCGACCCCCTGTGTGATGTCCTCATGCAATTCCCTTTGCAACATTCCCATGCAATGCCCAGCAGTGCATCACCCCATTGCAACACCCCCCATTTGCAACTCTCCACTTGCATGCAGCAGTGCTCACTCTTGCGCAGTGCTGTGTGTGTCCAGAACTGTGTAGCCAGCTCGGTGCACGCCTGTCTCCGCGCCTCTGCACGCTGCACCAAGGTGGTGTCATTATTGATTCTAGCAGCCAGCAAAATGGCACAGTCATGGAGCAGCCCCCAATCGCAGGCAATGAAGCGCTGGACATCGGGGTCGTAGCACAGCAGTGGGTTCTTGTTGAAGGCCACGGTGAACTCATAGCCCCCCAGGGAGCCATTGGCCAGCAGCGGGCAGGAGCTGGCCATGTGCAACACGAAGGCACCTGTGTTTGGGGCACGGGGTGGGCACAGCAATGGGGATGCACCCCAAAGATCTATGCTGCATCCTAAAACCCCATGCTGTAACCCCAAAACTCCTTTTTGTACCCCAAGAATCCATGCTGCACCTCAAAACCCCTTCTTGCACCCTACGAATCCACGCTGCACCCCAAAACCCCATGAGGTAACCCAAAAACCCTTTTTGTACCCTAAGAATTCATGCTGCACCACAAAACCCCATGCTGTACCCCCAGAGCCCCTTCTTGTACCCTAAGAATCCATGCTGTACCCCCAAAAGTCCATGTTGTACCCTAAGAATCAATGCTGCACCCCCAAAACCCCATGCTGTACCCCAAAAAGCCCATGTTATACCCCCAAAACCTCATGTTGTACCCTAAGAATCCATACTGCACCCCCAAAACCCCATGCTGTACCCCAAAGCTCCATGTTGTACCTTAAGAATCTATACTGCACCCCCAAAACCCCATGCTGTACCCCGAAAAGCCCATGTTATACCCCCAAAACCCCATGTTGTACCCTAAGAATCCATACTGCACCCCCAAATCCCCATGTTGCACCCTAAGAATCCATACTGCACCCCCAAATCCCCATGTTGTACCCCCAAAAGCCCACGTTATACCCCCAAAACCCCATGTTGTACCCTAAGAATTCATGCTGCACCCCAAAACCCCATGCTGTACCCCAAAACCCCTTGTTGTACCCTAAGAATTCATGCTGCACCCCAAAACCCCATGCTGTACCCCCAGAGCCCCTTCTTGTACTCTAAGAATCCATGCTGCACCCCTAAACCCCATGCTGTACCTCAAAACCCCTTGTTGTATCCTAAGAATCCATGCTGCACCCCAAGAACCCCATGTTGTGCACTATGAATACATGACACACCCCGTGCTGCACTCCAAAGCCCCACTCTGTACCCTAAAATCTCATGTTCCGCCCTAAAACCCCCATGCTTCGCCCTATAAACCCCACACTGCTCCACATCCTACCTGCTGCCCCACAGTTCAGCACCAGCGCCATTGCCCCCAGCACCCCAAAACCCGTCGGCCCCATCGGGAGTGTTGCAGCCTTCATCCTCTTTGTGCCATCTCTTCCTCCTCCCCCCACGTCACCCCATGGGAGGTACAATGGGATCAGACTTTGCCACCTGAGGCTGTGGGGACAACGCCCAACCCCATTAATCCCCACCCTTTCCCAGAGTAGGGACAAAGGAGGACGCCGCAATGCAAACAAAGGGTTTTAATTACATCGCCGTCATTGTTCCCACGTCGTTGAGGGATCAACTTATAGGACATTGATGAGGACGGGGTGGGTGTCCCCCCTGTCCCTATTTTCCCCAATTACTGCGCCGACGGGCAGACACCAGCAGCCCCAAACCCAGCAGTGCCAGCAGGATGCCCAACGCCGTCACCGCGCCGCACACCGCCATGGCCAACACATCGGAAGGGATGGGGTTCTGTGGCACTGTGGGGACACAGAGCATTGTCCCCACGTCCCCATTGCTCGCCCCAATCAGCCATCGCTACTGGGACACAGCATCACCCCCCATGTCGTCCCCACTCACCCCAATAAGCCACCACGGAGGTGTTGTCCCTCTCACGGGTGACAATGCAGGAGTAGATATCACCGGAGCGCGGTGTCACCTCCAGGTAGGAGAAAAGCATGAAGCCCAGGTCATCAACGGGGGTGTAGGTGAGGTGGGTGATGCCTTCGGTGATGGGGATGCCATCCCGCTGCCAGCTGATGGTGATGGCTGGGGGGAAGACATTGCCCACCATACAGACCAGGGTGTTGGGGTAGCCCAGCTGCAGCGGCTGCTGAAGGAAGATGTCGGCCACTGGGATGCCTGTGGGGGGGACATGTCAATGGGGACAAGTCAATGGGGACACATCAGTGGGGACATGTCAGTGGAGAGGCATCAATGGGGATGCATCAGTAGGGACACATCAGTGGGGATGCATCAATGGAGAGGCATCAGTGGGGACGCGTCAATGGGGACACATCAATGGGGACACATCAATGGGGACACAGCAGTAGAGATGTGTCAATGGAGAGGCATCAATGAGGACACATCAGTAGGGACACATCAGTGGGAATGCATCAGTGGAGAGGCATCAGTGGGGACGCGTCAATGGGGACACATCAGTAGGATGTGTCAATGGAGAGGCATCAATGAGGACACGTCAGTGGGGACACATCAGTAGGGATGTGTCAATGGGGACATGTCAGTGGAGAGGCATCAGTGGGGACACATCAGTGGGGTAACATCAATGGGGACATATCAGTAGTGAAGCATCAATGGGGACACATCAATAGAGAGGTATCAGTGGGGACACATCAGTAGGGAGGCATCAGTGGGGATGCATCAATGGGGACATCAATGGGGATGCATCAGTAGGGAGGCGTCAATGGAGAGGCATCAATAGGGACACATCAATGGGGATGCATCAGTGGGGACGTGTCAATGGGGACACATCAATAGGGAGGCACAATGGAGAGGCATCAATGGGGTCACATCAATGGGGACACATCAGTAGGGACAAGTCAGTGGGGATGCATCAATGGGAGCACATCAATGGGGATGCAACATTAGGGAGGTGTCCATGGAGAGGCATCAGTGGGGAAACATCAATGGGGTCACATCAGTGGGGACACATCAGTGAGGACACATCAATAGAGAGGCATCAATGGGGGCACATCAGTAGGGATGTGTCAATGGAGAGGCACCAGTGGGGACACATCAGTGGGGACACGTCAGTGGAGAGGCATCAATGGGGACGCATCAGTAGGGACACATCAATGGGGACACATCAGTAGGGAGGCATCAGGGTCTCATCAATGGGGACTCATCAGTGGGGACACATCAGTGGGGACGCATCAGTGGGGATACATCAATGGGGACACATCAGCAGGGACGCGTCAATGGAGAGGCATCAATGGGGACACATCAGTAGGGATGTGTCAATGGAGAAGCATCAATGAGGTCACATCAATGGGGACACATCAGTAGGGTCATGTCAATGGAGAGGCATCAGTGGGGACACGTCAATGGGGATGCATCAGTGGGGACACATCAGTGGGGACTCATCAGTGGGGACACATCGATGGCGACATTAATGGGGACACATCAGTGGGGACACATCAGTAGGGAGGCATCAGTGGGGACACATCAATAGGGAGGCATCAGTGGGGATATATCAATGGAGAGGCATCGATGGGGACACATCAGTGGGGAAGCATCAATGGGGATGCATCAGTAGGGAGGCGTCATTGGAGAGGCATAAATGGGGACATGTCAATGGAGAGGCATCAATGGAAACACATCAATAGGGACACAGCCTTGGGATCAGCATCAGTGGGATCAGCATTAATTGGGGGCATCCACTGAGGATGCATCAATGGGGACAGGATCAATTGGGGATGTCCATTGGGAATACACATCAATGTGGACACATCCTTGGGGACAGCATCAATTGGGATGTCTATGGGGGTTGCATCAATGGGGACAGGATCAACTGAGGACATCTATGAGGGTTGCATCAATGGAGACAGCATCAGTAGGGCCATCTATGGTGGTTGCATCAATGGGGAAAGCATCAATAGGGATGTCTATGGGGGTTGTATAAATAGGGACAGGATCGACTGGGGGTGTCCATTGGGGATGCATCAATGGGGACAGCATCAATAGGGATGTCTATGGGGATGCATCAATGGGGACAGGATCAATGGGGATGTCTATGGGGGTTGCATCAATGGGGACAGCATCAGTAGGGCCATCTATGGTGGTTGCATCAATGAGGACAGCATCAATAGGGGATGTCTATGAGGGTTGTATAAATAGGGACAGGATCAACTGGGGGTGTCCATTGGGGATGCATCAATGGGGACAGCATCAATAGGGATGTCTATGGGGATGCATCAATGGGGACAGGATCAATGGGGATGTCTATGGGGGTTGCATCAATGGGGACAGCATCAGTAGGGGATGTCTACGAGGATTGTATAAATGGGGACAGGATCAATCTGGGATGTCCATTGTGGATACATCAATGGGGACAGCATCAATAGGGATGTCCATTGGGGATGCATCAATGGGACAGGATCAATAGGGGGTGTCCATTGGGGATGCATCAATGGGACAGGATCAATAGGGGTGTCCATTGGGGATGCATCAGTGGGGACAGGTTCAAATGGGGATATCTATGGGAAATGAATCAATGGGGATGTCCGTAGGGGTCAGCATCCCTGAGAGCACATGGTTGGGGACCCATCAGCGGGGATATAGGGTGGGACATCAGCACCCACCAGCGGCTTCAGGCATCTGCCCGCTGGCGATCTGGTTGAGTACATGAAGCAGGTCGAGGCACAGCGACGTGTCGAAATTCAGCTCGTCGCGCTGCTCGATGCCTGAGGGCCACGAGGGGGCATCGGGGAGCTGCGGCAGCCACTGCCACTTGGGGAAGTCGAATGAGAAGAGCTGCTCTGAGTCAAAGGCCATTGACAGTCCCATTGTCGGTGTGTCCGGCTGGCAGAAGAGCACCTCGGACAGGGTGTGCAGCGATGGCTCTGCGGGCACAGACAGGGGGTGGGACAGGGGGACACAGCAGGCACACACACACACTGTGCATGGACACGTCTGCTGCATGCACACTCACTGCGTGTACATCGTGCATGCACTTGCTCACACTCCTCACACTAATGCACCAGCCACCCCTTGCACAGCCTCCTTGCACTGATGCTCAGAGCCCCTTGCACGAGTGCACGCCTTGCACTAAAGCACAACGCATCCCTTGCACAACCCCTTGAACCCTCAAACTCACACTCAGTCCTGTTGCACTAATGCACCAACCACACCATGCACAGCCCCCTGCACGCGTGCATGCCCCCTCGTGCTCACCCTCCCCTTGCATCAATGCACAAACACCCCATGCACAACTCCTTGCACCAGCGCATCCCCACCCTTGCCCCGGTGCACCATTCACTCCTTGCACAGTCCCTTGCACTCCCCACACACACACCTTGGACACACCTGGCACAACCCCATGCCCACCCTATGCCCCCCCCGCCCCATACCGGCTCTGACGCTCCCCAGGGCCGCCCCCAGCAGCGCTGCCACCAGCGCCCCGCGACCGCTCGCAGCCCCCATTCCTCTGCTGCCGGCAGCAGTTCAGCCAATGGCCGTGCCTCGCGGCTGCACGCATCAGCGGTTGCCAGGCAGAACAAGCCCGCAGGGAACCCTTGCGCGTCAGCGGTTGCTAGGCAGAATAGATCTGCGGGGAACACCAGCGCAGTGATAAGAGGCCATCGTGCTGCTCAGCCAATGGCCGAGCTCCGCAGTTAACGTGCGTCACTTGTTGCTAGGTAGAAAAAAACAGCGGGGAGCTCCGAGGTTGTGATAGGCGCTGAACCATCCGCAAGCAATTAACAAGCAGCGCTAATTAACGAAGCAGAGAACGAGTGGGCTGTGCAGATCAATGGAGCGTCTCATCCCAGCGCGGATGTTGCCTTTACGAGGGATTCGGGGTGGAAAAGCGTTAATTTTGGTGGTCAAAACGTGTTTTGTATGCAAAAGTACCTCTTTAGGGGAGCAAAGGGTGGGATTTGGGGCTAAAAGTTGGGATTTGAGGCCAAAGGGAGCGTGCATTGCACACTCTGCAGCAATAGCTGCTCGCACTGCAATGCACCGCACTGCAATGCGCCCCTCCGAGCTGCAAGCGCTGCAATGCCGGCTTTGCACAGCCCTAAAGGCGGCTACGGCGCTCTGCAATGCACCCCTGCAACGCCGCACGCCTCCTTGCAACGCTATAGGAGCACCCTTGCAACGCCAAGCACCACCGCGATGCCATGCAGCCCCACGCGTGCACGCTTGCAACGCCAGGCACGCCCATAGGTGCGCCCATAGCAATGCTGTACGCTGCTATGGATACACCATTGCAATGCCTTGCACAGCTGCACCCTTTGCAATGATATAAGCGTCCAAAGGTGCAACCTTGCAACGCCGGGTGCTCCCATAGGTGCAACTTTGCAATGTAAGGCAACACCATAGGTGCAACCTTGCAATGTAGGTGCACCCTTGCAATGCTATTCACAGCTGCACCCTTTGCAATGATATAAGTAAGCATCCAAAGGTGCAACCTTGCAATGCCGGGTTCTCCCATAGGTGCAACTTTGCAATGTAAGGCAACCCCATAGGTGCACCATTGCAATGTAAGGCAACCCCATAGGTGCACCACTGCAATGTAAGGCAACCCCATAGGTGCATCATTGCAATGCCAGGCGCTCCCATAGGTGCAACTTTGCAACACCAGGCACTCCCATAGATGCACCCTTGCAACGCCAGGTGCTCCCATAGGTGCAATCTTGCAATGTAAGGCAACCCCATAGGTGCACCATTGCAATGCTGGGCGCTCCCATAGGTGCAACCTTGCAATGTAGGTGCACCCTTGCAATGCTATTCACAGCTGCACCCTTTGCAATGATATAAGCGTCCAAAGGTGCAACACTGCAACGCCGGGCGCTCCCATAGATGCACCACTGCAATGTAAGGCAACCCCATAGGTGCAACCTTGCAATGTAAGGCAACCCCATAGGTGCACCATTGCAATGCCAGGCAACCCCATAGGTGCAACCTTGCAATGTAAGGCAACCCCATAGGTGCAACCTTGCAATGTAAGGCACTCCCATAGGTGCACCATTGCAACGCCAGGCACTCCCATAGGTGCAACCTTGCAATGTAAGGCACTCCCATAGGCGCACCACTGCAATGTAAGGCAACCCCATAGGTGCACCATTGCAATGTAAGGCAACCCCATGGGTGCAATCTTGCAATGTAAGGCAACCCCGTAGGTGCAACTTTGCAATGTAAGGCAACCCCATAGGTGCACCCTTGCAATGTAAGGCACTCCCATAGGCACAACCTTACAATGTAGGTGCACCCTCGCAATGCCATTCACAGCTGCACCCTTTGCAATGATATAAGCGTCCAAAGGTGCAACCTTGCAACGCCAGGCACTCCCAAAGGTGCACCATTGCAATGCCAGGCGTGCCCATAGGTGCACCATTGCAATGCCAGGCGCCCCCATAAGTGCACCATTGCAATGCCAGGTGCTCCCATAGGTGCAACTTTGCAATGTAAGGCAACCCCACAGGTGCAACCTTGCAACGCCAGGCGCTCCCATAGGTGCAACCTTGCAATGTAAGGCACTCCCATAGGCGCAACCTTGAAATGTAAGTGCACCCTTGTAATGTAAGGCACTCCCATAGGCTCACCCTTGCAATGTAGGTGCACCCTTGCAATGCCAGGGGATCCTACAGCCTCACAACGCCGTCCGTCTGCACGGCTGCACCCTCGCAATGCAATACAACCCCACAGCAGCTCTCCAGCAACCCCTCCCCCCATATACCCCCATACTGCGCATGCGCCCCTTTAGAGCGGCATTAGGACCCTGCGGAGCCGCCCGGGTTCCATGAATGGGGCCGTCGAAGCGGCGTGGGAAAGGGGGGGGGAATCACGTGACGTGAAGCGACCAATCGCCAAGCAGCTGACGTAGCTCGTGGCTCCTTTTTCTGCCCTGGGATGTTTTTTTTGCTTTTTTGCCCCAAAAAAGGGGTTTTAAAGGGGGGACGACAGGATGGTACCCGGATGGGGGTCGTGGATGCACGTAGAAGAGGCTCAGGTGAGTAAAGATGGAAAAAATCCGCCTTTTTTTAATGATTTTATCTTCTTTTTTAAACCCAAAAGACCCAATGGGGGGGGCAGGCCACGTGAGCGCCAGCTGTCAATCAAACCTTAATCCCGCCCCACCTCCGCCTCAACAACCAATCGGAAGCGAGGACGGCGGGCGGGCGACCAATGGGCGGCGCCGCTTTTGTTGAGAGGGCGCGTTTTTGGGGCGAAAAGCGCCATGTTTGGGTGTTCGCGCGGGGGCGGCCCCGAGGGGGGATGGAAAGTGCTGTGTCATAGGGGGGGGACCGGCCCTATAAACCCTATTGGGGTCCGATATGGGGCCGGATGGGGGGGGGGGACCGGCCCTATAAACCCCTATTGGGGTCCGATATGGGGCCGGAGGGGGGACTATGGGTCATAGGGGGGCTGGGGGGTTTGTCCGACCCTATAAACCCCTATTGGGGTCCGATATGGGGCTGGAAGGGGGGACTTGGGGGGCGGGGGGGGGGGGACCGACCCTATAAACCCTATTGGGGTCCTATATGGGGCCGGAGGGGGGGGGGGGGGGGGAATTGGGGGATTGGGGGGGACCGACCCTGTAAACCCTATTGGGGTCTGACCCTATAAACTCCTATTGGGGTCCGATATGGGGCCGGAGGGGGGGACTTGGGGGGGGGGCTATGGGTCATGGGGTTGTTTGGGGGGGGATGGGGGGTGCATTGAGCAGCTTGTTGTAAGGTATTGGGGTGTCTATAGGGTATATAGGAGTGGTATGGGGGGGGTGTGGGGTAAGAACAACCCGGCTTGGGGTTGTATTGGGGGTGGGGGTGGCGTTGAGTTGAGATGGGGGGGTTGTGGTGGCTCTAAGGTTGTTGTATAAGGTGGCATTGCTGTGGGATTGTTGTATAGGGTGGCATTGGTGTGGGGTTGTTGTATAGGGTGGCATTGAGCACCTTAAGGTCGGTGTGGGGTGGCCTAGGGGACAGCTGGATTGTTGTGTGGGGTCTCTGAGGGCCCCTAAATTGCTATAGGGTTGCATTGAGCCTCTATGTTAGCAATGGGGGAGGCAGAGGAGCTCTTTATGTTATGGCATGGCCTTGAGAAGCTATAAGGACTATGGAAGGGCTGTGGATCGTGCCACGATCGTTATAGGGTGGTTTTAAGGACTATAGAACCGCTGTGTGTGCGTATAGAGGGTTATGGGGGGGGGTTCAGACCTCAGTGTTGTTATACGGTGGCCTTAAACTGGTTTTATAAGGGGGGGCAGGGGTTGGAAGGCTCTGAGTGCTATGGGGTGGTATTGAGGCCCCACAGAGCTGTTGTGGGGCTGCTTTGGAGTAGCTTTAAGCCTTCTAATATTACTATATAAAGGAGGGGACCGGAGCACCTCTGAATAGCCATAGGGTGGTCTCAAACCCCCCACCCCCCCCTCGTATCGTTATGGAGGAGGGATAGAGACGGTGTGAGGGCCGCAGAACCACCATAGAGCGGCACTGAACCCCCCCAGCACCGCCTTAAGGGCCGCAGTTACCTCAGGACCCCTCAGGATCCCCGGGGCCCAGCTCACCACCTCACCACAGCCGAGCCCACGGTTCACGGACCGCCTCAGCTCCGCTGCCCGATGGCCAATGCCGGCTTAGAGAGCCCCACGAGCCCCATTGGGACTGATTGGGATCCGCTGAGATCCTTAATGAGCCTTTGGGTGGAGGGTCGGAGCCCCCCGACCGCCCGCGCCCGTTGGCCGCCGCCACACAAAATGGCGGCGCCCGCCTCAGCCCTCCCCCTCCCTCTGCACCTTCGCGCGCGACAACAACAGCCAACAGCGCCGCCCTCACGTGATGTGAGGTAGCCAATCGCCGCGCCGGGAATGGCAGCGCCGACCAATGACAGCCCAAGCTGTGGGTGGAAGGGCGGGGGGGAGCGGAGTGGATGAGTGGCGTGTGTGTCGGCCAATCAGAGCGCAGCGCGGTGAGCGCCGCCGCCCAATGAGGCAGCGGCGGGGCGGGTGCAAGCGGGTGGCTGACGTCAGCGCGCCCGCCCACCAATCAGCATCCAGGTGGTGTCTATATAAGGGCGGCCGGGGGCAGGCCGAGCGGCGCCATTTCGTGGGGACGAAGGGACGGTGCGGGTCGGGCTCGGCGCGCGCTGGGGGGCGGCCCCAATCCGCCTCCATCCTCCACCGGGCGGGCCCAACCCCCGCCTTCGCGCTCCCGGACGGCTCCACCGGACCCTCCCCGGCCTCCGTAGCGACCCCTGCCTGCGGCCTCCGGCACCGATCCGTCTTCGGGGCCTACGAGCCAAGATGGAGCCCTCCCGCTGAACCATCCGCTTCCATCCACCCTCTGCCCGCCTTCCATCCGCCTCACACCGCCCTTCCGAGGATCCATCTGCTTCCCACCGGTTTTCCCGGCTCGATATCGGCGGCGTCCCGGCTGGTTCTGAACGACTCGGAGAGCTTGAAGACCTCCCCCCCCCCCCCCCCCCGCCTCCGTCTCCCATCTAGGCCCCGCCGCCATTTTCTCCGCTGATGTGAGGGCGCGCGGCGGGGCCCGGCCGGAGCCGCCGCCTCATGCCCGGCCGAAGGCCGCTGCCTTAACGGGCGCTGCTCGGTGGGCAAAGTGGGGGGGACGTCGGAGGAGGCGGCGGCGGGTGGAGGAGGAGGAGGAGAAGGTGGAGGAGGAAGGCCGGGAGCCAGGGCCGGGCACGAAGCCGCCGGCATGTTGCAGAATGTGAATCCCCAGAGCAAGTAGGTGATATGGGGAGGGGTAGGAATGGGGACCGGGGGTTTTGGGGTGTTAGTAGTTATGGAAAGGGATGGCAGTGCTGTGGGGTGGCCGTATGGGGCCGGTTGGAGCTCGTTCGTTTGCGTTTATGTGTTTATTATCCCCGTGGATCGATTGGTTTGGGATGGGGACGTGCCCCGCTGTCCCTAATGGGAACGTGGGGAGCTGGATCCTACAGATCTATCGCTGTTTATCTGGTGTGTGTCCCTGTGGATCCTAATGGGAACGTGGGGAGCTGGATCCTACAGATCTATCGCTGTTTATCTGCTGTGTGTCCCTATGGATCCTAATGGGAACGTGGGGAGCTGGATCCTACAGATCTATCGCTGTTGTTCTACTCTGTGTGTCCCCATCGATTCTTTGGGGTCAGGGACACAAGGACTCGGTCCTATAGGGAATCCTACAGATCTGTCGGTGTTCATCTGCTGTGTGTCCTCATCGATTCTTTGGGGTCAGGGACACAAGGACTCGGTCCTATAGGGAATCAAAGGATTCAGTCCTCCATCAGCCTCTCTGTCCCCACAGTTCTGACAGGATTCAGCTCCCCGTGCCCCTATGGGGTAATGGGGCTGGTGTGTGTTAAAGCTCTGCGCCTGATATCGGTTGTATCCCATTGAGTGCTGTTTGTCCCTTGGGCACTTTGGGGACGTGGTGACCTGGCAGCCTTTAGGGACATGCTGTGCCCTCCCATTTGTCAACCGAGTTGCTTATAGGGCTGTGGATCCTACGGGGGACCTGCTGTCCCCATGGATCCTAATAGGGACATGGGGAGGTGCATAGTACAGAGTCATTCCCTTCGGTATTTAGGGACAGGGACTTGTAGGCCCTGCATCCCCATGGATCTTTGGGTACAGGCATGGGACCCGGATCTTACCGGGCCATCCCTATTTATCATCCCCATAGATTGTTTGGGGTCAGGGATATAGGGATACAGCGGCTCCCTGCTGCTGTCCCTTCATTGCTCAGGGATTGGGGTGCGGTGTTATGGGATGTTTGTGTCTGGATCTGGGCTTGCTGAATCCCATTGATCTGCTGCTTGTTCCTATTTGTCCCATTCCTATTGATCCTTTAGGGATGTGGGGACTCGGCAGCTCTGCAGTCCATATGAATTCTATCAGGGATCCTACAGGGAACCTGGCAGCTCTGCTTTCCCCATAGATCCTGCTTGGGCCACCCTCATTTATCCACCCCTCAACCCCTTGTTCTTTTGGGGTCAGCATCACAAGGGCCTGGCAGCCTTTATAGGGCCCTGCTGTTAACCGAGCTGCTTCAGGGTCACTGTCCCCATACTAAAGGAGCTCACCCTGGCCTCCCAGCCTTGAACACTGCTATGGGGGCCACTGTGTCCTTCTATCACCTTCCTCCCTTGTCATTCCTACCACGTCCTTGGTGGGACGGGGAACACACTGAGAGCTCAAGCAGCCTCAGTGCTCAACATCCCCCTTTATTTTCCTTGTGCTACAGATACCCTGCTTCTCCAGCTGCTTCAACCCTTGTTTCCCACTTAAACTCAGCGCCTATCACTACACATTTGGTGTCCAATGTTGTGTTTCCAGCTCAGGGCTCTCAGTGCTTGGGTGCTGCCTTATCATGTTGTCATAACCCAGCATAGTAAAACTACTGGGCACTGATATCGCCCCCTTGCACCGCCTTTTTTATATGCTCCCATCTTCTTTTTGGGTTATTTTAAGCTGGTTTTTATGCACTTTAGAGGTGGAATGTTGGCCCCGTCCTCATTGATGATGTCTTTTACTCCCTTGCAGGATTCTGGGGGAGGGAAATGCCGGGCTTATGGGTTTGGCAACGGAATCGACGCCGGGCAAACGCATCCGCAAACCCTCACTGCTTTACGAGGGCTTCGAGAGCCCCACCATGGCCTCGGTGCCGGCCCTACAGACCCCCCAAGCGAATCCCCCTCCTCCAGAAGTTTCGAATCCCAAAAAGCCCGGCCGGGTCACCAACCAGCTGCAATACCTGCACAAAGTGGTGATGAAAGCCCTGTGGAAGCATCAGTTCGCTTGGCCTTTCCGTCAACCTGTCGACGCTGTCAAGCTGGGTCTGCCGGTAACGTGCCCTAATCCTACGGGTTCCCCAGCATGGCTGTGTGTCCCCAAACTTATCCCCCCCCCATCCATGGGTGCTGAGGGTCACCCCGAGCCGAGGTCCCCAGCCTGAGAGTGCCACAGGGACG
The DNA here is from genome assembly GCF_054131305.1 of Coturnix japonica. Classification (NCBI taxonomy): domain Eukaryota; kingdom Metazoa; phylum Chordata; class Aves; order Galliformes; family Phasianidae; genus Coturnix; species Coturnix japonica. Next base: position 1,108,593 of record NW_028188953.1, read on the forward strand.
GCGTTGTCCCCTCTATGGGCTCCACCACAGAGATGCAGCTGCAGGTGCCTGGGCTGTGCTGGCCTCGCCCTCTCATAGGGGTGTAATCCCAACCCTATGGGATCTGAAGGCCCACCCCATCCCCAAGTAGGTGACCTGATGTCCTCAGAGCTGCTGTCCCCTCCCAGTGCCACCGCACGGGTATGGGTGAGGTGACGCAGCTGCTCTAGAGGGAACCCGGACGTTTCCTCACCTAATCTCTTGTGCCCTAAATGCGTTTTGCAGATTCCCATCCATGAATTTGTAGAAGACATCTTGTGACCCCAATATTAAACGCCAGCCCCCCGTGCACCTGTGGCGCCCAAGGATTTAAAGCCCAGAGGTAAATTCCACATAGGTTTACTCTTACTTTAGCGTTAGCGGCCCCCATTGCGCCTCATGCTGCCGACAGCGGTGTTTTGGCTGTCCCTATAGAGCAGGCACCCTACAAAGAGCACCCAAAGGTCCCTATAGAGCAGCACGGTGGCACTCTCGGGCGGGGACCAGACCCGGAGGTGTTGTTTTTTTACCATCCCTTTGCACCCCTTTGCCCTGCTTTTGATGCATGGTGCGAGAACGGATCTGTGTGCATGTCAACGTCCTGATGCTTTGGGGGATGTTGAGGTCTTAAAAAGTCCTAAACCACTGCTTACGGGGCCGGGAAGGTTGTGATGTGGTCACCAATGAGGTGCTGAATGTCCCTCCATCCCTTTGTACAGGATTACCACAAGATCATCAAGCAGCCCATGGACATGGGGACGATCAAACGGCGCTTGGAGAACAACTATTACTGGGGGGCAGCTGAGTGCATGCAGGACTTCAACACCATGTTCACCAACTGCTACATCTACAACAAGGTGAGGGGCTGCGATGTGAATGCTTTGTGGCCTGTGATATCATCTCTAGCATCCTGTGACGTTTTGGTTGTCCTTGTAGCCCACAGATGACATCGTTCTGATGGCCCAAACCCTGGAGAAGATCTTCCTCCAGAAGGTGGCCCAAATGCCACCAGAAGAGCAGGAGATCGTGGTCCCGGTGGCCAAAAACAGCCACAAGAAGGGAGCATCACGGGCAGCAGGTACCTGGGGAGTGGGGAAGGTTCTTTAGGTTGCACTTCAGGTGGAGCATTGAAGCTAATGGGGCTGGTTCTGCCTGTCCACAGCGCTCCTGGCAGGCCTCACAGCTGCTCAGCAAGTGCCAGCTGTCTCCTCCGTGTCCCACACCGCTGTGTACACCCCAAGCCCTGACATTGCAACCACCATCGTCAACATTCCCCACCCTTCAGTCATCTCCGCTCCGCTCCTCAAGTCTCTGCACTCCGCTGCCCCGGCTGTGCTGGCTGCGCCCGCACCCACCCAACCCGTGGCCAAGGTGGGAGATGGGATCTCATTACTCACAGCTGGAGGCTCTTTGAGCTGTGTTGGGTTGTGCTGAGCCTCATATTGATCAACCTTCCTATGTTTTTTGGTAGAAAAAGGGTGTGAAGCGGAAAGCAGACACCACCACCCCCACCACCACCGCCATCATCGCCACCAGCGGCGAATCCTCCCCGTCGGCCACGTTGCTGGAGGCCAAGGCGGCCAAAATCCCTGCACGGCGTGAGAGCGGCCGCCCCATTAAACCCCCTAAGAAAGACTTGCCGGATTCCCAGCAGCACCAGACCTCTAAAAAGGGCAAATTATCAGAGCAGCTGAAATACTGCAATGGTATCCTGAAGGAGCTGCTCTCCAAGAAACATGCTGCCTATGCCTGGCCGTTCTACAAGCCGGTCGATGCCTCGGCGCTGGGGTTGCACGATTACCACGAGATCATCAAACACCCCATGGACCTCAGCACCATTAAGGTTGGCTTAGGAACCCTGTAGGTGTTGGCATAGCCTCCTATGGGGGGTTTTATGACTTGCTCACACCCTTCCCTCCCCACAGAGGAAGATGGAGAACCGGGACTACCACGACGCACAGGAGTTCGCCGCTGATGTCCGGTTAATGTTCTCCAACTGCTACAAATACAACCCACCCGACCACGATGTGGTGGCCATGGCCCGCAAGCTGCAGGTGGGTGAGGGTCACCCAGCAGCCCCATAGCCCCCAACCCACCCCACTTACCCCTCTGTGTCCTCTCTATCAGGATGTGTTTGAGTTCAGCTACGCCAAGATGCCCGATGAGCCGCAGGACGCCAGCCCTCCCTCAGTGTCCGCCCCGCTGCTCGGAGCCCTCTCCAAATCTTCCTCTGAGGAATCTTCCAGTGATGAAGATGATGAAGATGAAGACGATGAGGATGATGATGAGGACGAGAGCAGCAGTGAGAGCTCATCAGAGAGCGAGGAGAGCTCTGATTCGGAGGAGGAACGCGCCAACCGCCTGGCAGAGCTGCAGGAGCAGGTGAGGGCCGGAGCTGGGCTGGTGCTGCTGCCTGTGCCCGCTCCCCATGCCCGCCTCAAACCCCCCCTGTCTCCCCCCACAGCTGCGGGCCGTGCACGAGCAGCTGGCTGCCCTCTCACAGGGCCCCGTTTCCAAACCTAAAAAGAAGAGGGAGAAGAAGAAAAAGAAGAAATCGGAGAAGCACAAAGGGAGAGGAGGAGGAGGAGACGACGAGAGCAGAGCGCGGCAGGCTCAGCTCCGCAAAGCCAAGAAGGGCGGCGGTGGGGGGAGCGGCGGGGGCAGCTCCAAGTGAGTGCAGTCTGATTTTAGGATGGGGATGGTTGAGTTGTGAGGTTGATTCTTAAGCTCTGTTATCCTGATGGTGCTTTGCTTTCCTGCAGGAACTCAAAGAAAGCAGCAAAAACAGCTCTGCCTCCTCCCCCTGCCCTCTATGATTCGGAGGAGGAAGAGGAAAGCAAACCCATGACGTACGATGAGAAAAGGCAGCTTAGTCTGGATATTAACAAACTGCCTGGGGAGAAGCTGGGCCGTGTGGTGCACATCATCCAATCCCGGGAGCCTTCGCTGCGTGATTCTAACCCCGAAGAGATTGAGATTGACTTTGAGACCCTCAAACCTTCCACGCTGCGTGAGCTGGAGCGTTACGTGCTGTCCTGCCTGAGGAAGAAACCCCGTAAACCCTACAGTGAGAGTGAGTGGGGGGCTGCACTAAGGGGAGGGTGGTGGGCCCTGCTAAGGGGGTGTTGGGCCAGCATGGGGCTGAACCTGATCTCTCACAGCCATGAAGAAGCTGGTGGGGAAGACGAAAGAGGAACTGGCGTTGGAGAAGAAAAGAGAGCTGGAGAAGAGGCTGCAGGACGTCAGCGGGCAGCTGAACTCTGCTAAGAAACCCCCTAAAAAGGGTGAGCAGTGGGGGTCCGAGGTTGGCTGGTGGGATTGGGGGGGGTCTGGGGGTTGGCTGGTGGGATTGGGGGGGTCCAAGTTTGGCTGGTGGGATTGGGGGGGGTCTAAGGTTGGCTGGTGGGATTGAGGGGGTCTAAGGTTGGCTGGTGGGGTTTGAGGGGGTCCAAGGTGGGATTGGGGGGGGGAAGTCCAAGGTTGGCTGGTGGGATGGGGGGTGTCTTGGGGGTTGGTTGGTGGGATTGGGGGGGGGTCCAAGATTGGCTGGTGGGATTGCGGGGGTCCAAGGTTGGCTGGTAGGATTGGGGGTGTCCAGGGTTGGCTGGTGGGATTGGGGGGCGTCTGAGGGTTGGCTGGAGGGGATTAGGGGTGTCCAAGGTTGGCTGGTGGGATTGAGGGGATTAGGGGTGTCCAAGGTTGGCTGGTGGGATTGAGGGGATCCAAGGTTGGCTAGTGGGATTGGGGGGGGTCCAAAGTTGGCAGGTGGGATTGGGGGGGTTCTATACATGATGGTGATGATGCTGAGCATCCTGTTGTCCCATTGCAGCCAATGAGAAGCCCGAGTCAGCTCAGCAGGTGGCTGTTTCACGGCTCAGCGCCTCCAGCTCCAGCTCAGACTCCAGCAGCTCCAGTTCCAGCTCTTCATCCTCGGACACCAGCGACTCAGATTCGGGTTAAACCCCCCCACCCCATGACCCCCACCACCACCCCACAGCACCAACAAAGGGGCAACATCCCAAGCGGCTCTGCGGGACCGGGCCGGTGTGGAACGGACTGAGAGCCCCCCATAGAGCCCACAGGGGATGCCCCATGGACTCAGCCTTGGTGGGGGGGTTTAAAAAAGAGGGGTTGGGGGTCCTGGTGTGACCGGAGCTCCCCAAGCATCCCCAGGGCGCAATGTGGGGTCAGATAAATAAGGGGGGGGTTGGGGGGGTTGTTTGATGCCCTCCCAGCAGGTTTTACTGTTTGTTGTGTTAGGGTTGGCTGGAAAACTAAAGTGTGGGGGAGGGGGGAGGGTAGGGAGGGAGGGGGGTAAAAAAAACAGGTTTTGGGGTTTTTAATAAAAAAAAAAGAAATAAAAATAATAAATAAAGAAGCATTTAAAGAAGGAAAAAAAACCACCCAGGCAGAGAAAAAAGGGGCAAAACTTGCCCCCACCCCATTGTTGTAGCTGGAGGGGTTTTAATTTATTGGAGCTGCCCGGCCCCCCCATCCCCCCCACACCCTGTATATAATAAACCCCCCCCTCGCCCCCCCATATCCCCCATCCCGGCACGCAGCGCCGCATGTTCCCATTGGGGGAGGGAGGGCCACCCCCTTTTTTACGTTGACTGTATCATTGTTTTTTCTACTCGTTTTGGTTTTGTTTTTTTCCCCCTCCCCCCCATCCCCCTCTTCTTTCACCCTCCTACTCCCCCATTAGCCCCCTTTAGAGCCGTGTTTTCATCTTTACTGTATGGTTTCTCCGACCTTTCGATTCTTTAACGTGTAAATAAAGAAAATATTATTCGAGTTGAGCTGGGGCTGCTGCTTTGTGGTGTCTGGATGGTGACAAGTGATGGGGCAGAGTGACACGGTGCCATTGGCTGGGCTGCTTCACCACCCTGTGCTTGTAGGGACAGATCCGGGACCCCATATCTGCCTCCTGACCCCATGCCTGCTTCTGGACCCCATAACTTCCTCCTAACCCCATATCTGCCTCCCAACCCTATACCTGCCTCTATCTGCCTCTAGACACTGTACCTGCCTCCTGATCCCATATCTGCCTCCTGACCCCATATCTACTTCTGGACCCCATACCTTTCTCCTGACCCCATATCTGCCTCTGGACCCCTTATCTGCTTCCCAACCCATATCTGCTTCCTGATCCCATATCTGCCTCCTGCACTCATACCTGTTTCATGACCCCATATCCCATACCTGCCTCCTGACCCCATATCTGCCTCTGGACCTTATATCTGCCTCCCAGCCCATATCTGCTTCTTGATCCCATATCTGCCTCCTGACCCCATTCCTGCCTCTGGACCCATATCTGCCTCCAGACTCTGTACCTGCCTCCTGATCCCATATCTGCTTCCTGCATCTGTATCTGCCTCTGGACCCCATATTTGTCTCCTGACCCTATGCCTGCCTCCAGACCCTGTGCCTTCCTGACCCCATATCTACTTCTGGACCCCATACCTTCCTCCTGACCCCATGCCTCCCTCCGGACCTGTATCTGCCTCTGGATCCCCTTCCTGTCTCCTGCACCCCATACCTGCCTCTTGACCCTATATCTGCCTCCGCACCCCATACCTGCCTGCCTCTGGACCGACCCCTATGTGCCTCCTGACCCTATGCCTGCCACCAGCCCCCTTACCTTCCTCCTGCACCCGTATCTGCCTCCTGCCCTCATACCTGTTTCATGACCCCATATCCCATACCTTCCTCCCAACCCCATGCCCATCTCTTGCCCCCATATCTGCCTCCGGACCTTATATCTGCGACCTGACCCCATATCTGCCTCCAGACCCTGTACCTTCCTCCTGACCCCATATCTGCCTCCAGACCCTGTACCTTCCTCCTGACCCCATATCTGCCTCCAGACCCTGTACCTGCCTCCTGACCCCATATCTGCCTCTGGACCCCGTATTTGTCTCCTGACCCTATGCCTTCCCCCAGACCCTGTATCTGCCTCCAGATCCCAAATCTGCCTCTTGCCCCCATACCTGTTTCATGACCCCGTATCTGCCTCTTGCCCCTGTATCTGCCTCGGTACCCCATACCTACCTCCTGTCCCTGTATCTGCCTCTGGACCCTGTATTTGTTTCCCAACCCCATATCTGCCTCTAGACCCTGTACCTTCCTCCTGACACTGTACCTGCTTCCAGACCCCATACTTGCCTCCTGCCCCCTTATCTGCCTCCTGATCCCATATCTGCCTCCTGCCCTCATACCTGCTTCATGACCCCGTATCTGCCTCCCAAACCCATACCTGCCTCCTGCTCCCATATCTGCCTCCCCACACCTGTATCTGCCTCCTGATCCCATATCTGCCTCCCAACCCTATACCTGCCTTTTGCCTCTATCTGCCTCTAGACCCCGTACCTTGCTTCTGACACTGTACCTGCTTCCAGACCCCATACCTGTCTCCTGACCCCATATCTGCCTCCAGACCCTGTACCTTCCTCCTGACCCCATATCTACTTCTGGACCCCATACCTACCTCCTGCCCCCATATCTATCTCCTGACCCCATGCCTCCCTCTGGACCCGTATCTGTCTCCTGCCCCATATCTGCCTCCTGACCCCATATCTACTTCTGGACTCTATACCTGCCTTCTGATCCCATGCCTGCCTCTGGACCCTGTATTTGTCTACTGACCCTATACATGCCTCCAGACCCTGTACCTTCCTCCTGACCACATATCTGCTTCTGGACCCCATACCTTCCTCCAGACCCCATACCTTCCTCCTGACCCCATATCTCTCTCCCAACCCATATCTGCTTCCTGATCCATAACTGCCTCCTGCCCTCATACCTGTTTCATGACCCCATATCTGCCTTCTGCTCCCGTACCTGCCTCCAGACCCCATACCTTCCTCCTGACCCCGTACCTTCCTCCTGAACCCATGCCTGCCATCTGACCCCAGACCTGCCTCCTCACCTCATACCTGCCTGCTGCCCCCATTTCTGCCTCCCAACCCCACACCTGCCCCCATATCTGCGTCCTGATCCCATATCTCCACCCAACCCCCCCTGCTGTTGTGGCTTTGGGTTACCCATAGGCTGCATGGTCAATGATGGAAGGGATGAGGAGCCCTTAGGATGATCACATATGGATCCCGCAGGTAACACAAGGAAAATGGAGTGACCAAAAGCGGGTAGTGGGGTAAATACAGGGGCTGTATGGGGGTCGTTGGAGGCCACGAGGCTGAGTCCAACCCCACCCCATCTGCAGTCCCGTGGGGCCCATAGGGCGGCTTATGGGTTCGCTTCCCCACTCAGCTTTCACTTCCCTCCCCCCTCCCCACGCGACGGAAAGTCCCCAAATGATTCACGGGCAGCGAACGGCAGCTTCCAAGTCAGCGCGTTTAATAGGATGGGGACTAAAAAACGCATCGCGGTGACAGCTCGAAGGGACGCGGTGACAGCCCGAGGGGAGCCGGGGCGGCAGCCGGGAGTGCGGGGGGTGCGGGGAGAGCGGATCGGTGGGACAGCAGCTAATTCAGCATCCCTGCGGGGAGACGGGCAGAGCTGAGCCCAGCTCGGGGCCGGGAATAGGAAGAGGAAAAGGAATGGGATGTTACCTGGAGCGGTGGCCACGGGTTGCCCTGAAACACAGCGAGACGAGGTCAGAGCGGTCGTAACCCCCCTCCCATAGACTCAGCCCCGCTCCCCAGCGCTCACCTTTCTGACTGCGCAGGAACATGAAGAGCCCCAGCGCCAGGAAGACGAGCCCCAGCACGAAGCCCCCCACGCCCGTCAGCATTTTGCTCCTGCCCGCGTCCGACGGCGGCTCTGCGGGGACCAAGGCGGGGGCTCAGCGCCGGGGGACGACGCTCCGCCCTTCCCCCCTTCCTTCTCCCCTTCCTCATCCCCGGCTCGGGCCTTACCCCAGGGCTGGCTGATGCCTTGCGGCAGGCTGGCGTGCTCCACCCGGCACTCGTAGCTGTCCCCGCGCCGCGGGACGGTCTCCAGCACCACCAGCACCTGGTACGTCCAGTCCCCGTTCTGCATCACGTCCGTGGACACCACGCGCTCCGTCTCCTCCCTCCCGTTCTGGAACCACTTCACCTCGATCTCCGGCGGGTAGAAGCCCGTCACGTAGCACGCCAGCCGGTCGCTTTCGCCCAGGGAGCCCGACTGCAGCGCCGAGACCCTCACCTTGGGCTGCACTGCGGGGCACGGCGGGAGCGCTGCGGACCGACCGACACAGCGCGGCGCCTGCCCGTCCGTCCGCGCTGTGCCCCGCCGCACTCACCGCTCCTCTGCACCGTGAAGGACTCCAGAATCTCGTAGTTGTGCCGGCAGACCGTGTCCACTTCTGCCCGTTTGACCTCCATAAACTCGGTCTGGCTGTTCCAGTCCTCAGCCCAACTCTCTCCCATCGGTGTATCGGCCACAAATTTCCCCACGTCGCTGTCGAAGTGCGTGAACTGCTGCCGGTTGTAGATATACCTATCCAGAAGTCTCACCCGCTGGGTGCCGTTGAGGAAGTAGCAATCACTTTGCGCACTGTGGTGGAAGAACGCTGCGGGCAGACAGCACGGTCAGGGCTCACAGCCCCCCCGCGCCCCCTCATGTCCTCGCTGCCCCCCACCCACTGCTCTCCCGCCCCCCGCCCTCCATCCCTCCGGATCCCCGAGCGCGGCTCCGAGCTCACCCGAGGGCCGCGTTCCGTAGGCAGACCGGGCTCCCAGCGCCAGCAGTGCCACCAGCACGGCCACCGCCGCCGGGACGCGCCCGCTCCCCATGGCTGCTGCCGCCCGACGATGGGGGACCCGGCACCCCACGCCAGCACCCAGCCCGGGGCCGGGCGGGGAGGGCCAATGAGGGGCCGCGGGGCGGGGAGGTGTCACCCGTCTCCAGGCAGAGCTGGGCGCAGCGGGGCTCCGTCTGACACTTCCCCCGTCACATCCCATCACGGTGGTCTCCACGCCCCTAGTACAACCGGATGGTCCCCCCACGATATCACCACGGTCATTCAGTGTTCACCCCACTGTATAGCTGTGGTCTCTCAATGGTCTCAACGTTATGATGCCACTTTGTGACCCCATTCTCATCCCATACTCCTCCTTTTTGTCCCTCTGCCCCTTCATGCTCTCCTCATGGCTAACAGTCCTGTCATCAGGTCATCTTCAGCTCATGCTCCTACAGCGTTCCCATAATAGTGACCTCACCATCACCCAACCATGTCCCCAGTGTCCCCGATGGGTACCAGCTGTCCTCAGTGCAACAGGACCTGGCCATTCCCAATGCCATCCAGGTGTCCATGCAGCATGGGACACAGATGTGCACATGGGATGGGACCCAGCTGTCCACTCTGTCATCCATGACACTGTCCTGAAACCTGATGGGGTGCATCCATGTGTGCTGAGCGAGCTGGCAGAGGTCATTGCTGAACCGCTCTCTGTCAGCTTTGAGTGGTCTTGGAGAACAGAGGAGGTGACTGAAGACTGGAGGACAGCCAGTGTTACTCTGGTCTTCAAGAAGGGCAAGAAGGAAGACCCGGGTAATTATAGGCCGGTCAGCCTCACTTCTATCCCTGGAGAGGTGATGGAACAGCTTGTGCTGGATGCCATCTCCAGACAACTGGGAGATAAGGAGGTTATCAGGAGTAGTCAACATGGGTTCACCAAGGAGAGGTCGTGCTTGACCAACCTGGTGGCCTTTTATGAAGATGACACTAGCTGGGTGGATGGGGGGAGAGTGGTAGATGTAGTCTACCTTGATTTCAGTAAGGCTTTTGATACTGTCCCCCATGACATCCTTATAACAAAGCTGAGGTAGTGTGGCATAGACAAGTGGACAGTGAAGTGGGTTGAGAATTGGCTGACTGGCAGAGTGCAGAGGGTTGTCGTTGGCGGTGCGGTGTCTGGCTGGAGGCCTGTAACTAGCGGCATCCCCCAGGGGTCTGTACTGGGTCCAATCTTGTTCAACATCCTCATCAATGACCTTGATGAGGGGATAGTGACCACCCTCAGCAAGTTTGTGATGACATGAAGTTGGGAGGATTGGCTGACACGCCTGAAGGCTGTGCTGCCATTCAGCAAGACCTGGACAGGCTGGAGAGCTGGGCAGCAAGACACAGGGTGAGGTTTAACAAAAGCAAGTGTAGATGTAGATGTCTTACATCTAGGGAGGAAGAACTGCATGAACCAGTACTGGCTGGGGGATGAGCTGCTGGAGAGGAGCTCTGCTGAGAGGGACTTGGGCCTCGTGGTGGATGATAGAATGGCCTTGAGTTAGCAGTGTGCCCTCATGGCCAAAAAGGCCAATGGCATTCTGGGGTGCATTAGAAAGAGCATGTCCAGCAGGTCGAGGGAGGTGATCCTCCCCCTCTACTCTGCCCTGGTGAGACGTCATCTGGAATATTGTGTCCAGTTCTGGGCTCCCCAGTACAAAAAAGACAGGGATCTCTTGGAAAGAGTCCAGCGGAGGGCCACAAAGATGGTGAAGGGCCTGGAGCATCTCCCCTATGAGGAGTTACTTAGGAACTGGGTCTGTTTAGCCTTGAGAAAAGAAGGCTGAGAGGGGATTGGATCCAGGTTTATAAATACTGGAGGTGTGGGGGCCATAGTGGTGAGGCTGGTCTCTTTTCAGTAGTGCATGGGGACAGGACATGGGGTAATGGGATGAATGTACAGCATAGGAAGTTCCGCACTAATTTGAGCAAGAACTTCTTTACGGTGAGGGTGACGGAGCACTGGAATAGGCTGAACAGGGGGGTTATGGAGTCTCCTTCTCTGGAGATATTCAGGTCCCAGTTGGATGCCTACGTGTGTGATGTGGTGTAGGGAACCTGCTTTGGCAGAGGGGTGGACTCGATGATCTCTAGAGGTCCCTTCCAACCCCTACAGTTCTGCGATGATGAGCTTCAGTAATGGATTGGGCAATTTCAAGCACTGAGATCAGTGGTTGAAAGGGTTCTGCAGGCAATGAAATATCCCAAAGCATCCCATGATCTGTTCCCTCTCCTCTCTTTGCAGAGCTTCGCAATGAGACACATAGGCAGCTCCCCACACTGGGTTGGCCTCACACGGGAAGGCCAAGAGCATCCATGGCAATGGCTGAACCGCTCTCCTTCATCTCACCCGTGAGTTCCCATCCTTGTCTTGGAAGCTGCAGCTTTTCCAGCCATGAAATGTCCATTTCTGAGCCTCGGGACCATTTCTGGTGCTGCTTTATGGGGTGAGGAGATGTGGGGAAGGCGCTTTGCACCGCTTGGAGTCATACAAGTTCATTCGGCAGCAGAAATGGGGCAGGAAAAAGAGATTCCTATTGACTTAATCACATTCTGTTTGGTTTCACCACTGCGATTCCCCACCACCTGAGGTCTGTCTGTGTGTGTCTGTCTGTCCATCCATCCAGGTTCCAGGTGCAAGGCGATGGTCCCTGTGCATACCTGGGGGACGCCGGGCTCAGCTCCTCCCACTGAAGCCAGCGCAGGAATTGGGTTTGCACCAAACCCGCCTTGCAAAACCCGAGCAAGAACTTCTGCATCAGCACCTGAGCTGCTCCCGGACCCCAACACGCCGTGCAAGAAGGAAGAAACCAAGGCAAAGAGCTCCGCTTTCAGCTGCTCTCGGAAGCAACGGGAGGGCAATGCGCTCCTGCAGCCCAAGTCCCACAGTGCCGCCTATGGGGCTGCGCGGACCAAAGCGAATCCCAGGCGGAGCTTCGGCTCCGATTAACATTTGTTGCACCGTTTGAGTCTTGTAGGAGCGCTATAACCCCTGTTTTAGGGGCTATCCGTGCGCTGCTTGCAACCCCTGAGCGATGCAGCAGCAGATTTGGGGGGGGAACCCTATACGTGTGGGAGAGGACCCCTATACAGGAAGGGCAGTGAGCCCAATTGATCCCTAATGCATCTGAATTCACAGGTAACGAGTTTTAATGCTGATTGCTCACAGGAAACGCCTCTTCTATTCTCTCCAACACTCCTACGTGTACAACAGACCAATTCCTTCCGGCCATTTGATGCAATTAAAGAGTATATTTGGTGAAAGGACCCAAACCACCTTCTGGGACTGAACGGAATAGAAGAGCACAGACCGCCCGCTTCCTTCCCCTGCCGTCGCACAACAGAAGGTCCCCATGGATGTGCAGACAACGGGACAGCGTCGGAGCGGCTTCTTCTTGGGGAGGGCACGGAGCGGGCGCTGCGGCGGCACGGGGGAAGCGTGGGGGGGCAACACGAGGGAGAGCCGCGGCCGGGAGTGCGGGGGGTGCCGGTGGAGCGGCTCGGCGGAGCAGCAGCTAATTCAGCATCCCTGCGGGGAGACGGGCAGAGCTGAGCCCAGCTCGGGGCCGGGAGTGGGAACGGGAATGGGAACGGGACTTTACCTGCAGCGGCGGCCTCGGGGCGACCTGAAACACAGCGAGACGAGGTCAGAGCGGTCGTATTCCCCCTCCCATAGACTCAGCCCCGCTCCCCAGCGCTCACCTTTCTGACTGCGCAGGAACATGAAGAGCCCCAGCGCCAGGAAGACGAGCCCCAGCACGAAGCCCCCCACGCCCGTCAGCATTTTGCTCCTGCCCGCGTCCGACGGCGGCTCTGCGGGGACCAAGGCGGGGGCTCAGCGCCGGGGGACGACGCTCCGCCCTTCCCCCCTTCCTTCTCCCCTTCCTCATCCCCGGCTCGGGCCTTACCCCAGGGCTGGCTGATGCCTTGCGGCAGGCTGGCGTGCTCCACCCGGCACTCGTAGCTGTCCCCGCGCCGCGGGACGGTCTCCAGCACCACCAGCACCTGGTACGTCCAGTCCCCGTTCTGCATCACGTCCGTGGACACCACGCGCTCCGTCTCCTCCCTCCCGTTCTGGAACCACTTCACCTCGATCTCCGGCGGGTAGAAGCCCGTCACGTAGCACGCCAGCCGGTCGCTTTCGCCCAGGGAGCCCGACTGCAGCGCCGAGACCCTCACCTTGGGCTGCACTGCGGGGCACGGCGGGAGCGCTGCGGACCGACCGCCACAGCGCGGCGCCTGCCCGTCCGTCCGCGCTGTGCCCCGCCGCACTCACCGCTCCTCTGCACCGTGATGGACTCGAACACCCCGTAGTTGTGCCGGCAGAACGTGTCCACTGCACCCCGTATGTAGTCCATAAACTCGGTTTTGCTGTTGATGCATTCAGCTTGCTTCTCTCCCATCGGTGTATCGGCCACAAATTTCCCCACGTCGCTGACGAAGTGCGTGTACTGCTGCCGGTTGTAGATGTACCCCTGCGTAAACCTCACCCGCTGGGTGCCGTTCAGGAATTGGCACTCCGATATAGTAGACAAATAGAAGAACGCTGCGGGCAGACGGCACGGTCAGGGCTCACAGTCGCCCCCCGCCCCCTCCCCGTCCCCGCTGCCCCCCAAGCTCACCCGAGGGCCGCGTTCCGTAGGCAGACCGGGCTCCCAGCGCCAGCAGTGCCACCAGCACGGCCACTGCCGCCGGGACGCGCCCGCTCCCCATGGCTGCTGCCGCCCGACGATGGGGGACCCGGCACCCCACGCCAGCACCCAGCCCGGGGCCGGGCGGGGAGGGCCAATGAGAAGCAGCGACGGTGGCGGCGTGTCACCCGTCTCCAGGCAGAGCTGGGCGCAGAGGGGCTCTGTCTGACACTCTTCCCCTCTCCCATCGCCACACGGGGGTCCCATCGCCCTTCGTCCCACCCGATTGTCCCCCACGATATCACCACGGACATTCAGTCTTCAAACCACTGTATGGCTGTGGTCACCCAATGGTCTCACCGTTATGATGCCACTTTGTGACCCCATTCTCATCCCATACTCCTACTTCTTGTCCCTCTGCCCCTTCATGCTCTGCTCATGGTCAACAGACCTGTCATGTTTAGCTCATGTTCCTACAGCGTTCCCTTCATAGTGACCTCACCATACCCAACCATATCCCCAGTGTCCCCAATGGGTACCAGATGTCCTCAGTGCAACAGGACCTGGCCATTCCCAATGCCATCCAGGTGTCCATGCAGCATGGGGCACAGATGTGCACATGGGATGGGACCCAGCTGTCCCTACTTTCATCCATGACACTGTCCTGGGACCTGATGGGGTGCATCCACGTGTGCTGAGCGAGCTGGCAGAGGTCATTGCTGAACCGCTCTCTGTCAGCTTTGAGTGGTCTTGGAGAATGGAGGAGGTGACTGAAGACTGGAGGACAGCCAGTGTTACTCTGGCCTTCAAGAAGGGCAAGAAGGAAGACCCGGGTAATGATAGGCCGGTCAGCCTCACTTCTATCCCTGGAGAGGTGATGAACAGCTTGTGCTGGATGCCATCTCCAGACAATTGGGAGACAAGGAGGTTATCAGGAGTACCCAGCATGGGTTCAGCAAGGGGAGATCGTGCTTGACCACCCTTGTGGCCTTTTATGAAGATGTCATATCCTGGGTGGATGGGGGGAGAGTGGTAGATGTGGTCTACCTTGATTTCAGTAAGGCTTTTGATACTGTCCCCCATGACATCCTTATAACAAAGCTGAGGTAGTGTGGGATAGATGAGCGGACAGTGAAGTGGGTCGAGAATTGGCTGACTGGCAGAGTGCAGAGGGTTATTGTTGGCGGTGCAGTGTCTGGCTGGAGGCCTGTAACTAGCGGCATCCCCCAGGGGTCTGTACTGGGTCCGGTCTAGTTCAACATCCTCATCAATGACCTTGATGAGGGGATAGTGACCACCCTCAGTAAGTTTGTGATGACACGAAGTTGGGAGGATTGGCTGACACGCCTGAAGGCTGTGCTGCCATTCAGCGAGACCTGGACAGGCTGGAGAGCTGGGCAGTAAGAAACAGGGTGAGGTTTAACAAAAGCAAGTGTAGATGTAGATGTCTTACATCTAGGGAGGAAGAATTGCATGCACCAGTACAGGCTGGGGGATGAGCTGCTGGAGAGGAGCTCTGCTGGGAGGGACCTGGGTGTTCTGGGAGATGATAGAATGGCCTTGAGTTAGCAGTGTGCTCTCATGGCCAAAAAGGCCAATGGCATTCTGAGGTGCATTAAATGCCAATGGCATACTGGGGTGCATTAAAAAGAACATGTCCAGCAGGTCGAGGGAGGTGATCCTCCCCCTCTACTCTGCCCTGGTGAGGCCTCATCTGGAATATTGTGTCCAGTTCTGGCTCCCCAGTACAAAAAGGACAGGGATCTCTTGGAAAGAGTCCAGCAGATGGCCACTAAGATGGTGAAGGGCCTGGAGCATCTCCCCTATGAGGAGTTACTTAGGAACTGGGTCTGTTTAGCCTTGAGAAAAGAAGGCTGAGAGGGGATTGGATCCAGGTTTATAAATACCGAAGGTGTGGGGCCATAGTGGTGAGGCTGGTCTCTTTTCAGTAGTGCGTGGGGACAGGACTAGGGGTAATGGGATGAAAGTACAGCATAGGAAGTTCCGCACTAATGTGAGCAAGAACTTCTTTACGGTGAGGGTGACGGAGCACTGGAATAGGCTGAACAGGGGGGTTATGGAGTCTCCTTCTCTGGAGATATTCAGGTCCCAGTTGGATGCCTACGTGTGTGATGTGGTGTAGGGAACCTGCTTTGGCAGGGGGGTGGACTCGATGATCTCTAGAGGTCCCTTCCAACCCCTATAGTTCTGCGATGATGAGTTTCAGTAATAGATTGGGCAATTTCAAGCACTGAGATCAGTGGTTGAAAGGGTTCTGCAGGCAATGGAACATCCCAAAGCATCCCATCATCTGTTCCCTCTCCTCTCTTTGCAGAGCTTCGCAATGAGACACAAAGGCAGCTCCCCACACTGGGTTGGCCTCACACGGGAAGGCCAAGAGCATCCATGGCAATGGCTGAACTGCTCTCCATCTCACCCGTGAGTTCCCATCCTTGTCTTGGAAGCTGCAGCTTTTCCAGCCATGAAATGTCCGTTTCTGAGCCTCGGGAGCATTTCTGGTGCTGCATTATGGGGTGAGGAGATGTGGGGAAGGCGCTTTGCACCGCTTGGAGTCATACAAGTTCATACAGCAGCAGAAGTGGGGCAGGAAAAAGAGATTCCTATTGACTTAATCACATTTGTTTGGGTTCACCACTGCGATTCCCCACCACCTGAGCTCTGTCTATGTGTGTCTGTCTGTCCATCCATCCAGGTTCCATGTGCAAGGCGATGGTCCCTGTGCATACCTGGGGGACGCCGGGCTCAGCTCCTCCCACTGCAGCCAGCGCAGGAATTGGGTTTGCACCAAACCCGCCTTGCAAAACCCGAGCAAGAACTTCTGCATCAGCACCTGAGCTGCTCCCGGACCCCAACACGCCGTGCAAGAAGGAAGAAACCAAGGCAAAGAGCTCCGCTTTCAGCTGCTCTCGGAAGCAACGGGAGGGCAATGCGCTCCTGCAGCCCAAGTACCACAGTGCCGCCTATGGGGCTGCGCGGAACAAAGCGAATCCCAGGCGGAGCTTCGGCTCCGATTAACATTTGTTGAACCGTCTGACTCTTGTATGAGCGCTATAACCCCGGTTTTAGGGGCTATCCGTGCGCTGCTGGCAACCCCTGCGCGATGCAGCAGCAGATTTGAGTGGGGACCCCTATACGTGTGGGAGAGGACCCCTATACAGGGAGGGTAGTGAGCCCAAGGGACCCATAAAGCAGCTGAATTCACAGGTAACGACTTTTAATGCTGATTGCTCATAGGAAATGCTTCTTGGACGCTCTCCAACACTCCTACGTGTACAACAGACCAATTCCTTCCAGCCATTTGATGCAATTAAAGAGTATATTTGGTGAAAGGACCCAAACCACCTTCTGGGACTGAACGGAATAGAAGAGCACAGACCGCCCGCTTCCTTCCCCTGCCGTCGCACAACAGAAGGTCCCCATGGATGTGCAGACAACGGGACAGCGTCGGAGCGGCTTCTTCTTGGGGAGGGCACGGAGCGGGCGCTGCGGCGGCACGGGGGGAGGGTGGGGGGGCAACACGAGGGAGAGCCGCGGCCGGGAGTGCGGGGGGTGCCGGTGGAGCGGCTCGGCGGAGCAGCAGCTAATTCAGCATCCCTGCGGGGAGACGGGCAGAGCTGAGCCCAGCTCGGGGACAAGAATAGGAAGAGGAAAAGGAACGGGAAAAGGAATGGGATGTTACCTGGAGAGGTGGCCACGGGTTGCCCTGAAACGCAGCGAGACGAGGTCAGAGCGGTCGTAACCCCCCTCCCATAGACTCAGCCCCGCTCCCCAGCGCTCACCTTTCTGACTGCGCAGGAACATGAAGAGCCCCAGCGCCAGGAAGACGAGCCCCAGCACGAAGCCCCCCACGCCCGTCAGCATTTTGCTCCTGCCCGCGTCCGACGGCGGCTCTGCGGGGACCAAGGCGGGGGCTCAGCGCCGGGGGACGACGCTCCGCCCTTCCCCCCTTCCTTCTCCCCTTCCTCATCCCCGGCTCGGGCCTTACCCCAGGGCTGGCTGATGCCTTGCGGCAGGCTGGCGTGCTCCACCCGGCACTCGTAGCTGTCCCCGCGCCGCGGGACGGTCTCCAGCACCACCAGCACCTGGTACGTCCAGTCCCCGTTCTGCATCACGTCCGTGGACACCACGCGCTCCGTCTCCTCCCTCCCGTTCTGGAACCACTTCACCTCGATCTCCGGCGGGTAGAAGCCCGTCACGTAGCACGCCAGCCGGTCGCTTTCGCCCAGGGAGCCCGACTGCAGCGCCGAGACCCTCACCTTGGGCTGCACTGCGGGGCACGGCGGGAGCGCTGCGGACCGACCGCCACAGCGCGGCGCCTGCCCGTCCGTCCGCGCTGTGCCCCGCCGCACTCACCGCTCCTCTGCACCGTGATGGACTCGAACACCCCGTAGTTGTGCCGGCAGAACGTGTCCACTGCACCCCGTATGTAGTCCATAAACTCGGTTTTGCTGTTGATGCATTCAGCTTGCTTCTCTCCCATCGGTGTATCGGCCACAAATTTCCCCACGTCGCTGACGAAGTGCGTGTACTGCTGCCGGTTGTAGATGTACCCCTGCGTAAACCTCACCCGCTGGGTGCCGTTCAGGAATTGGCACTCCGATATAGTAGACAAATAGAAGAACGCTGCGGGCAGACGGCACGGTCAGGGCTCACAGTCGCCCCCCGCCCCCTCCCCGTCCCCGCTGCCCCCCAAGCTCACCCGAGGGCCGCGTTCCGTAGGCAGACCGGGCTCCCAGCGCCAGCAGTGCCACCAGCACGGCCACTGCCGCCGGGACGCGCCCGCTCCCCATGGCTGCTGCCGCCCGACGATGGGGGACCCGGCACCCCACGCCAGCACCCAGCCCGGGGCCGGGCGGGGAGGGCCAATGAGAAGCAGCGACGGTGGCGGCGTGTCACCCGTCTCCAGGCAGAGCTGGGCGCAGAGGGGCTCTGTCTGACACTCTTCCCCTCTCCCATCGCCACACGGGGGTCCCATCGCCCTTCGTCCCACCCGATTGTCCCCCACGATATCACCACGGACATTCAGTCTTCAAACCACTGTATGGCTGTGGTCACCCAATGGTCTCACCGTTATGATGCCACTTTGTGACCCCATTCTCATCCCATACTCCTACTTCTTGTCCCTCTGCCCCTTCATGCTCTGCTCATGGTCAACAGACCTGTCATGTTTAGCTCATGTTCCTACAGCGTTCCCTTCATAGTGACCTCACCATACCCAACCATATCCCCAGTGTCCCCAATGGGTACCAGATGTCCTCAGTGCAACAGGACCTGGCCATTCCCAATGCCATCCAGGTGTCCATGCAGCATGGGGCACAGATGTGCACATGGGATGGGACCCAGCTGTCCCTACTTTCATCCATGACACTGTCCTGGGACCTGATGGGGTGCATCCACGTGTGCTGAGCGAGCTGGCAGAGGTCATTGCTGAACCGCTCTCTGTCAGCTTTGAGTGGTCTTGGAGAATGGAGGAGGTGACTGAAGACTGGAGGACAGCCAGTGTTACTCTGGCCTTCAAGAAGGGCAAGAAGGAAGACCCGGGTAATGATAGGCCGGTCAGCCTCACTTCTATCCCTGGAGAGGTGATGAACAGCTTGTGCTGGATGCCATCTCCAGACAATTGGGAGACAAGGAGGTTATCAGGAGTACCCAGCATGGGTTCAGCAAGGGGAGATCGTGCTTGACCACCCTTGTGGCCTTTTATGAAGATGTCATATCCTGGGTGGATGGGGGGAGAGTGGTAGATGTGGTCTACCTTGATTTCAGTAAGGCTTTTGATACTGTCCCCCATGACATCCTTATAACAAAGCTGAGGTAGTGTGGGATAGATGAGCGGACAGTGAAGTGGGTCGAGAATTGGCTGACTGGCAGAGTGCAGAGGGTTATTGTTGGCGGTGCAGTGTCTGGCTGGAGGCCTGTAACTAGCGGCATCCCCCAGGGGTCTGTACTGGGTCCGGTCTAGTTCAACATCCTCATCAATGACCTTGATGAGGGGATAGTGACCACCCTCAGTAAGTTTGTGATGACACGAAGTTGGGAGGATTGGCTGACACGCCTGAAGGCTGTGCTGCCATTCAGCGAGACCTGGACAGGCTGGAGAGCTGGGCAGTAAGAAACAGGGTGAGGTTTAACAAAAGCAAGTGTAGATGTAGATGTCTTACATCTAGGGAGGAAGAATTGCATGCACCAGTACAGGCTGGGGGATGAGCTGCTGGAGAGGAGCTCTGCTGGGAGGGACCTGGGTGTTCTGGGAGATGATAGAATGGCCTTGAGTTAGCAGTGTGCTCTCATGGCCAAAAAGGCCAATGGCATTCTGAGGTGCATTAAATGCCAATGGCATACTGGGGTGCATTAAAAAGAACATGTCCAGCAGGTCGAGGGAGGTGATCCTCCCCCTCTACTCTGCCCTGGTGAGGCCTCATCTGGAATATTGTGTCCAGTTCTGGCTCCCCAGTACAAAAAGGACAGGGATCTCTTGGAAAGAGTCCAGCAGATGGCCACTAAGATGGTGAAGGGCCTGGAGCATCTCCCCTATGAGGAGTTACTTAGGAACTGGGTCTGTTTAGCCTTGAGAAAAGAAGGCTGAGAGGGGATTGGATCCAGGTTTATAAATACCGAAGGTGTGGGGCCATAGTGGTGAGGCTGGTCTCTTTTCAGTAGTGCGTGGGGACAGGACTAGGGGTAATGGGATGAAAGTACAGCATAGGAAGTTCCGCACTAATGTGAGCAAGAACTTCTTTACGGTGAGGGTGACGGAGCACTGGAATAGGCTGAACAGGGGGGTTATGGAGTCTCCTTCTCTGGAGATATTCAGGTCCCAGTTGGATGCCTACGTGTGTGATGTGGTGTAGGGAACCTGCTTTGGCAGGGGGGTGGACTCGATGATCTCTAGAGGTCCCTTCCAACCCCTATAGTTCTGCGATGATGAGTTTCAGTAATAGATTGGGCAATTTCAAGCACTGAGATCAGTGGTTGAAAGGGTTCTGCAGGCAATGGAACATCCCAAAGCATCCCATCATCTGTTCCCTCTCCTCTCTTTGCAGAGCTTCGCAATGAGACACAAAGGCAGCTCCCCACACTGGGTTGGCCTCACACGGGAAGGCCAAGAGCATCCATGGCAATGGCTGAACTGCTCTCCATCTCACCCGTGAGTTCCCATCCTTGTCTTGGAAGCTGCAGCTTTTCCAGCCATGAAATGTCCGTTTCTGAGCCTCGGGAGCATTTCTGGTGCTGCATTATGGGGTGAGGAGATGTGGGGAAGGCGCTTTGCACCGCTTGGAGTCATACAAGTTCATACAGCAGCAGAAGTGGGGCAGGAAAAAGAGATTCCTATTGACTTAATCACATTTGTTTGGGTTCACCACTGCGATTCCCCACCACCTGAGCTCTGTCTATGTGTGTCTGTCTGTCCATCCATCCAGGTTCCATGTGCAAGGCGATGGTCCCTGTGCATACCTGGGGGACGCCGGGCTCAGCTCCTCCCACTGCAGCCAGCGCAGGAATTGGGTTTGCACCAAACCCGCCTTGCAAAACCCGAGCAAGAACTTCTGCATCAGCACCTGAGCTGCTCCCGGACCCCAACACGCCGTGCAAGAAGGAAGAAACCAAGGCAAAGAGCTCCGCTTTCAGCTGCTCTCGGAAGCAACGGGAGGGCAATGCGCTCCTGCAGCCCAAGTACCACAGTGCCGCCTATGGGGCTGCGCGGAACAAAGCGAATCCCAGGCGGAGCTTCGGCTCCGATTAACATTTGTTGAACCGTCTGACTCTTGTATGAGCGCTATAACCCCGGTTTTAGGGGCTATCCGTGCGCTGCTGGCAACCCCTGCGCGATGCAGCAGCAGATTTGAGTGGGGACCCCTATACGTGTGGGAGAGGACCCCTATACAGGGAGGGTAGTGAGCCCAAGGGACCCATAAAGCAGCTGAATTCACAGGTAACGACTTTTAATGCTGATTGCTCATAGGAAATGCTTCTTGGACGCTCTCCAACACTCCTACGTGTACAACAGACCAATTCCTTCCAGCCATTTGATGCAATTAAAGAGTATATTTGGTGAAAGGACCCAAACCACCTTCTGGGACTGAACGGAATAGAAGAGCACAGACCGCCCGCTTCCTTCCCCTGCCGTCGCACAACAGAAGGTCCCCATGGATGTGCAGACAACGGGACAGCGTCGGAGCGGCTTCTTCTTGGGGAGGGCACGGAGCGGGCGCTGCGGCGGCACGGGGGGAGGGTGGGGGGGCAACACGAGGGAGAGCCGCGGCCGGGAGTGCGGGGGGTGCCGGTGGAGCGGCTCGGCGGAGCAGCAGCTAATTCAGCATCCCTGCGGGGAGACGGGCAGAGCTGAGCCCAGCTCGGGGACAAGAATAGGAAGAGGAAAAGGAACGGGAAAAGGAATGGGATGTTACCTGGAGAGGTGGCCACGGGTTGCCCTGAAACGCAGCGAGACGAGGTCAGAGCGGTCGTAACCCCCCTCCCATAGACTCAGCCCCGCTCCCCAGCGCTCACCTTTCTGACTGCGCAGGAACATGAAGAGCCCCAGCGCCAGGAAGACGAGCCCCAGCACGAAGCCCCCCACGCCCGTCAGCATTTTGCTCCTGCCCGCGTCCGACGGCGGCTCTGCGGGGACCAAGGCGGGGGCTCAGCGCCGGGGGACGACGCTCCGCCCTTCCCCCCTTCCTTCTCCCCTTCCTCATCCCCGGCTCGGGCCTTACCCCAGGGCTGGCTGATGCCTTGCGGCAGGCTGGCGTGCTCCACCCGGCACTCGTAGCTGTCCCCGCGCCGCGGGACGGTCTCCAGCACCACCAGCACCTGGTACGTCCAGTCCCCGTTCTGCATCACGTCCGTGGACACCACGCGCTCCGTCTCCTCCCTCCCGTTCTGGAACCACTTCACCTCGATCTCCGGCGGGTAGAAGCCCGTCACGTAGCACGCCAGCCGGTCGCTTTCGCCCAGGGAGCCCGACTGCAGCGCCGAGACCCTCACCTTGGGCTGCACTGCGGGGCACGGCGGGAGCGCTGCGGACCGACCGCCACAGCGCGGCGCCTGCCCGTCCGTCCGCGCTGTGCCCCGCCGCACTCACCGCTCCTCTGCACCGTGAAGGACTCTCCAACCCCGTAGTTGTGCCGGCAGAACCTGTCCACTGCACCCCGTACGTACTCCATAATCTCGGTTTGGCTGTTCCAGTACTCAGCCGAACGCTCTCCCAGCGTTGTATCGGCCACAAATTTCCCCACGTCGCTGTCGAAGTGCGTGTACTGCTGCCGGTTGTAGATGTACCTCTCCACATATCTCACCCGCTGGGTGCCGTTCAGGAAGTGGCACTCCGGTCTCTGAGACAAATAGAAGAACGCTGCGGGCAGACGGCACGGTCAGGGCTAACAGTCGCCCCCCGCCCCCTCCCCGTCCCCGCTGCCCCCCAAGCTCACCCGAGGGCCGCGTTCCGTAGGCAGACCGGGCTCCCAGCGCCAGCAGTGCCACCAGCACGGCCACCGCCGCCGGGACGCGCCCGCTCCCCATGGCTGCTGCCGCCCGACGATGGGGGACCCGGCACCCCGCGGTCGCAAAGAGGACGTGTCCGGGCGGGGAGGGCCAATGAGGGGCGACGGTGGGGGGCGTGTCACCCGTCTCCAGGCAGAGCTGGGCGCAGCGGGGCTCCCTCTGACACTTCCCCCGTCCCACCGCCACATGGGGGTCCCCTTGGCCGTCGATGGTCCCCCCACGATATCACCAAGGTCATTCAGTGTTCACCCCACGGTATGGCTGTGGTCACTCAATGGACTCACCGTTATGATGCGAATTTGTGACCCCATTCTCGTCCAGCACTCCTCCTTTTTGTCCCTCTGCCCCTCATGCTCTGCTCATGGTTAACAGACCTGTCATGTTTAGCTCATGTTACTACAGCATTCCAATTATAGTGACCTCACCATCACCCAATCATGTCCCCGATGTGTCCCAGATGTCCCCAGTGGGACCCAGATGTCCTCAGTGCAACAGAACCTGGCCATTCCCAATGCCATCCAGGTGTCCATGCAGCATGGGACACAGATGAGCACATGGGATGGGACCCAGCTGTCCACACTATCATCCAGATGCCTCCGTGGGTTGGGAAATGACCATCCCTGATGTCACCCAGATGTCCACTTGCGATGGGACCTGTCATTCCTCATGGCATCCCAATGTCCAGCTTGGGATGGGATCCCAATGTCACCCAATCCTCCTGCTGAAGGATTCAGAGTCTGCTGAACCCCCTCCCATCCTCACCATGAGCAGAGGAATGGGTGATCCTGTGCTTACTGCTATGGGTCTCACCCCACAGCTGGCACTGCTCCTTCAGGGTCACCTCTGTGATCCTGGCTGCATCCCCATCCCCTCCAATATGGATTTCCTATTGCAGGAAGACAAAGGCAACGAAGCAGAGTGTGAACGGGGCATACAGATGCATTCTGCTTGAACAACAGCCCTGTTTTATTTATTCATGTAATTATTATGGCAAGAAATAACACGGGATGATGAGCTGATTGCATGAGTGCATACAGTGATGTCCCCCTGTGTGCCCAGGCAGGGCTGAGCTCCGCTGTCACGGAGTTCTCTCTAGAGCTCACTCCGGGACAGTAGGCACAAACCCGGGGCAGCAGGAACAAAAGCCCCCCCCCCTTTTCTCTAGCGGCACTGCAGCGTGGCCCGGCCATGTGCGCTTAGGGAGAGAGGAAGGGAAGGGAGATTGCGATTAGGTCTAACAAAAAAATGAGGGAGAAAAAAAGGTGATCTGATAACGAATGGCAGTTTAACAATCTAATAACGCTAAACAACAACAAGAGAGTTTCAACAAAGAGAATACCAAGTCCCGAATCTCACCGATGGAGCTGTGGAAGGTGGGAAGCTCCGACCACGTTGTCTCCTCGCAGGGAGCCGGGCCAGCAACCCCGTCCCCTTCCTCACTTCCCTTCCGGTGCCACCCCCCACATGAACATTTAAGGCAGTCCACAGGAAAAAAAAACTTGTCCCCTTTACTACCATTATAAGGCATGGTGTTCTGATGTGGAATACCAACACCAACCAAATTACAAAACCATAACATCCGCACACGCCAAACTCCTTCCAGAGCCGTATTGCAGAGCTTCACCCCAGTGCTTGGAGTTTTTGGGATGGGCACACATCAGGGTGAGGGGCTGCGTTCCCCTCCATCTCCTACATGTTACGGCTGGAGATGCAATGGTTCTTTCTGGCAGACCCACTTGTGTTCACCGTTACACTCATCCTCCTCCACTTGGCTGTTCTTGAAGGTCCCGCAGTGATTCTCCACCACGGGAAGGTGACCAAAGCTGCCAAATAAGGCTGTTTGCACCCAAAACACCCAACCAGAAATAGACAGTCAATGCTTGTAGAAACACTCACTCTGTGCTGTTGAAGGACGACTTGTCCACCCATTGCCATTCATTTCTGGACACTTGTAATCCAATCCACACCGGCTGATTCCCCACACCTGCCATTTCCTTCAGCTCATCCTGGGAAAAGGCACCAAAATCCTTCTGCAAGGGGCTGGTGGGGTGCAGGGCTGCCAAGTCTGCCTTGTTGGACCCCCAGCAGATGGGATGCAGACAGCAGCCATGCTTGGAATGCTGCCTGGCTGTGGAGGAGGTTCAATGGGTGGGAATGGCTTCAATCCAAGATGGTGGCACTGCTGTGACCACCTGAGCTCTGCTTCCATCCCTCATCTTGTTTGAAGGGTGGGAAGGGGACACAACCCCCATGTGCCCACCCCGAACCTCAACACTGATGCTCTTATATAGTAATGAGCCCAACCCCAAGGTGCCTGACCCCACCCCCATGTGCCTACTGCCATGTGCTGATCCCTAACCCTAAAGGACATAATCCAGACCACAACCCCTCTGCTGATACTTCAGCCCCATTTGGGTTTGGAAACA
This sequence comes from Coturnix japonica, assembly GCF_054131305.1. Taxonomy (NCBI): domain Eukaryota; kingdom Metazoa; phylum Chordata; class Aves; order Galliformes; family Phasianidae; genus Coturnix; species Coturnix japonica. Next base: position 1,133,918 of record NW_028188953.1, read on the forward strand.
CTCACCCTCCTGCTGACACCCAGTCACTCCAGAGCACTTTTCTCCCACCAAACCCAAACGTTTTCAGGTCCCTTCCAGTTCCGTGCTCTATACAGACCCTTTCTGCCACGTTCCAGAGCACCACGAGCTGAGACTGCTGATATTCACACTCCTTTTGAGCTCGTGTCCACACCCCCTTTTCTATGGAAAGCCTGTAGCATCGGTCCCCTAAAAACCTCCAGAACTGGGGGCAGAGCAGGCAGGCAGCAGGGGCTGCAGAGAAAGAGCCGTGAGCATCTCCAGGTGGTGAGAAATCCCAGCCAGGAGGATTTCCTTGGGAAGGCCATTACCTGCAGAGCTGTTCCATGTCTGTTGGCAGAAGTACTGCTCAATGGCGGGATTCCCACTCAGCTCCATCCCGTTCCTCCCGCTGGGCTCAGGGCAGTGCAGGGCAGCGCTTGGAGGTGGGGATGTTTGCTGAAAGACTTTTGGGCACAAAGTGGGGTGAGACGTGGCCCTATGGGGACAACCCCATGGAAAGGAAGCAGGGTAGGGCTTGAATCCTACAGCTCTTGTGCAAACCCTTTCTTGTTCCGGTTACTTTCAGTCAATTCAGCCATATAAATCATATACCAGCATTGCTTTTATGCCCCACCCAGGTTTTAGCATGCGGTGTTTCTCATAGAGGGGAATTGCTCTCATTGAGTGCTGCTTTGGGATTGCAGGTTCATGCCCCCAACCCCACTGCAAAGCCCCAACCTGGCTTTGGGCAGAAAGAAGGTGTTTTCTGCTCAGAAGAGCTTTGGTTTCCTGTGCAGCGGATGTGGTTGGGATCTGGTCACTCACCCCACATGCTGAGCCCCACCAGCAGCAGCAGCAGCAGCAGCAGCTCCAGCATGCAGGACTTCAGGAGGATTTGGTGCCAGTGGGGGCACACGGTAGGACCTGGAGGAGTCCACAAGTGTGAAAAATGACATTTGGTTTGTAAGTAAACATGTATTTAAAGGCATATAAATCATTTTCCATGTCAAATCTCTTTAAATAAAGCTTCTGTGTTGGCCCAGAAGTTGATGGCTGCTTCCTTTCCTCCGCAGTATGGGGTCCCCAGACCCTTCCCATTGGTTCGCAGGCCGTGTATAAGCAGAACATGATGGCACCAGTTCTTGATTCCTTCTGTTCTGGGGTTCCCAGATCCTTCTCAGTGGCTCCCAGTGGTTCCCAATGAGGAAGGAGGTGGTGCAGAGGGGTGACAACAGCAGGGAGCACGGGATGGGCTCCCATTGGAGGTGGGCTGGACACAGGGACATCGCCTCCTTTTGTGGCTTTGGAGGTGGGGAAGGCCCTGCATGTCCCATAGAGCACAGCGTGGAAGCTCAGCAGCCCCCAGGCCTTGTGAAACCAGCCAGCTGTGGGGCAGCTGGTGGCTGGCAGGACTGGCATCTCCGCAGCCCTTCTGCTACATGGACCCAGGATGCGTTTGCCACCATCTCATGCATTGTCTTCCATTTGCTCACATTGGCTTTCCCGATTTGGGATTATTTTGGCCCCAAGCCATCGCACCTCAGGCCGTTCCCAGGCTTCCTTCTCCCCCATCCCTTCCTTCTTTCCCCTACATTAGCCAGGATCCACCCGCAACCCAAACAACAAGAGCCCAAACCCAGCCTGCAATGAGCACCCACCACACAAAGCACCCCTTATCTCGCTGCCGCTGAGCAGGAGACCAACAGCCCATAGGATGCCCTACATCAGCGTTCATCATTTCCTCATCCATGGCTCAGAAGTTCACCAGAACGGCCCTAAAATGACAAAGTCCTGCAGCAACTTCTTGCTTTGTGACCAACCCACCTGCGTCCACTGCCAGGAAATGGCATTGGCTGTGCTTGGTCGTCTTGGTTTTGCCTTCAGATAACAACAGAACCAAACACCAACACAACCAATAGGGGTAGATGCAGCCCTGCAGCCTTTCCCTTTGGGGCGCCACGGCCCATGTCTCATCTTGCAGCTCTCTGAGGGATGGAAACATCTCTGGGTTCAGCGGTGGCAGTGAGCGACGCGGTGCTGAGCTGTGGGGTAAGCAGCGTGGAACAGGGTCATCACTAATAATATACACTTAAATATCCCCATAAGGAGTAAGAAAGGATGGAGATGGAGGTGGGTTTTGCACGGGGTCTGTGGGAATAAGGGCTGCAAAGGAGAGCTGAGCAGCTGCTTTGCAGGCTGGCAGGACCCAGTGGTTGTGAGGGAGGGAGAAGTGATCTGTGAGGGGATGCAAAGTGTGCTGTGAGCTGGAAGAAGTGTGCAAAACTGGGGTGAGAAGCATGAAGAAAGGCAGCAAAAAGGAGTGATTTCCCAGCAGGAAAAGAGGGGAAGCTGCTTCCTGGTGCTGGCAGCAAAACTGCTATGCCTGCATGGGAACTCTGCTGCTGGGCATCTCCCCTCACCTCTTCCCCATCTGCCCTGCAGCATCCACGTGGAAATCCCCCACTGAAAAAGCCCATTTTGTGAACATTTCTTTTTACATCCAGCATCAGATGGACACAGGCAACAGGTTGGGGTCAGCAGGGAGGTTTTGGGGTTACAACTTGTTGCTTGAGCCTGGCTTTGAGTCAAGGGGGATAATCCCATTGCAAGGGGAGGGGGGTGTTTAACTGCAGGTGGTAACAATGAGTGGCAATGAGAGTTGATGTGATTGAAATGGGGGGGGGGGAGGGCGTGGGGGGGGGGGGTGGTTGTGGGGGTGTGGGGAAAGCTCTGATTTTCCCCATAGACTTGGGCTGATGTGGCTGTTCTTGTTGTTTATTTATGGGGGGAGGGTTGTGGGGGGATGGGTTCCCCTATATTACACTGTGTTTACATTCCCCTATTGCCTATCCCTGGCAATGCTGGGACTTCTCCTTACTGTCTTCTGTATGACGATCATTGCCACAGAGGCAGGAATTGCGTTTCCTTTCAGTCTCTGCAATGAGTTTTAGCAACCAGAAATGGAGCCTTCATGGGTCTCTGCTTGTGGGGTGCTGCTGATGGGGGCAAGTTTTGCTTTGCAGGTGAAGTAGAAGCACCAGAATGGAAGAAATGCGGGAATATTCCAACTTTGGGGGCACAGAACGGAGCAGGAGGGAAGGTAACAGCAGAGCCATGCCCTGAAAACACCTCTTTGTTTATATTATTGTCATTAATTACTTATTAATTCAATTCTATGATGGTTTCGTTGTCATTAATTATAATTAACCCTCCCTTAGGAACTATTTGGGGTGAGAAAAAAGGCATTTTGGGGGTCTGCTGCTCACACCTGGGCTGCGTTGTTGACCCATTGGAGGTCTCTTCTCCCATAGGTCCCAGCCATAGGCCATGCGTTACCATCCAGCTCACGTTGGCAGCGCTGTCCGCGGTGCTGCTCATCACTGCTGTTGCCTTTGCAGGTGAGTGCTGAGGGTACCAAAAAGCAGAGAAAATCCTTTGGGGTCATTGTGTGCATCCCACCTTGGGATCTGTGCCCTCAGGATACACAACCACAGGGCTGTGCCCTATGTAGGATCATCTGTGCCCCCACAACCACATACAAGGAGCTGTGCCCTATAAGTGTAGGACATCACAGTGGGCAGGAAAACCTTCCTCCACAAGACCAACCCCATCTCTGGGGTTTCGTTGCACCTGGCGTTGACCAAAATTGGATTATTTATGAGGAAAAAATGGGCCGTGTTTCTGTTGGCTGTCCATGAAGCAAGAGATGCTGGCACGAATCTCACCAAGCCCAGAGCTCTGGAGGACCAAAAGAACTCTTTTCTCACCCATTAGCAACTGATAATTCCACCTGAGGGCACTTTTAGGCTGGAAATCTACACTGGCAGCAGTTTTGAAGGTGCAGCTCCTGCCATTTCTCTTCCCTTTGTCTCTGTCCATGGCAGTGCAGGCATTCCAGCCCCATCCCCAGCACTGTGCTCAGTGTCCCTTCGACTGGATTGGATTCAGAGGAAAGTGCTACCGCTTCTCAGAGGATGAAAGCAATTGGACTTCCAGCCACAACAACTGCTCTGCTCTCGGTGCTTCCTTGGCTGTGTTGGACAGCGCTGAGGACTTGGTGAGGGGGACACAAAAGAGCCACCAATGGATCTTGTCCTCTTGGGGGCTTCTTGGCTGCTCTGTCAGTGTTTCCTTTCTGATTTCAGGCTGAGGAGGTGGATGGTGGTTGCCTTGAGGGTAGGTTGGTCCACTGCTCCAAATTCAAGGGGAAAAGGATACGTCTGCCTATAAAACTATCAACTAGCCACTCTGTCTTAACGATGATGAGCTTCAGCAATGGACTGGGTCATTTCAAGCACTGAGATCATTGGTGGAAAGGGTTCTGCAGGCAATGGAACATCCCAAAGCATCCCATTATCTGTTCCCTCTCTTTGCAGAGCTTCGCCATGAGACACAAAGGCAGCTCCCCACACTGGGTTGGCCTCACACGGGAAGGCCCAGAGCATCCATGGCAATGGCTGAACCGCTCTCCTTCATCTCACCCGTGAGTTCCCATCCTTGTCTTGGAAGCTGCAGCTTTTCCAGCCATGAAATATCCATTTCTGAGCCTCGGGACCATTTCTTGTGCTGGTTTAAATGGGTGAGGAAATGTGGGGAAGGTGCTTTGCTCCGCTTGGAGTCATAGAAATTCATTCAACAGCAGAAGTGGGGCAGGAAAAAGAGATTCCCATTGACTTCATCATTTTCTGTTTGGCTTCACCACTGCGATTCCCCACCACCTGAGGTCTGTCTGTGTGTGTCTGTCTGTCCATCCATCCAGGTTCCAGGTGCAAGGCGATGGTCCCTGTGCATACCTGGGGGACGCCGGGCTCAGCTCCTCCCACTGCAGCCAGCGCAGGAATTGGGTTTGCACCAAACCCGCCTTGCAAAACCCGAGCAAGAACTTCTGCATCAGCACCTGAGCTGCTCCCGGACCCCAACACGCCGTGCAAGAAGGAAGAAACCAAGGCAAAGAGCTCCGCTTTCAGCTGCTCTCGGAAGCAACGGGAGGGCAATGCGCTCCTCCAGCCCAAGTCCCACAGTGCCGCCTATGGGGCTGCGCGAACCAAAGCGAATCCCAGGCGGAGCTTCGGCTCCGATTAACATTTGTTGCACCGTCTGACTCTTGTACGAGCGGTATAACCCCGATTTTAGGGGCTATCCGTGCGCTGCTGGCAACCCCTGCGCGATGCAGCAGCAGATTTGAGTGGGGACCCCTATATGAGTGGGAGAGGACCCTATACAGGGAGGGTAGTGAGCCCAAGGGACCCCTAAAGCAGATGAATTCACAGGTAACGACTTTTAATGCTGATTGCTCATAGGAAACGCTTCTTCTATTCTCTCCACCACTCCTACGTGTACAGCAGACCAATTCCTTCTGGCCATTTGATGCAATTAAAGAGTATATTTGGTGAAAGGACCCAAACCACCTTCTGGGACTGAACAGAATAGAAGAGCACAGGCCGCCCGCTTCCTTCCCCTGCCGTCGCACAACAGAAGGTCCCCATGGATGTGCAGACAACGGGACAGCGTCGGAGCGGCTTCTTCTTGGGGAGGGCACGGAGCGGGCGCTGCGGCGGCACGGGGGGAGTGTGGGGGGGCAACACAGGGTGAGGGAGAGCCGCGGCCGGGAGTGCGGGCGGTGCCGGTGGAGCAGCTCGGCGGAGCAGCAGCTAATTCAGCATCCCTGCGGGGAGACGGGCAGAGCTGAGCCCAGCTCGGGGCCGGGAATGGCAACGGGAATGGGAACGGGACGTTACCTGGAGCGGCGGCCACGGGTTGCCCTGAAACACAGCGAGACGAGGTCAGAGCGGTCGTAACCCCCCTCCCATAGACTCTGCCCCGCTCCCCAGCGCTCACCTTTCTGACTGCGCAGGAACATGAAGAGCCCCAGCGCCAGGAAGACGAGCCCCAGCACGAAGCCCCCCACGCCCGTCAGCATTTTGCTCCTGCCCGCGTCCGACGGCGGCTCTGCGGGGACCAAGGCGGGGGCTCAGCGCCGGGGGACGACGCTCCGCCCTTCCCCCCTTCCTTCTCCCCTTCCTCATCCCCGGCTCGGGCCTTACCCCAGGGCTGGCTGATGCCTTGCGGCAGGCTGGCGTGCTCCACCCGGCACTCGTAGCTGTCCCCGCGCCGCGGGACGGTCTCCAGCACCACCAGCACCTGGTACGTCCAGTCCCCGTTCTGCATCACGTCCGTGGACACCACGCGCTCCGTCTCCTCCCTCCCGTTCTGGAACCACTTCACCTCGATCTCCGGCGGGTAGAAGCCCGTCACGTAGCACGCCAGCCGGTCGCTTTCGCCCAGGGAGCCCGACTGCAGCGCCGAGACCCTCACCTTGGGCTGCACTGCGGGGCACGGCGGGAGCGCTGCGGACCGACCGCCACAGCGCGGCGCCTGCCCGTCCGTCCGCGCTGTGCCCCGCCGCACTCACCGCTCCTCTGCACCGTGAAGGACTCGAACACCCCGTAGTTGTGCCGGCAGAACGTGTCCACCTCATTCCTTCTATACTCCATTTCCTCGGTGTCGCTATTCCAGTACTCAGCCGGACGCTCTCCCAGCGGTGTATCGGCCACAAATTTCCCCAAGTCGCTGTCGAAGTGCGTGTACTGCTGCCGGTTGTAGATGTACCTCACCACAAATCTCACCCGCTCGGTGCCGTTCAGGAAGTGACACTCCCCAATAAAAGTATGTTGGAAGAACGCTGCGGGCAGACGGCGCGGTCAGGGCTCACAGTCGCCACCCGCCCCCTCCCCGTCCCCGCTGCCCCCCAAGCTCACCCGAGGGCCGCGTTCCGTAGGCAGACCGGGCTCCCAGCGCCAGCAGTGCCACCAGCACGGACACCGCCGCCGGGACGCGCCCGCTCCCCATGGCTGCTGCCGCCCGACGATGGGGGACCCGGCACCCCGCGGTCGCAATGAGCACGGGTCCGGGCGGGGAGGGCCAATGAGAAGCGGCGGGGCGGGGACGTGTCACTCGTTTCCAGGCAGAGTTGGGCGCAGCGAGTCTCCCTACGGCACTCTGTCCCCGTTCCACCGCCCCACGGGGTCCCCACGGCCCTCGTCCCACCCGATGGTTCCTCCATGATCCCAGCATGGCCATCCAGTGTTCACCCCACTATGTGGCCATGGTCACCCCGTTGTCACCCAATGGTCTCCCCATAGTCGTGCCACGGTCACCTCTTTGTCACCCTTTTCTCACAGATGACAAATGGTGTCCCCAGGGGGTCTGTCTGGGAGCGGTGCTCCTTAACATCTTTATCAAAGACCAATGAAGATCACCAAAGACCACTGAAGATTAGCAAAGGCCACTGAAGACCTCTGAAGACCACCAAAGACAATCAAAGATCGCCAAAGACCACCAAAGATCACCAAAGACCACCAAAGATCACCAAAGATCACCATAGATCACCAAAGACCACCAAAGATTACCAAAGATCTCCAAAGATCACCATAGATCACCAAAGATCGCCAAAGACCACCAAAGATCACTGAAGGCCACTGAAGGCTTCTGAAGACCACCAAAGACCACCAAAGATGGCCAAAGACCACCATAGATCACCAAAGATCGCCAAAGACCACCAAAGATCACCAAAGACCACCAAAGACCACTGAAGATCACAAAGACCCCCCCGAAGACCCCCCCATGGAAGCACTGAAGGGTCAAATATGTGCTTTAATCTGATCTTTATGTCACCCATGGCTCTGGGGTGGGTGATAGTGGCTGGTTTAGATCAGCATGTGGGGAAAACAGGGATATCCCACCCACGTCCCCTCTCCACCACCGTTTCTGAATGAGTTTCCCCTCTCCGACCCCCCCGACCCCCCATTTTTTAATGGTTTTCAGGGATTTATAATCAATATTGACGAAGTAACAGGGGAGGGGGCGGGAGGGAGGTGTGGCCACAGCGGAGCTGAAAGCGAAAGCAGTGGAGAGCGATGGCTGCGGGGCTGCGGCTGCTGCTGGCGGGTGAGACCCGAGCCCCCCACGACCCCCTTATGTCCCACCCTTAAATTGCCCCCCCCATCCTCCGTGCTGAGCTTATCCTCCACCCCCAGGGCTCTGCTGGTCCCAATTTAGGGTTAAAGACGCCGCTTCTTCTCCGCCCCCCCCCGCTCCGATTCGGTGCGCTCTGCTGGAGGGGGTGGGGCGCGGGGGTGCGCTGCCGGGGGGGGGCAATACCCGTCCCGCACTGCTGCGCTTTGGGGGGGACGCGGAGACCCCCCCCGAACCCGGCCCGGAGCCTGAAGTCACCTTCAATATCAGCGGTACGTGGGGTGCTGTGACCATCCTTTGTCCTCCCCCCCACCCCCATGTCCCCATCTCCTTTACTTTCCATAATACTCCCATCGCCCCCCAAAATATCCCCTATGTCCCCATCAGCCCAACGTTCCCAATGTCCCTGTCTCTCCTCCATGTCCCCACGGTCCCTTATCATCCCCAAAATGGCACCAATGTCCCCCAAAATCCCCATTACCCCCCCCAAGATCCCCAAGAGTCCCATTACTCCCAATATCCCCTATACCCCCAAACTTCCCCAATGTCCCCCCTATATCCCCCAGAGACCCCATTAACCCCCAATAGCTCCCATACTGTCCCCAGTGTCCTCCCTATGTCCCCCAGAGACCCCATTAACCCCCAATAGCTCCCACACTATCCCCAGTGTCCCCATTAACCCCAAAACGACCCCATTACGCCCCCCTTCCCCCCCATCCCTTCATCCCTCTCATTCCTTTCTCCCCCCGCAGACCCCTGGGGAGCTCTGACCCCACTCGGGGTCCCCCCCCGGACACCCCCCAGCTGTGAATTGAACCCTACCAACCCCCAAACCGGCTCTGCCCCATGGAGCCGCCCTCTGCACCCCGACGCCCGCAGCCCCCCAACGGCGGGGGGGCAGTGGTGGGTGGCGGCGGTGGGGACCCCCCAGTACGGTGCCACTGCGCTGCTGCAGGGGGGGACGAGCACAGAAGGAACCATCACTGCTGCCGGTAAGGGGGGGACGGGACTGGGGTATCCCTCCCTGGGTGTCCCCATGTCCCCTCAGCTCCCCATGTCCCCCAATGTCCCTATGCCCTGTGTCCCCTCACCTCCCCATGTCCCCCCAGTATCCCTATATCCCCCTGGTGTCCCCATGTTTCCCTAGTGTCCCTATGTACCCCTAGTATCCCCATGTCCCCTCAGCTCCCCATGTCTTCTCAGTGTCCCTATGTCCCTTCACCTTCCCATGTCCCCCCACTGCCCCCATGTCCCCCCATTGTCCCCATGCCCCCCCACCTCCCTGTGTCCCACCATTGTCCCCAATGTTCCCTCACCTCCCCATGTCCCCCATTGTCCCTATGTCCCCCCAGTTTCCCTGTGTCCCCCCAATGTCCCCATATCCCCTCAGCTCCCCATGTCCCACCATTGTCCCCATATCCCCCCAGTATTCCCATGTCCCCTCACCTTCCCATGTCCCCCTATTGTCCCTGTGGCCGCCTGGTGTCCCTATGTCCCCCTGGTGTCCCTATGTCCCCCTATACCCCCATGTCCCCTCACCTCCCCGTGTCCCCTCAGCTCCCCATGTCTCCCAGTATCCCCGTGTCTCCTCGTATCTCCATATCCCCTCACCTCCCTATGTCCCCACAGTGTCCCCATGTCCCCTCAGCTCCCCATGTCCCCCTGATGTCCCTATGCCCCCTTATATCCCCATATTCCCTCACCTCCCCATGTCCCCCCATTGTCCCTATGTCCCCCTGGTATCCCCGTGTCCCCTCCTGTCCACATGTCCTCCCAGTGTCCCTATGTCCCCCCATTGTCTCTATGTCCCCCTGGTATTTCCGTGTCCCCTCATGTCCCCATGTCCCCTCACCTGCCCATGTCCCCCCAATGTCCCCATGTCCTCTCACCTCCCTACATCACCCAATGTCCCCATGTCCCCCCAGTGTTCTCATCTCCATGTCCCCTCACTTTCCCATATCCACCAATGTCCTCATGTCCCCTCACCTCCCCATGTCCCCCCAGTGTCCCTATGTCCCCTTGGTATCCCCATATCCCCTCACCTCCCCATGTCCCACCATTGTCCCCAATGTCCCCTCACCTCCCCATGTCCCCCCAGTGTCCCCAATGTCCCCTCACCTCCCCATGTCCCCACAGTGTCCCTGGCGGTGCTCACCCACACCCCGACCCTCCATGGTCGTGTGGGGTCCCCCATCCACCTTCACTGCGCCTTCGCTGCCCCTCCATCCCCTTTTGTCCTCGAGTGGCGTCACCAAAGCAGGGGTGCAGGGCAGGTCCTGCTGGCCTATGACAGCACCAGCGCCCGTGCCCCCCGTGCCACCCCTGGGGCTGAACTGCTGCTGGGGACACGGGATGGGGACGGGGTGACAGCGGTGACACTGCGCCTGGCGAGGCCATCACCAGGGGATGAGGGCACCTATATCTGCTCAGTGTTCCTGCCCCATGGGCACGCGCAGACGGTGCTGCAGCTCAATGTCTTTGGTGAGTCCATGTGGGGCTGGTGGTGTTCCTATGGGGTGTGGGGTTGAGTGCTGTTTCTATGGGGTGTGTGTGAATGTGTGGTATTCATGTTGGTCATATAGGACTTATGGGACCTGGTGGTATTCCTACGGGGGCTACAGGGTGGATGGGACTGGGTGGTATTCCTATGGGGGCTGTAGTGTGGATGGGACTGGGTGGTATTCCTATGGGGGTTATAGGGTGGGTGGGACTGGGTGATATTCTTATTAGGGCTATAGGGTGGATGGGACTGGGTGGTATTCCTATGGGGGCTGTAGGGTGGATGGGACTGGGTGGTATTCCTATGGGGGCTGTAGGGTGGATGGGACCAGGTGGTATTTCTATGGGGGTTGTAGGGTGGATGGGATTGGGTGGTATTCCTATGGGGGCTATAGGGTGGATGGGACTTGGTGGTGTTCCTATGGGGGATGTGAGTCCTATAGGATGATATGATGATATATATAATATCCTATAGGATGATGATATGATATGATATGATATGATATGATATGATATGATATGATATGATATGATATGATATATGGGATGATGATTCCCATAGGATGGGTTGGCATCACACCACAGTTCCCCTGTAGGTCCATAGGCATGGATGAGCCCAATAGGATGGAGCCCTATGGGCTATATAGGACCAATGTCCCCCTATGTGTCTCCCAGCACCCCCCAAGGTGACACTGTCCCCAAAGAACCTGGTGGTGACCCCGGGGATGTCAGCAGAACTGCGGTGCCACGTGTCTGGCTTCTACCCCTTGGATGTGACCGTGACGTGGCAGCGCCGTGCAGAGAAGTCGAGGCCATCGCGATCAACAGGGGGCTCAGTGATGGACAGCTGGACATCAAGTCATCGCCGGGCTGCTGATGGAACCTACAGCAGGACAGCAGCAGCACAGCTGGTCCCTGCACATCCCCAACACCATGGGGACGTCTACAGCTGCGTTGTCACCCACGGTGCATTGGACAAACCAATACGAGTCTCCGTTCGACTCCTCTTGGCTGGTGAGGGGGGATGTGGGGATATGGGAGGTATTGGGATAGTGGGACCATGGTTAGGAGGGTCTAAGGGACATTGGGATCGTGGCTGAGGACACCAAGGGACACTGGAACTGAGGCTGGGGACAGCAAGAGATACTGGGATTGTGGTTAGGAGGGTCTAAGGGACACTGAGATTATGGCTGGGGACATCAGGGGACACTGGGACCGTGGTTAGGAGTGTCTAAGGGACATTGAGATTGTGGCTGGGGACACCAAGGGACACTAAAACTGAGGGTGGGGACACCAAGAGACACTGGGACCATGGTTAGGAGGGTCTAAGGGACATTGGGATTGTGGCTGGGGACACCAAGGGACATTGGGACTGTGGTTAGGAGGGTCTAAAGGACATTGGGATCATGGCTGGGGACACCAAGAGACACTGGGACCGTGGTTAGGAGGGTCTAAGGGACAGTGGGATCGTGGCTGGGGACACCAAGAGACATTGGGATTGTGTTAAGGAGTGTCTAAGGGACATTGAGATCGTGGCTAGGGACACCAAGGGACACTGGAACTGAGGTTGGGGACACCAAGAGATACTGGGACCGTGGTTAGGAGGGTCATGGGGACATTGGGATTGTGGCTGGGACACTGGAACTGAGGTTGGGGACACCAAGAGATACTGTGACCTTGGTTAGGAGGGTCATGGGGACATTGGGATCATGGCTGGGGACACCAAGGGACACTGGAACTGAGGCTGGGGACATCAAGGGACACTGGGACCATGGTTAGGAGAGTCATGGGGACATCAGGAGGATGGCTTGGGACGACCAGAGATCATGGATTTGGATTGGGGACACCAAAGGACCCCAGCCCCAGGGTTGGAGACCGAACCCAAGGTGGTGCCTCTATGCTTAGGGCTGTCATTGTCCCCACAGGCACTGAGGGGCCGCACCTGGAGGACATCACAGGACTCTTCTTGGTGGCTTTTATCCTCTGTGGCCTCATCCGTTGGCTCTACCCGAAAGGTGAGGGCTGTTCCCAGCTCCCAGTGCCCCCACATACTCACACCCCAATATCCCAATGGCCCTATGACCCCATGAACAACGTCACTATGTCCCAATATCTTAATGATGCTGTGTCCCCATGTCCCCACATCCCCATCCACTCACTCTTTCTCTCCCCTCAGCTGCACGACCCGAAGAGGAAACCAAGGTAACATCCCCCCCAAGAAACCCCAAATACCCCCCAAAACCCCAAATACCCCCCCAAAACACCTCCAAGCACCCCAAAACTCACCATTCTCATCCCACCCTCCAACCCTCCGTGTCTTGCAGAAATCACAGTGACCTCCACTCCAGCTCTCAGCACTTCAGCTCCAGATAATAAAGGGGTTTTCACCCCAAAGTTCTCTCTTGTCTCCATGTGTCCACACAAACCAGACTGGGGGGGGGGGGGGAAGGGAGGGAACTGGGAGCAAACTGGGAGCAATGGGAGGAAGTCTTGGGTTGGTGAGGTAGCTGAGTGGTGCTGGGGACAACTGGGTGACACTGGGATTAGATTGGGCTGACAAAAAGGGGGAGTATGGGATGAGAATGGGGTCAGAAAGTGGCATCGTTACGGTGAGACTATTGAATGACCACGGCCATATAGTGGTGAACAATGAATGACCGTGGTGATATCGAGGGGGGACCATAGGGTGGGACGAGGGCCGTGGGGCGGTGGGATGGGGGCAGAGTGTTAGGGAGCCCCGCTGAGCTCAGCTCTGCCTGGAGACGGGTGACACGCCCCCCACCGTCGCCCCTTATTGGCCCTCACCGCCCGGCCCCGGGGTCTCTGTTGGAGCGTGATGCCGGGTCCCCCATCGTCGGGCGGCAGCAGCCATGGGGAGCGGGCGCGTCCCGGCGGCGGTGGCCGTGCTGGTGGCACTGCTGGCGCTGGGAGCCCGGTCTGCCTACGGAACGCGGCCCTCGGGTGAGCTTGGGGGGCAGCGGGGACGGGGAGGGGGCGGGGGAGTCTGTCTGAGGGCGGCTGTGAGCACTGACCGTGCCGTCTGCCCGCAGCGTTCTTCCAATGGTTGGGTAGAGCGGAGTGCCAGTTCCTCAACGGCACCCAGCGGGTGAGATATGTAGACAGGCACATCTATAACCGGCAGCAGTTAATGCACTTCGACAGCGACGTGGGGAAATATGTGGCCGATACAACGCTGGGGGAGCTGCAAGCTGAGCACTTCAACAGCGACACCGAGTATCTGGAGTACAAACGGGGACAGGTGGACAGGTATTGCCGGCTTAACTACGGGGCGCTTGAGCCCGTAACGGCGCAGAGGAGCGGTGAGTGCGGCGGGGCACAGCGCGGACGGACGGGCAGGCGCCGCGCTGTGGCGGTCGGTCCGCAGCGCTCCCGCCGTGCCCCGCAGTGCAGCCCAAGGTGAGGGTCTCGGCGCTGCAGTCGGGCTCCCTGGGCGAAAGCGACCGGCTGGCGTGCTACGTGACGGGCTTCTACCCGCCGGAGATCGAGGTGAAGTGGTTCCAGAACGGGAGGGAGGAGACGGAGCGCGTGGTGTCCACGGACGTGATGCAGAACGGGGACTGGACGTACCAGGTGCTGGTGGTGCTGGAGACCGTCCCGCGGCGCGGGGACAGCTACGAGTGCCGGGTGGAGCACGCCAGCCTGCCGCAAGGCATCAGCCAGCCCTGGGGTAAGGCCCGAGCCGGGGATGAGGAAGGGGAGAAGGAAGGGGGGAAGGGCGGAGCGTCGTCCCCCGGCGCTGAGCCCCCGCCTTGGTCCCCGCAGAGCCGCCGTCGGACGCGGGCAGGAGCAAAATGCTGACGGGCGTGGGGGGCTTCGTGCTGGGGCTCGTCTTCCTGGCGCTGGGGCTCTTCATGTTCCTGCGCAGTCAGAAAGGTGAGCGCTGGGGAGCGGGGCTGAGTCTATGGGAGGGGGGTTACGACCGCTCTGACCTCGTCTCGCTGTGTTTCAGGGCAACCCGTGGCCACCGCTCCAGGTAACATCCCATTCCTTTTCCCGTTCCTTTTCCTCTTCCTATTCTTGTCCCCGAGCTGGGCTCAGCTCTGCCCGTCTCCCCGCAGGGATGCTGAATTAGCTGCTGCTCCGCCGAGCCGCTCCACCGGCACCCCCCGCACTCCCGGCCACGGCTCTCCCTCCCACTGTGTTGCCCCCCCACGCTCCCCCCGTGCCGCCGCAGCGCCCGCTCCGTGCCCTCCCCAAGAAGAAGCCGCTCCGACGCTGTCCCGTTGTCTGCACATCCATGGGGACCTTCTGTTGTGCGACGGCAGGGGAAGGAAGCGGGCGGTCTGTGCTCTTCTATTCCGTTCAGTCCCAGAAGGTGGTTTGGGTCCTTTCACCAAATATACTCTTTTATTGCATCAAATGGCTGGAAGGAATTGGTCTGCTGTACAGGTAGAAGTGGAGGAATGGAGGAGAGTGGAGAAGAAGCGTTTCCCGTGAGCAATCATCATTGCTTTGTTCCGCGCAGCCCCATAGGCGGCACTGTGGGACTTGGGCTGGAGGAGCGCATTGCCCTCCCGTTGCTTCCGAGAGCAGCTGAAAGCGGAGCTCTTTGCCTTGGTTTCTTCCTTCTCGCACGGCGTGTTGGGGTCCGGGAGCAGCTCAGGTGCTGATGCAGAAGTTCTTGCTCGGGTTTTGCAAGGCGGGTTTGGTGCAAACCCAGTTCCTGCACTGGCTGCAGTGGGAGGAGCTGAGCCCGGCGTCCCCCAGGTATGCACAGGGACCATCGCCTTGTACCTGGAACCTGGATGGATGGACAGACAGACACACACAGACAGAGCTCAGGTGGTGGGGAATCGCAGTGGTGAAACCAAACAGAAAACGATGAAGTCAATAGGAATCTCTTGTTCCTGCCCCACTTCTGCTGCTGAATGAATTTGTATGACTCCAATCGGTGCAAATCGCCTTCCCCACATCTCCTCACCCCATAAAGCAGCACCAGAAATGCTCCCGAGGCTCAGAAACGGACATTTCATGGCTGGAAAAGCTGCAGATTCCAAGACAAGGATGGGAACTCACGGGTGAGATGAAGGAGAGCGGTTCAGCCATTGCCATGGATGCTCTTGTCCTTCCCGTGTGAGGCCAACCCAGTGTGGGGAGCTGCCTTTGTGTCTCATGGCGAAGCTCTGCAAAGAGAGGGAACAGATGATGGGATGCTTTGGGATGTTCCATTGCCTGCAGAACCCTTTCAACCACTGATCTCAGTGCTTGAAATGGCCCAATCCATTACTGAAGCTCATCATCGTTAAGACAGAGTGGCTAGTTGATAGTTTTATAGGCAGACGTATCCTTTTTCCCCTTGAATTTGGAGCAGTGGACCAACCTACCCTCAAGGAAACCACCATCCACCTCCTCAGCCTGAAATCAGAAAGGAAACACTGACAGAGCAGCCAAGAAGCCCCCAAGAGGACAAGATCCATTGGTGGCTCTTTTGTGTCCCCCTCACCAAGTCCTCAGCACTGTCCAACACAGCCAAGGAAGCACCGAGAGCAGAGCAGTTGTTGTGGCTGGAAGTCCAATTGCTTTCATCCTCTGAGAAGCGGTAGCACTTTCCTCTGAATCCAATCCAGTCGAAGGGACACTGAGCACAGGGCTGGGGATGGGGCTGGAATGCCTGCACTGCCATGGACAGAGCCAAAGGGATGAGAAATGGCAGGAGCTGCACCTTCCAAACTGCTGCCAGTGTAGATTTCCAGCCTAAAAGTGCCCTCAGGTGGAATTATCAGTTGTTAATGGGTGAGAAAAGAGTTCTTTTGGTCCTCCATACCTTTGGGCTTGGTGAGATTCGTGCCAGCATCTCTTGCTTCATGGACAACCAGCAGAGACACGGCCCATTTTTTCCTCATAAATAGTCCAATTTTGGTCAACGCTGGGTGCAAAGAACCCCCAGAGAAGGGGTTGGTGTTGTGGAGAAATATTTTCCTGCCCACTGTGATGCCCTACACTTATAGTGCACAGCACCTTGTATGTGGTTGTGGGGGCACAGACGATCCTACATAGGGCACAGCCCTGTGGTTGTGTATCCTGAGGGCACAGATCCCAAGGTGGGATGCACACAATGACCCCAAAGGGTTTTCTCTGCTCTTTGGTACCCTCAGCACTCACCTGCAAAGGCAACAGCAGTGATGAGCAGCACCGTGAACAGAGCTGCCAACGTGAGCGGGATGGTAACGCATGGCCTATGGCTGGGACCTATGGGAGAAGAGACCTCCAATGGGTCAACAATGCAGCCCAGGTGTGAGCAGCAAACCCCCCAAAATGCCTTTTTTTCCCCAAATACTGCCTCAGGAAGTGTTAATTCTAATTAATGACAACGAAACTGTCATAGAATTGCATAAATAAAAAGTAATTAATAACAATATTAACAAAGAGGTGTTTTCAGGGCATGGCTCTGCTGTTACCTTCCATCCTGCTCCGTTCTGTGCCCCCAAAGTTGGGATGTTCCCTCATTTCTTCCATTCTGGGGCTTCCACTTCACCTGCAAAGCAAAACTTGCCCCCACCAGCAGAGCCCCAGAAGCAGAGAGCCATGAAGGATCCATTATTGAGGGCTGAAACTCATTGCAGTGAGTGAAAGGAAATGCAATTCCTCCCTCTGTGGTTATGATTGTCATGCAGAAGACAGCAAGGAGAAGTCCCATCATTGCCAGGGATAGGCAATAAGAGAGGACTGAATATAAAGGCAGTTTAATATATGGGTAAAAAACTCCCCATGGCCCTCCCCCCATAAATAAACAAGAACAGCTACATCAGCCCCTGTCTATGGGGAAAATCAGAGCTTCCCCCCTCCCCCCCCCAACCCCATGCAATCACATCACCTCCCATTGCCACTCATTATTATCACCTGCAGTTAAACACCCCCCTCCCCTTGCAATGGGATTATCCCCCTTGACTCAAAGCCAGGCTCAAGCAAGAAGATAGAACCCCAAAACCTCCCTGCTGACCCCAACCTGTTGCCTGTGTCCATCTGATGCCGAATGTGAAAAGAAATGTTCACAAAATGGGCTTTTTCAGTGGGGGATTTCCACGTGGATGCTGCAGGGCAGATGGGGAAGAGGTGAGGGGAGATGCCCAGCAGCAGAGTTCCCATGCAGGATGCAGCTGTTTTTCTGCCAGCACCTGGAAGCAGCTTCCCCTCCTTTCCCTGCTGGGAAATCACTCCTTTTTGCTGCCTTTCTTCATGCTTCTCACCCCAGTTTTGCACACTTATTCCAGCTCACAGCACACTTTGCATCCCCTCACAGATCACTTCTCCCTTCCTCACAACCAGTGGGTCCTGCCTGCCTGCAAAGCAGCTGCTCAGCTCTCCTTTGCAGCCCTTATTCCCACAGACCCCGTACAAAACCCACCTCCATCTCCATCCTTTCTTACTTCTTATGGGGATATTTAAGTGTACGTAAGTAGTGATGACCCTCATTGCAGGCTGGGTTTGGGCTCTTGTTGTTTGGGTTGCAGGTGGATCCTGGCTGGTGTAGGGGAGAGAAGGAAGGGATGGGGGAGAAGGAATCCTGGGAATGGCCAGAGGTGTGATGGTCTGGGGTCAAAATCAGCCCGAATCGGGAAAGCCAATGTGAGAAAATGGAAGACGATGCATGAGATGGTGGCAAACGCATCCTGGGTCCATGTAGCAGAAGGGCTGCGGAGAGGCCAATCCTGCCAGCCACCAGCTGCCCCACAGCTGGCTGGTTTCACAAGGCCTGGGGGCTGCTGAGCTTCCACCCCGTGATCTATGGGACCTGCAGGGACTTCCCCACCTCCAAAGCCACACATGGAGGCGATGTCCCTGTGTCCAACCCACCTCCAATGGGAGCCCATCCCGTGCTCCATGCTGCTGTCACCCCTCTGCACCACCTCCTTCCCCATTGGGAACCACTGGGAGCCACTGGGAAGGGTCTGGAAAGCCCAGAACTGGAGGAAACCAAACAGACACCAACTTCTGCTCATACACAGCCTGGGAACCAATGGGAAGGGTCTGGGGACCCCATATTGTGGAGGAAGGGAAGCAGCCGTCAACTTCTGTGCCATCAGAGCAGCTTAATTAAAGAGAACTGACTTGGAAAATGTTATTAAATGC
The DNA here is from genome assembly GCF_054131305.1 of Coturnix japonica. Lineage (NCBI taxonomy): Eukaryota > Metazoa > Chordata > Aves > Galliformes > Phasianidae > Coturnix > Coturnix japonica. The sequence continues at coordinate 1,152,482 of NW_028188953.1, forward strand.
TTTAAATACGTGTTTACTTAAGAACCAAATGTCATTTTTCACACTGTTGGACTCCTCCAGGTCCTACCGTGTGCCCCCACTGGCACCAAATCCTCCTGAAGTCCTGCATGCTGGAGCTGCTGCTGCTGCTGCTGCTGCTGGTGGGGCTCAGCATGTGGGGTGAGTGACCAGATCCCAACCACATCCGCTGCACAGGAAACCAAAGCTCTTCTGAGCAGAAAACACCTTCTTTCTGCCCAAAGCCGGGCTGGGGCTTTGCAATGGGGTTGGGGTCGGGAATCCCAAAACAGCACTCCGTGAGAGATACACCAAACACTTAAAGCTGGGTGGGGGATTAATGAAATGCTTGTATATGATTTTATATGGCTGAATTGACTGAATGCAACCGGAACCAGAAAGGGTTTGCACTAGAACTGGAGGATCCAAGCCCTACCCTGCTTGCTTTCCATGGGGTTGTCCCCATAGGGCCACGTCTCACCCCACTTTGTGCCCAAAAGTCTTTCAGCAAACATCCCCACCTCCAAGCGCTGCCCTGCACTGCCCTGAGCCCAGCGGGAGGAACGGGATGGAGCTGAGTGAGAATCCCTCCATTGAGCAGTACTTCTGCCAACAGACATGGAACAGCTCTGCAGGTAATGGCCTTCCCAAGGAAATCCTCCTGGCTGGGATTTCTCACCACCTGGAGATGCTCACGGCTCTTTCTCTGCAGCCCCTGCTGCCTGCCTGCTCTGCCCCCAGTTCTGGAGGCTTTTAGGGGACTGATGCTACAGGCTTTCCATAGAAAAGGGGATCTGGACACGAGCTAAAAAGGAGTGTGAATATCAGCAGTCTCAGCTTGTGGTGCTCCGGAACGTGGCAGAAAGGGTCAGTATAGAGCACGGAATAGGATGGGACCTGAAAACGTGTGTGTTTGGAGGGAGAAAAGTGCTCTGGAGTGACTGGGTGTCAGCAGGAGGGTGAGTGTTTCCAAACCCAAATGGGGCTGAAGCATCAGCAGAGGGGTTGTGGTCTGGATTATGGCCTTTAGGGTTAGGGGTCAGCACAGGGCAGTAGGCACATGGGGTTGGGGTCAGGCACACTGCGGTTGGGCTCGTTACTATATAAGAGCATCAGGGTTGAGGTTCGGGGTGGGCACATGGGGGTTGTGTCCCCTTCCCACCATTCAAACAGGATGAAGGATGGAAGCAGAGCTCAGGTGGTCACAGCAGTGCCACCATCTTGGCTTGAAGCCATTCCGACCCACTGAACCTCCTCCAGAGCCAGGCAGCATTCCAAGCATGGCTGCTGTCTGCATCCCATCTGCTGGGGGTCCAACAAGGCAGACTTGGCGGCCCTGCATCCCACCATCCACTTGCAGAAGGATTTTGGTTCCATTTCCCAGGATGAGCTGAAGGCAATGGCAGGTGTGGGGAATCAGCCGGTGTGGATTGGATTACAGGTGTCCAGAAATGAATGGCAATGGGTGGACAAGTCATCCTTCAACAGCACAGAGTGAGTGTTTGTGCAAGCATTGCCTGCCTCCTTCTGGTCGGGTGTTTTGGGTGCAAACAGCCTTATTTGGCAGCTTTGGTCACCTTCCCGTGGTGGAGAATCACTGCGGGACCTTCAAGAACAACCAAGTGGAGGAGGATGAGTGTAACGGTGAACATGAGTGGGTCTGCCAGAAAGAACCTTTACGTCTCCAGCCATAATGTGTAGGAAATGGAGGGGAACGCAGCCCCTCACTCTGATGTGTGCCCACCCCAAAAGCCCCAAGCATTGGGGTGAAGCTCTGCAATACGGCTATGGAAGGAGTTTGGGGCGTGCAGAGCCCAGCACTGCCCGGGCACACAGGGGGACATCACTGTGTGCACTCATGCAATCAGCTCATCATCCTGTGTTATTTCTTGCCATAATAAATACATGACTAAATAAAACAGGGCTGTTGTTCACACAGAATGCATCTGTTTGGCCTGTTCCCTCTCTGCTTCATTTCCTTTGTCTTCCTGCAATAGGAAATCCATCTTGGAGGGGATGGGGATGCAGCCAGGATCACAGAGATGACCCTGAAGGAGCAGTGCCAGGTGTGGGGTGAGACCCATAGCAGTGAGCACAGGATCTCTTATTTCTCTGCTCATGTTGAGGATGGGAGGGGGTTCAGCAGACGCTGAATCCTTCAGCAGGAGGATGGGGTGACAATAGGATCCCATCCCAAGCTGGACGTTGGGATGCCATGAGGGATGAGCAGATCCCATTGCACGTGGACATCTGGGTGACATCAGGGATGGTCATTTCCCAACCCACGGAGGCATCTGTATGACAGTGTGGACAGCTGGGTCCATGTGCACATCTGTGTCCCATGCTGCATGGACACCTGGATAGCATTGGGAATGGCCAGGTCCTGTTGCACTGAGGACATCTGGGTCCCACTGGGGACATCTGGGACACATCAGGGACATGACTGTGTGATGGAGAGGTCGCTGTTATGGGAAAAGTGGAGGAACATGAGCTGAACATGACCTGATGACAGGCCTGTTAACCATGAGCAGAGCATGAAGAGACTGGGGGACAAAAAGGAGAAGAGTTGCGGGAACATAGGATGAGAAAGGGATCACAAAGTGGCATCATAACGGTGAGACCATTGAGTGACCACAGCCATACAGTGGTTTGAACACTGAATAACCGTGATGATATCGTGGGGAGATCCATCGACGGCCAAGGGGACCCCCGTGTGGCGATGGGACGGGGGAAGTGTCAGACGGAGCCCCGCTGCGCCCAGCTCTGCCTGGAGACGGGTGACTCCTCCCCGCCCCGCCGCCCCTCATTGGCCCTCACAGACCGGCCCCGGGGTCTCTGCTGGAGCGTGATGCCGGGTCCCCCATCGTCGGGCGGCAGCAGCCATGGGGAGCGGGCGCGTCCCGGCGGCGGTGGCCGTGCTGGTGGCACTGCTGGCGCTGGGAGCCCGGTCTGCCTACGGAACGCGGCCCTCGGGTGAGCTTAGGGGGCAGCGAGGACGGGGAGGGCGTGGGGGGTCTGGATGAGGGCGGCTGTGAGCACTGACCGTGCCGTCTGCCCGCAGCGTTGTTCCAGTGGTCTTTTATAGCGGAGTGCCACTTCCTCAACGGCACCCAGCAGGTGAGATTGGTGGTGGGGTACATCTACAACCGGCAGCAGTACATGCAATTCGACAGCGACGTGGGGAAATTTGTGGCCGATACACCGATGGGAGAGAGTTGGGCTGAGGACTTCAACAGCGATACCGAGTATACGGAGTATTCACGGGGTTTAGTGGGCACGTTCTGCCGGGTCGCCTACGAGATTGGGGAGTCCTTCACGGTGCAGAGGAGCGGTGAGTGCGGCGGGGCACAGCGCGGACGGACGGGCAGGCGCCGCGCTGTGTCGGCCGGTCCGCAGCGCTCCCGCCGTGCCCCGCAGTGCAGCCCAAGGTGAGGGTCTCGGCGCTGCAGTCGGGCTCCCTGGGCGAAAGCGACCGGCTGGCGTGCTACGTGACGGGCTTCTACCCGCCGGAGATCGAGGTGAAGTGGTTCCAGAACGGGAGGGAGGAGACGGAGCGCGTGGTGTCCACGGACGTGATGCAGAACGGGGACTGGACGTACCAGGTGCTGGTGGTGCTGGAGACCGTCCCGCGGCGCGGGGACAGCTACGAGTGCCGGGTGGAGCACGCCAGCCTGCCGCAAGGCATCAGCCAGCCCTGGGGTAAGGCCCGAGCCGGGGATGAAGAAGGGGAGAAGGAAGGGGGGAAGGGCGGAGCGTCGTCCCCCGGCGCTGAGTCCCCGCCTTGGTCCCCGCAGAGCCGCCGTCGGACGCGGGCAGGAGCAAAATGCTGACGGGCGTGGGGGGCTTCGTGCTGGGGCTCGTCTTCCTGGCGCTGGGGCTCTTCATGTTCCTGCGCAGTCAGAAAGGTGAGCGCTGGGGAGCGGGGCTGAGTCTATGGGAGGGGGGTTACGACCGCTCTGACCTCGTCTCGCTGTGTTTCAGGGCAACCCGTGGCCACCGCTCCAGGTAACGTCCCGTTCCCGTTCCCGTTCCCATTCCCGTTGCCATTCCCGGCCCCGAGCTGGGCTCAGCTCTGCCCGTCTCCCCGCAGGGATGCTGAATTAGCTGCTGCTCCGCCGAGCCGCTCCACCGGCACCCCCCGCACTCCCGGCCGCGGCTCTCCCTCGTGTTGCCCCCCCACACTCCCCCCGTGCCGCCGCAGCGCCCGCTCCGTGCCCTCCCCAAGAAGAAGCCGCTCCGACGTTGTCCCGTTGTCTGCACATCCATGGGGACCTTCTGTTGTGCGACGGCAGGGGAAGGAAGCGGGCGGTCTGTGCTCTTCTATTCCGTTCAGTCCCAGAAGGTGGTTTGGGTCCTTTAACCAAATATGCTCATTTATTGCATCAAATGGCCGGAAGGAATTGGTCTGTTGTACACGTAGGAGCGGTGGAGAGCATCGAAGAAGCGTTTCCCGTGGGCAATCAGCATTGCTTTGTTCCGCGCAGCCCCATAGGCGGCACACAGAATGTGATTAAGTCAATAGGAATCCCTTTTTCCTGCCCCACTTCTGTTGCTGAATGAACTTGTATGACTTCAAGTGGTGCAAATCGCCTTCCCCACATCTCCTCACCCCATAAAGCAGCAGCAGAAATGCTCCCGAGGCTCAGAAATGGACATTTCATGGCTGGAAAAGCTGCAGATTCCAAGACAAGGATGGGAACTCACTGGTGAGACGAAGGAGAGCGGTTCAGCCATTGCCATGGATGTTCTTGGCCTTCCCGTGTGAGGCCAACCCAGTGTGGGGAGCTGCCTATGTGTCTCATTACAAAGCTCTGCAAAGAGAGGGAACAGATGATGGGATGCTTTGGGATGTTCCATTGCATGCAGAACCCTTTCAACCAATGATCTCAGTGTTGAAATGGCCCAATCCATTACTGAAGCTCATCATCGTTAAGGCAGAGTGGCTGCTTGATGGTTTTATTGCCAGACGTATCCTTTTTCCCCTTGAATTTGGAGCAGCAGACCAACCTACCCTCAAGGAAACCACCATCCACCTCCTCAGCCCGAAATCAGAAAGGAAACACTGACAGAGCAGCCAAGAATCCCCCAAGAGGACAAGATCCATTGGTGGCTCTTTTTTGTCCCCCTCACCAAGTCCTCAGCGCTGTCCAACACAGCCAAGGAAGCACCGAGAGCAGAGCAGTTGTTGTGGCTGGAAGTCCAATTGCTTTCATCCTCTGAGAAGCGGTAGCACTTTCCTCTGAATCCAATCCAGTCGAAGGGACACTGAGCACAGGGCTGGGGATGGGGTTGGAATGCCTGCACTGCCATGGACAGAGCCAAAGGGAAGAGAAATGGCAGGAGCTGCACCTTCAAAACTCAGTAACTTTGATGATTTCCAGCCTAAAAGTGCCCTCAGGTGGAGTTGTCAGTTGTTAATGAGTGAGAAAAGAGTTCTTTTGGTCCTCCATAACTTTGGGCTTGGTGAGATTCGTGCCAGCATCTCTTGCTTCATGGACAACCAGCAGAGACACGGCCCATTTTTTCCTCATAAATAGTCCAATTTTGGTCAACGCCGGGTGCAAAGAAGCCCCAGAGAAGGGGTTGGTCTTGTGGAGGAAGGTTTTCCTGCCCACTGTGATGCCCTACACTTATAGGGCACAGCTCCTTGGCCGTGGTTGTAGGGGCACAGATGATCCTACATAGGGCACAGCCCTGTGGTTGTGTATCCTGAGGGCACAGATCCCAAGGTGGGATGCACACAATGACCCCAAAGGGTTTTCTCTGCTCTTTGGAACCCTCAGCACTCACCTGCAAAGGCAACAGCAGTGATGAGCAGCACCGTGAACAGCGCTGCCAACGTGAGCGGGATGGTAACGCATGGCCTATGGCTGGGACCTATGGGAGAAGAGACCTCCAATGGGTCAACAACGCAGCCCAGGTGTGAGCAGCAAACCCCTCAAAATGCCTTTTTTTCCCCAAATTGTGCCTCAGGGAGGGTTAATTATAATTAATGACAACGAAACCATCATAGAATTGTATAAAAAAGAAGAAATTAATAACAATATTAACAAAGAGGTGTTTTCAGGGCATGGCTCTGCTGTTACATTCCCTCCTGCTTTGTTCTGTTCCCCCAAAGTTGGGATATTCTCTCATTTCTTCCATTGTGGTTCTTCCACTTCACCTGCAAAGCAAAACTTGCCCCCATCAGCAGCACCCCACAAGCAGAGACACATGAAGGCTCCATTTCTGGTTGCTAAAACTCATTGCAGTGAGTGAAAGGAAACGCAATTCCTGCCTCTGTGGTTATGATCGTCATGCAGAAGACAGCAAGGAGAAGTCACATAATTTCCAAGGGTAGGCAATAAGAGAGGACTGAATATAAAGGCAGTTTAAAATATACGTAAAAACCTCCCCATAGCCCTCCCCCCATAAATAAACAACAAGAACAGCCCCATCAGCCCCAGTCTATGGGGAAAATCAGAGCTTCTCCCCCCTCGCCACCCCCCCATGCAATCACATCGCCTCCCATTGCCACTCATTATTATCACCTGCAGTTAAACACCCCCCTCCCCTTGCAATGGGATTATCCGCCTTGACTCAAAGCCAGGCTCAAGCAAGAAGATAGAACCCCAAAACCTCCCTGCTGACCCCAACCTGTTGCCTGTGTCCATCTGATGCTGAATGTAAAAAGAAATGGTCATCAAATGGGCTTTTTCAGTGGGGGATTTCCACGTGGATGCTGCAGGGCAGATGGGAAGGGGTGAGGGGAGATGCCCAGCAGCAGAGTTCCCATGCAGGATGCAGCAGTTTTGCTGCCAGCAACAGGAAGCATCTTCCCCTCCTTTCCCTGCTGGGAAATCACTCCTTTTTGCTGCCTTTCTTCATGCTTCTCACCCCAGTTTTGCACACTTCATCCAGCTCACAGCACACTTTGCATCCCCTCACACATCACTTTTCCTTTTTCACAACAAGTGGGTCCTGCCAGCCTGCAAAGCAGCTGCTCAGCTCTCCATTGCAGCCCTTATTCGCACAGACCCCATGCAAAACCCACCTCCATCTCCATCCTTTCTTACTTCTTATGGGGATATTTAAGTGTACATAAGTAGTGATGACCCTGTTCCATGCTGCTTACCCCACAGCTCAGCACCGCGTCGCTCACTGCCACCGCTGAACCCAGAGATGTTTCCATCCCTCAGTGAGCTGCAAGACAAGACGTGGGCTGTGCCGCCCCAAAGGGAAAGGCTGCAGGGCTGCATCTACCCCTATTGGTTGTGTTGGTGTTTGGTTCTGTTGTTATCTGAAGGCAAAACCAAGATGAGCAAATGCAAGCAATGCCATTTCCTGGCAGTGGACGCAGGCGGGTTGGTCAGAAAGCAAGAAGTTGCTGCAGGACTTTGTCGTTTTGGGGCCGTTCTGGTGAACTTCTGAGCCATGGATGAGGAAATGATGAACGCTGATGTAAGGCATCCTATGGGCTGTTGGTCTCCTGCTCAGCGGCAGCGCGGTAAGGGGTGCTTTGTGTGGTGGGTGCTCATTGCAGGCTGGGTTTGGGTCTTGTTGTTTGGGTTGTGGGTGGATCCTGGCTAACGTAGGGGAGAGAAGGAAGAGATGGGGAGAAGGAAGCCTGGGAATGGCCAGAGGTGCGATGGTTTGGGGCCCAAATCATCCCAAATCGGGAAAGCAAATGTGAGCAAATGGAAGACGATGCATGAGACGGTGGCAAACGCATCCTGGGTCCATGTAGCAGAAGGGCTGCGGAGATGCCTGTCCTGCCAGCCACCAGCTGCCCCATAGCTGGATGGTTTCACAAGGCCTGGGGGCTGCAGAGCTTCCACAACGTGCTCAATGGGACCTGCAGGGCCTTCCCACCTCCAAAGCCACACATGGAGGTGATGTCTCTGTGTCCAACCCACCTCCAATGGGAGCCTATCCCATGCTCCATGCTGCTGTCACCCCTCTGCACCACCTCCTTCCCCATTGGGAACCACTGGGAGCCACTGGGAAGGGTCTGGGAAGCCCAGAACTGGAGGAAACCAAACAGACACCAACTTCTGCTCATACACAGACTGGGAACCAATGGGAAGGGTCTGTGGACCCCATATTGTGGAGGAAGGGAAGCAGCCATCAACTTCTGTGCCATCAGAGAAGCTTTATTAAGGAGAACTGACTTGGAAAATGTTATTAAATGCTTTAAATACGTGTTTACTTAAGAACCAAATGTCATTTTTCACTTCACTTGTGGACTCCTCCAGGTCCTACCGTGTGCCCGCACTGGCACCAAATCCTCCTGAAGTCTTGCATTCTGGAGCTGCTGCTGCTACTGCTGCTGGTGGTGGGGCTCAGCATGTGGGGTGAGTGACCAGATCCCAACCACATCCGCTGCACAGGAAACCAAAGCTCTTCTGAGCAGAAAACACCTTCTTTCTGCCCAAAGCCAGGTTGGGGCTTTGCAATGGGGTTGGGGGCATCAACCAGCAATCCCAAAGCAGCACTCAATGTGAGGAATTCCCCTCTATGAGAAACACCCCATGCTTAAACCTGGGTGGGGGATTAATGAAATGCTTGTATATGATTTTATATGGCTGAATTGACGGAATGCAACTGGAACCAGAAAGGGTTTGCACAAGAGCTGTAGGATCCAAGCCCTACCCTGCTTGCTCTCCATGGGTTTGTCCCCATATGGCCACGTCTCACCCCACTTTGTGCCCAAAAGTCTTTCAGCAAACATCCCCACCTCCAAGCGCTGCCCAGCACTGCCCTAAGCCCAGCGGGAGATACAGGATGGAGCTGAGTGGGAATCCCTCCATTGAGCAGTACTTCTGCCAACAGACATGGAACAGCTCTGCAGGTAATGGCCTTCCCAAGGAAATCCTCCTGGCTGGGATTTCTCCCACCTGGAGATGCTCACGGCTCTTTCTCTGCAGACCCTGCTGCCTGCCTGCTCTGCCCCCAGTTCTGGAGGCTTTTAGGGGACCGATGCTACAGGCTTTCCATAGAAAAGGGGATGTGGACACGAGCTAAAAAGGAGTGTGAATATCAGCAGTCTCAGCTCGTGGTGCTCCGGAACGTGGCAGAAAGGGTCAGTATAGAGCAGGGAACTGTAAGGGACCTGAAAACGTGTGGGTTTGGAGGGAGAAAAGTGCTCTGGAGTGACTGGGTGTCAGCAGGAGGGTGAGTGTTTCCAAACCCAAATGGGGCTGAAGCATCAGCAGAGGGGTTGTGGTCTGGATTACGTCGTTTAGGGTTAGGGGTCAGCACATGGCAGTAGGCACATGGGGGTGGGGTCAGGCACACTGGGGTTCGGCTCATTACTATATAAGAGCATCAGGGTTGAGGTTCGGGGTGGGCACATGGGGGTTGTGTCGCCTTCCCACCCTTCAAACAGGATGAAGGATGGAAGCAGAGCTCAGGTGGTCACAGCAGTTCCACCATCTTGGATTGAAGCCATTCCCACCCCTTGAGCCTCCTCCAGAGCCAGGCAGCATTCCAAGCATGGCTGCTGTCTGCATCCCATCTGCTGGGGGTCCAACAACGCAGACTTGGCGGCCCTGCACCCCACCAGCCCCTTGCAGAAGGATTTTGGTGCCATTTCCCAGGATGAGCTGAAGGAAATGGCAGGTGTGGGGAATCAGCCGGTGTGGATTGGTTTACAAGTGTCCAGAAATGAATGGCAATGGGTGGACAAGTCGTCCTTCAATAGCACAGAGTGAGTGTTTGTGCAAGCATTGCCTGCCTCCTTCTGGTCGGGTGTTTTGGGTGCAAACAGCCTTATTTGGCAGCTTTGGTCACCTTCCCGTGGTGGAGAATCACTGCGGGACCTTCAAGAACAGCCAAGTGGAGGAGGATGAGTGTAACGGTGAACACGAGTGGGTCTGCCAGATGGAACCTCTACGTCTCCAGCCATAATGTGTAGGAGATGGAGGGGAACGCAGCCCCTCACCCTGATGTGTGCCCATTCTATAAGCCCTGAGCATTGGGTGAAGCTCTGCAATACGGCTCTGGAAGGATTTGGGGGCGTGCAGAGCCCAGCGCTGCCCGGGCACACGGGGGGACATCACTGTATGCACTCATGCAATCAGCTCATCATCCTGTGTTATTTCTTGCCATAATAAATACATGACTAAATAAAACAGGGCTGTTGTTCACACAGAATGCATCTGTTTGCCCCGTTCCCTCTCTGCTTCATTTCCTTTGTCTTCCTGCAATAGGAATCCATCTTGGAGGGGTTGGGGACGCAGCCAGGATCACAGATGTGACCCTGAAGGAGCAGTGCCAGGTGGGGGTTAGACCCATAGCAGTGAGCACAGGATCTCTCATTCCTCTGCTCATGGTGAGGATGGGAGGGGGTTCAACAGAAGCTCTCCCTTGGAGTTCCATACGGCTGTCCCATAATTAGGAAGCGTCCCTTGAGAGAGAGTCCTGAATGGAATCTCGGCAACAGAGTAGGGGAAAATTGGGCCACTGAGATGCAAAGGACAGAAAAGTTAGATTTATTTTTATTAATTTTCCATCTTTCCAATGGGCTTTGGAATGAGATGAACCAATATGGGGTGATGCCTTTGGAATGATCTGAGACAGCCAGCACGGCTTCACCAGTGGAAGGTCATACTTAACTAATCTTGTGGCCTTGGGAAATTTAGCCGCTTCTCCCACCCGCTATCAAAGGGTAATTCCAACCCCTCTCTTTGGCCTCGCCCCCATATGGGGCGGGATGGTGGGCGGTTTAAGGAGGTGGAGCCATTTTAAGATCTGAGCTTCTTCAGCTATTGCTTGGCAGAGCTTTAAGGTGCTGGATGAGGTCTTGGGTTAATGGGTTGGAATGAGGCCCAGGCTGCTGAACCACCAGGAGGAACCTTCATGGCTGGTGTTTCTTTGGGCGTTCAATGTGAGTGATAGGGGTTGTTTCGGAGGGGAGACCCCCCTCCCTTCCCACCCACTGTGTGGCTCAGAGGGTCCGCTCTGATATGCAGGGCTGTTCTCATAGCACCACGATGGGACACGAAGGGCTGCCATCTCTGCTTCTGCATTGAGGAAGGATGGTGAGGCTTCTCTGAAGTTATTGTTATAATAATAGTTTTATTTAAAGTGTCATTTATTTAATTTTCTTGGTTTTGTGTATTTTTTGGCTATTAATTTATTTTTTTCCTTTTTAGCCTTGTTCTGCTGGGAAGGCAATGCGTTGTGAGAAGGGTTGGCTTGTTATCCTATGGAGCCCACGTTGCTTTGGTGCCAGGATGAAGACTCAGCCTGTTCCATGGAACCAAACTCCCAGTAACGGATAACAATCAATGACTGACAACCACCAGCAGGTGTTGTTTATTATATTACAAAAGAGAATGGTGTTAGCACCCAAAGCAGTTCTCTCCCTCTGTGCATTCGTAAGTATGCAAAAGTGTAATATATTGATTAGATGTCCACAAACCCTGATACATGGCCATATTATTTCCCTATGTGACTGTATCTTATCCAGGCTCTCTGCCTTCCTCCTGTGTTCTTTCTTAGGATGGTTATTCTCTTGCAATTGGATTTGAGTTGGAGGTCGCACATCCTCAGCTTGGTGCTCCCTTGGGCAGCTTTGGCTCACAGAACTGCAGGGTTCTCACTCAATACAAATGCTCCTCTTGGTCCTGATGTGGGTTTCCTTGGACTTATTGTGGGTTTGGTATAATGTGCAGACTGTGATCTATGAAGCTGAGCTCCTGTCGATGCTGTGAAATGCGGCTCATCTCTCAGTCGTCTTCTCGATGGTTCTTCTGGAACAGAAAAGCAACGGATGCTGAGATGGGACAGCCTGTCATCCCATGGGAAACCCCACATTGCTTTGGGTTGGGGAAGACTCACCAAATGCTTCAGTTTGTTGCACTGGAAAAGAGAAAGGAAAGGAACACGTGATGAGAGGAATGTCTCACCCCACAGCTCACACAGATAGGACACCTTTTTTTTTTTTATTTGGGTAGGAGCACTCACCCTGTTCTGCAACTTGTTTCTCTGCAAAAGGAACCAATAAATGCATGATGAGAAGGGTCAGATGCTCATCCCTTGGTGATCCCATGGGAAGACCACAAGATCCTTCGGTGGATGGAGTGTGACTTACTCAGCATGGCAGCAAGTGAACCTGCAAAGGAAAAGCAGAAACAGTGTGTGATGAGAGAAACATCTCATCCCACAGCTCTCACAGGCAGTCTCCAGTGTTTTAAGTTTGGGAGGGGAGACTCACTCGTGGTTCTATAGAGCATCTCTGGGAATGGAAGAGAAATGCAGTGTATGGTCAGAGGGGAATTTTCATCCCGTATACCGTCCCTTGGGAAGACCCCGAATTCCCTGTTTAGTATCTGCAACTTACTCATATCACAATTGCAATTGTCTGCAAAAAGAGAGAAGAATCTCTCTGTGATGAGGTTTGGTAGCTTGTCATCCCATGAGAAACTCCATGGTCCATTTTTTTTGGAAAGAAGACTCACCGAATTTTTCAGTTATTTCCACTGGAAAAGAAAGAGAAAAGCAATGCACAATGAGAGGAACGTCTCATCCCATGGCTCACACAGGCAAAGTCCCCTTTTTCTTTTCGTATATGGAGGGAGTTCTCACCCAGTTTTGCAGCCAGTGTATCTGTGAAAGAAACAAATGAGAAAAGCACAGTGAGAAAGGTCAGACGGTCATCCCATGGCTGATCCCATGAGAGGTTACTAAATCTCTTTGGTTTGGGGAGGGTAACTCACCCAACTTTGCATCACCGCTCTCTGCAAAGGAAAAACAGAAATAATGTGTGATGAGAGGAACGTCCCATCTCACAGCTCACATTAGTAGAACATTGTAAAAATATGAAAAGGGAGACTCACTCAACATCCTAGATAGCTCCACTGGAAAAGAAAGAGCAGAGCAGCACGTGGTTGGGGTGGGGGAGGGGGTAGATGCTCATCCCACAGCCGATGCTATGGGGAGATCCAGAATTCCCACAGCATGGGGAAGGAGACTCACCCAGCATTGCATCTTTTCTCTCTGCAAAATAGAAGCAAAAGAAATGCATGGTCAGAGGGAGTAGGTTGTCATCCCATGACTGCTGCCATGCCCAGACTCCAAATCATATTATTCTGGGAAGGGGCCAAAGAGCACTTGGGTCCCAAGAAGGGATTAAACCAATAGGAAGGAAAAAACAAAGCACAATGGCAGCAGATGTTCAGAGAGAACTGCTTCCGATAGGAATACACAAAGTTCTTTTGTATGTCAAATAAAACTCACCCATTTTTTCAGCTAGTTCCTCTGGAAAAGAAAGAGAAAAGCAGTGCATGGTCAGAGAGGGCAGCTGCACATCCCACAGTTGGTGCCATCGGGAGCCCCCGAATTCCCTCAGTATGGGAAAGGAGTCTCACCCAACACTGCATCTTTTCTCTCTGCAAAATAGAAGCAAAGGAAATGCATGGTCACAGGATGCAGCTTCTCATCCCATGGCTGCTCCCATACCCGGACTCCAGATCATATTGTTCTGTTGAATGGCCAAATGACCACTTTGGTCCCAAGAAGGAATTAAACCAACAGTAAGGAAAATACAAAGCACAGTGCCTGCAGATGGTCAGAGAGAACAGCTTCCCATAGGAAGACCCAAAGTTCTTTGGTTTATCAAATAAAACTCACCCAGTTTTGCAGCTAGTTCCACTGGAAAAGTAAGAGCAGAGCAGTCCATGGAGAGGGGGGCAGCTGCTCATCCCATGCCTGATGCCAGGGGGAGTGCCAAATTCCCTCACTTTGGGGAAGGAGACTTACCCAACATTGCATCTTTTCTCTCTGCAAAATGGAGGCAAAGGAAATGCATGGTCAGAAAGGACAGCTTCTGATCCCATCACAGCTGCCATGCCCTGAACCCAGATGTTTTTCTTCTGGGAAAGGGCCAATGACCACTTGGGTCCCAAGAAGGAATTAAACCAATAGGAAATAAAAAAAAAAAAAAAAAAAGCACAATGTCTGCAGATGGTCAGAGAGAACAACTTCCCATAGGAAAACCCAAAGTTATTTGCTTTGTCAAATAAAACTCACCCAGTTTCTCAGCTTGTTCCGCTAGGAAAAAAAGAGCAGAGCAGTCCATGGAGAGGGGGGCAGCTGCTCATCCCACGGCTGGTGCCATGGGGAGTCCACAAATTCCCTCACTTTGGGGAAGGAGACTTACCCAACACTGCATCTTTTCTCTCTGCAAAATTGAAGCAAAAGAAATAAATGGTCAGAGGGAACAGCTTCTGATCCCATGGCTGCTGCCATGCCCTGAATCCAAATCTTTTTGTTCTGGGAAGCGGCCAATGACCACTTGGGTCCCAAGAAGGAATTAAACCAGTAAGAAGGAAAAAACAAGCACAATGGCTTCAGATGGTCAGAGAGAACAGCTTCCCATAAGAAGACCCTAAGTTCTTTGCTTTGCCAAATAAAACTCACTCCGTTTCTCAGCTTGTTCCGCTGGAAAAGAACCCCATGTTCACCCCATGGTTAATGTCATGGGGAGACCATGAATTGCTTCTGATTAAAAAAGACACTTACCCAATGCTGCATCTTTTCCCTCTGCAAAATAGAAACACAAGAAATGCATGGTCAGAGGGATGAGATACTCTTCCCATGGCTACACCCATGCCCAGACCCCAAATTTTTTGTTCTGGGAAGTGGCAAATAACCACTTTGGTCCCAAGAAGAAATTAAACTAATAGGAAGGAACAGACAGGGCAAGAGTTTTGTATGTGGATCAATCGGGATCGACACATCCCATTACACCAATGCATCCCACAACACCAACGTATCCCAAGGCCCTAAAGATCCCATGGTCCCAGCACATGGCATAAACCCAGCACTCTGCAGTCTTCTATCAGTTCCATTAAAGGGACATTGGTGCTGGAAGGGGCTGGAAGGACTCACTCAGCTCTCTGCTCTGTACCACTGGAAAACAAGGCAGAGGAAGAGGTGGTCAGTGGGGCAGCTTGGATTTGGGGGACATCACCAGAGGGTCTGGACCTTTCCACCTGCCCACAGTCCAACCACGTTCCTATCCTCCCACTCCTCTACTTTTACCCCTTCCTTCTTTCCCAGAAGAAATGCAAACCTGATTTAATGAGCAATATGGGAACCTCAGGAAAAATCTCCTTTCCTCCTTCTGTGTAGCTCCATGGAGCACAGCTCAGCACCACCCCAACCATCCCTGTCCCTGCACAACACCTCCCTGTGCTCTGTCCCCTCTGCTCTCAGCTCACCTTGCTTTCTCAGGAGAAAAGCAATGATGACAAATAACCCAACCAGAAGTGTGACGACCACAGCCAGAGCCACCTTCCAGGGATGGGTGACCTGGGAAAAGGGATCTGGACAAAATGAGAGGAAAAGGGTTCCTTTTTCATTCCCATACGTGGAAACACAAGACTCAGACTTTTCAAGTTCACAGAACACAAAGGGGCAGCAACCAGGGAGCACAGAGACTGAGACAAGAAGCACCCCTTCTCAGAAACCCAACCCATCCATGCAGATCCACCCCCAAATCACACTGTGCACCCACTGCAACTCTGGCACTCCATGGAGCAATTCAGCCCAGACCCCTTCCAAAAGTTGCTTGTTGAAAGGCAGCTCTCCATGCATGGATACCCCAGCCACTGACCTGACACCTCCAGCTCCACCACAGCATCTGCATAGCCATCACCATCTTCCACAGCACAGATATAGGACCCACTATCAGCAGAGCTCACTGCAGTGATGCGCAGATCCAAGTTTCCATCAGACAGGCCATCCCTGAGCAGTTCTGTTCTCCCTTTGTATTCCTGCATCTGTTCCAGGTCCAATCCATTTCGGTAGTGGTGCACGAGACCAGCAGACCGGTGCTGGATCCATCTGATTTCTGAGCTCCAAGCATCCTTGCAAGGGGACAAATGACAGCGCAGCACGACGTCCTGTCCCATGATGGCAGTGACATGAAGGTTTGGTGCCACCACCCTGAACTGGGCTGGGCAATGAGAAGGGCACAGAGAGATGGTGAGATGGTGGCTGTGTGAATGTGGGGGCATGGAGAAGCACAGGGTGAGTCGGTGTGTGCTCCATCCCATGTCAAAGCATCGGAGAGGGAGCAGGAGGGAGTAGGGAAGGATTGCTGGGGGTGGGTGCCCACTCACAGCGTGTGGTGGAGGTGGAGAAGAGTCAGAAATTCCACCCCAAATCACACGTTTCATGAAAGAACCAAAGTGAAAGCGAAACCCAAACAGGGCTGGGTGCTGGGATTGGGTACTCCTTGCCCCATGGCTACTGCCTGGCCCCACAGCAACACCTGTTCCTGGCATAGCTGCCCCACAGGACCCCTACCTGATCCCAGGTGCAGGAGATGAAGAGCCACGAGATGCGCCAGGAGGGTCCTCCATTGATGGGAGAAACTGGGGTTACTGCAGCCCAATGTGAAGCCCATCTGTGCTTGAGAAGAGGAAGGAGGAAGAAGTTGGGGAAAGGAGAGAGAGGAAGGAGACTGAGAAGGAGATAGTGGAGGAAATGGAGTAGAAGATGGATAAAAAATGGTTAAACGATGAGAAAAGGAGACAGGGAAATGAGGTGGTGAATGAGAGGGAGAAGGAGTTGGCAAAGGAGATGATGGAGAAGAAGGGGAAGAAGATTTGGAAAGAAGATGGGGAGAAGTTTGAGATGGATATTCAGGAAGAAGCTGTAGGAGAACAGAAAGGCTCAGAGGGTTACAGCCAGCAGTGGAGGAGGGGATGGGGTCACTCCAACACGAGTTCCATGAGCACAGCCACCACCGCCTTGGGCAGTGCCGGTGCTCCTCACAGGCTGCGGGGCAGAGCAGGTGATCCCAGAAGGATTTCCCCTACAAGGAGACCCACAGAGACAGAAACCCCTCACCTGAGCTGCAGGAAACTCACAGCTATGCCCAGCTTCTACCTTTGTTCAGCTACAGGGTGTGGTAATTCCCTTTGATGAACTTTACCCCTTTGGCAATGGTGCAGACAGTTGGAGATCTCTGAACGCCAGCATCCCACTGGAGCTTCATGCACAGCCCTGGGGCTCTACAGCCATCACCAGCAGCATGGATCCAGAAGAAGCATTGCCATGGCACAGCTGTGGGCTACACTACATCGGCTTGATCTGAGCTATACCCAAGGTGTGATGGCTTCTTTGGTCAATGAGAATTTGTAATTAACCAACCATTAATGCAGGAAGTATTGAATCTTTGCCACTGTGGCAACCCCAGAGCCACTATTCCCATGGTGAGGGGTTTGTGGTACCAGGACAGGTTTGTGGGGAATGCGGGCAATGGCTCGGAGCAATCAGTGCATGCAATCTGGATTGCTTTAATGAAGGAGAGCTGTAATGGTGGGGAGTGAAAGGAGGAGGGCCGTCCCTTGGGATGTGTGCTGGAAGCATTTTAGGCTCCAGGCTTGTTCAGCAGCTCCCAGTGGAGCCACAAGCATCTGGGTGAGCTCTTTGTTAATGGTTACCATCAGCACAGCGCAATGAGGAGCACGTGGCTGAACCGCCAGGAGGAACCATTGGGTCTGCTGTTGTTTCTTTGGGCGTTCAGTGTGAGTGATGGGGGTCCTTGTGCAGGGGAGACCCCCCCCCCCACAACGCTCTCTGGGGCTCACGGGGTCAGCTCTGAAGTGTGGGGCTGTTCTCAAAGCACCGTGATGGAACACGATGGGCTGCCATCACTGCTCCCTCCTTGAGGAAGGATGGTGTGTTGGTTTTTTAAGTTATTATAATAATTATAGATTTTTTTCAGTATCCTTTATTTAATTTTCTTGGTTTTGTGTATTTTTTGTCTATTAATTTCTTTTCTTCCTTTTTAGCTCCCTGGAGGGAGCCTTGTTCTGCTGGGAAGGCAATGGGTGGTAAGAAGGTTTGGCTTGTTATCCCATGGAGCCCATGGTCCTATGGTGCCAGGATGAAGACTCAGCCTGTTCCATGGAACCAAACCCCCAATAACTGATAACAATCAATGATTTATTACCGTCAGCAGGCTGTCTTTATTGCAGTGCAAAAGAGAATAGTGTTAACACCCAAAGCAGTTCTCTACCTCAGCTTCTGTGTGCATGCATATATTTCCAAAAGCATTACATATTCATTGGATTCCACAAACTCTGATACATGATCACATTATTTCCCGACATGTCCATATCTTATCCAGGCTTTCTGCCTTCCTCCTGTATTCTTCCTTTCTATGGTTATTTTCTTGCAATTGGATTTGCGTTGGAGGTTGCACATCCTCAGCTCGGTGCTCCCTTGGGGAGCTTTGGCTCACAGAACTGCAGGGTTCTCCCTCAATACAGAAACTGGTTCCTCTTTGTCCTGCTGCGGGTTACCTTGCTGGCTTGGACTTATCGTGGGTTTGATATCCTGTGCAGTCTGGTCTATGAAGCTGAACTCCTGTGGTTACTGTGAGGCGCAGTCCATCTCTCAGTCCTCTTCTTTAGATGGCTTTTCTGGAACAAAAAAGCAACGGATGCTGAGGTGGGAGAGCCTGTCATCCCATGGGAAACCCCACATTGCTTTGGGTTGGGGAAGACTCACGAAATGCTTTGTTTCGGTCCACTGCAAAGAAGGAAGAAAAGCAACACATGATGAGAGGAACATTTCATCCCATAGCTGACACAGATAGGACCCCTTCTTTTTAATTTGGGTAGGAGCACTCACCCAGCTTTGCAACTTGTACCTCTGCAAAAGAAGTAAATAGAAATGCATGATGAGAGGGGTCAGATGATCACTGCATGGCTGTTCACATGGGAGTAACCCAAATGTCTTCGATTTGGGAAGGGAGACTCACCCAACATTATATCCCTTCTCTCTGCAAAGAGAAGCAGAAATAACGCATGATGAGAGGAACAGCACAACCTAAAGCTCACACAAGCAGATGCCCTTTTATTTCTGCTTGGAGATGGAGGACTCACCCAGTTCTGCAGTGTATTTCTCTGCAAAAGAAACAAAAAATAAACAAGTGATCAGAAGGGTCAGATGATCATCCCATGGCTGATCCCATGGGAAGAACACACATTCCTTCAGTACAGGGATGGAGACTCACTCAGATCTGCAACAGTTGAATCTATAAAGGAAAAGCAGAAACAATTTGTGATGGGAGGAGCATCTCATCCCACAGCTCTCAAAGGAAGATCCCAGAGTTTTTGGAGGGGAGTCTCACCCATCTCTTCACAGTGGTTCTCTGGCAAAGAAAGAGAAAAGCAGTGCACGGTCAAAGGGGGTTTTTTATCATACACAGCCTGTTGGGAAGGCTCCAGATTCCCTCAGTTCAGTGACTGCAACTTACTCAGCTGTAACCTCCGTATCACTGCAAAAAAAAAAAAAAAAAAAAAAGAAGAAGGAGAAAGCACTGCATGTTGAAGTGCGAGAGCTTGTCATCCCATCGGAAGCCCCATATGCTTTGGGTTTGGGGAAGAAGACTCACTCAGTGCTTTGGTTCGTTCCACTAGACAGAAAAAGAAAAGCCGCGCATGGTGAAAGGAGCATCTCATCCCACAGCTCACATAGAAAGAAACCCCCTTTTTTTAATCAAATTTGGAAGGGTGGACTCACCAAGTTTTACAGCTTGGTTCTCTGCAAAAGGGAGACATAAGCAATGGATGATGCAGTGGGTCAGATTATCATTGCATGGCTGATCCCATGGGAAGACCCCAAATCACTTTGGTTTAGAGAGGGAGACTCACCCAACACTGCATCCCTTGTCTCTGGAAAGAAAAAGCAGAAACAGTGCATGATGAGAGCAACATCTTATCCCACACTTCACGCAGGGAGACCCCAGAATTTTTAATTTGGGAGGGAGGACTCACCCAATACTGCAACATGATTCTCTGCAAAAGAAACCAGTACATTCATGATGAGAAGGGTCAGATGCTCCCATGGCTGATCCCGTGGGAAGACCCCAAAATCCTTCAGTGCAGGGAGAGTGACTTACTCAGCTCTAAAGCACGTCTACCTGCAAAGGAAAAGTAGAAACATTGCATGACAGGAGCAACATCTCATCCCACAGTGCACGCCGTCAGTCTCGAGTGTTTTTAGCTTGGGAGGGGAGACTCACTCATATATCCATAGTGCATCTCTGGAAATGGAAGAGAAATGCAATGCATGGTCAGAGGGGAATTATCATCCCATATGTAGTCCCTTGGAAAGACCCCGAATTCCCTGTTTAGTAACTGCAACTTACTCAGATCAAGATTCCAGTTGTCTGTAAAAAAGAAAGAAGAATCTCTGTGTGATGAGGTTGGACAGCTTGTCATCCCATGGCAAACTCCATGGTCCATTGTTTTCAAAAAGAAGACTCACTGATTTTTTTTGTTATTTCCACTGGAAAAGAAAGAGAAAAGCAATGCATGATGAGAGGAACGTCTCAACCCACGTCTCACACAGGCAGAGCCCCCTTTTTCTTTTCGTATATGGAGGGAGTTCTCACCCAGTTTTGCAGCCAGTGTATCTGTGAAAAAAACAAATGAGAAAAGCTCAGTGAGAAGGGTCAGATGGTCATCCCACATGTGATCCCATAGGAGGTTCCTAAATGTCTTTGTTTTGGGGAGGGTGACTCACCCAACTTTGCATCACTTCTCTCTGCAAAGGAAAAAGAGAAATAATGCGTAATGAGCGGAACAGCCCATTCCACAGCTCACACTGGTAGAATATTGTAAAAATAGGACTGTAAAGGGGGACTCACTCAACATCGGAGGTAGATCCACTGGAAAAGAAAGAGCAGAGCAGTCCATGATGAAGGCGGGCAGCTACTCATCCCACGGCTGATGCCATGGGGAGACCCTGTTTTCCCTCACGTTTGGGGAAGGAGACTTACCCAGCATTGCATCTTTTCTCTCTGCAAAATGGAAGCAAAAGAAATGCACGGTCAGATGGAACATCTTCTGATCCCATGGCTTCTGCAATGCCCAGACCTCAAATCTTTATGTTTTGGGAAGGGGCCAATGACCACATGGGTCCCAAGAAGGAATTAAGCCAATAGGAAGGAAAAAACAAAGCACAATGGCTGCAGATGGTCAGAGAGAACAGCTTATCATACGAAGACCCAAAGTTCTTTGCTTTGCCAAATAAAACTCACCCAGTTTCTCAGCTAGTTCCTCTGGAAAAGAAAGAGAAAAGTAGTGCATGGTCAGAGTGGGCAGCTGCTCATCCCAAATCTGATGCCATGGGGAGATCCCAAATTCCCTCAGTATGGGGAAGGAGACTTACCCAGCATTGTATCTTTACTGTCTGCAAAATGGAAGCAAAATAATTGCATGGTCAGAGGAAAGAGCTTCTGATACCATGGTTTCTGCCATGCCCAGACCCCAAATCTTTTTGTTCTGGGAAGTGGCCAATGAGAACTCTCATTCCAGGAAGGAATTAAACCAATAGGAAGGAACAGATTGGGCAAGAGTTCTACATGTGAATCAATCCAGATCAACACATCCCATTACCCCAGTGCATCCCACAGCACCAACACATCCCATGACCCCAAGACATCCCATGACCCCAAAGTCTCGTGGCATAAACCCAGCACTCTGCAGTCTTATATCAGTTCCATTAAAGGGACTTTGGTGGTGGGAGGTGCTAGATGGACTCACTCAGCTCCCTGCTCTGTGCCGCTGGAAAACAAAGCAGAGGAAGAGGTCAACGAGGCAGCTTTATTCTTTGGGATGACTCCAGAGGGTCTGGAACTTTCCACCTGCCCCATGGTCCAGCCATTATCCATTATTATCCATTATTGTCCATTATTTTCTTCCCACCAACACCCATTTCCTTTTTTGCCTTCCTTCATTCCCAAAAGAAAGGCAAACATTATTAAATGAGCAATACAGGAATTTCAGGAAAAATCCCCCTTCCTCCTCCTTTGTAGCTCCATAGAGCAGAGCTCAGCATCACCCTGACCATTCCTGTACCTACACCACACCTCCCTGTGCTCCGTCTCCTCTGCTCTCATCTCACCTTGCTTTCTCAGGAGAATAGCAATGATGACCAATGACCCAACTAGAAGTGTGACGACCAGACCCAGAGCCACCTTCCAGGGATGAACGATCTGGGAAATGGGATCTGGAAAAAATATCATGAATTAGGTTCCTTTTACATTCCCATAAGTGCAAAAGCAAGACTTAGCCTTGGGAGATGGCAGAACAAAGGGGCAGCAACCAGGGAGCAGTGACACACAATGGCAGCATCTACAGCTTGGCACATGTGGAGGAGCAGCTCAATATCGTATGCCCACTGCCATAGAGACACGAAGAAGCCCATCCCGCAAGCCCAACCCAATCACCTCATCCATGTAGATCCATCCCCAAATCACTCTATGCGCCCGCTGAAACAGCACCTCATGGGGCTATTCAGACCAGACCTCTTCCAAAAGCTACTGTCCTTCAGCTCTCCATCCATGGACATCCCTGCCACTTACCTGACACCTCCAGCTCCACCACAGCTTCTGCATAGTCATCACCATCTTGCACAGCACAGATGTAGGACCCACTATCAGCAGAGCTCACTGCAGTGATGCGCAGATCCAGGTATCCATCAATCAGGCCATCCCTGAGCAGTTCTGTCCTCCCTTTGTATTCCTCCATTTGCTCCAGGTCCAGTCCATTTTGGTAGTGGTGCTCGAGACCAGAGGACTGGTGCAGGATCCATCTGATGTCTGAGCTCCAAGCATCCTTCCATGGGGATAAATGGCAGTGCAGCATAACATCCTGTCCCACGTTGGCAGTGACATGAACGTGTGGTGCCATGAACCACCATGAACTTGGCTGGGTAATGAGAAGGGCACAGAGAGATGGTGAGATGTTGGCTGTGTGAATGTGGGGGAATGGAGCAGCACAGGGTGAGTGGGTCTGTGCTCCATCCCATGTCAAAGCACTGGAGAGGGAGAAGGAGGGAGTAGGGAAGGAGTCCTGGGAGTGGGAGCCCACTCACAACGTGTGATGGAAGAGAACAGGAGACAAAAATTCTACCCAAAATCACACGTTTCATGAAGAACCGAAGTGAAAGCAAAACCCAAGCAGGGCTGGGTGCTGGGCTTGGGTACTCCTTGCCCTATGGCCACTCCCTGGCCCCACAGCAACACCTGTGCCAGGAACAGCAGCCCCACAGGACCCATACCTGATCCCAGATGGAGGAGGTGCAGAGCCAGGAGATGAGCCAGGAGGGTACTTAAAAACTTAACATGAGCCAGCAGTGCGCTCTGGCAGCCCGGAAAGCAAATGGGATCCTGGGCTCCATCAGGAGAGGGGTGGTCAGCAGGGATAGGGAGGTGATTGTCCCTCTCTACTCGGCTCTTGTGAGGCCCCATCTGGAGTACTGTGTCCAGGTGTGGAGCCCTCAGTACAAAAAAGATATAGAGATTTTGGAAAGGGTCCAGAGGAGGGCCACGAAGATGATCAGGGGGCTGGAGCACCTCCCCTATGAGGACAGGCTGAGGGAGTTGGGCTTGTTTAGCCTGGAGAAGAGAAGGTTGTGGGGTGACCTCATTGCAGCCTTTCAATACCTGAAGGGAACTTACTCCCAGGAGGGGAGTAAACTCTTCGAAAGGGCTGACAATAGCAGGACTAGGGGTAATGGTTTTAAGTTAAAAGAGGGAAGATTTAGGTTGGATGTTAGGGGGAAGTTCTTTACTAGGAGAGTGGTTAGGTCCTGGAACAGGCTGCCCAGTGAGGTTGCGGATGCCCCGTCCTTGGAGGTGTTCAAGACCAGGTTGGACGGGGCCATGGGCAACCTGATCTAGTAAAGGCATATGTTTGGTGGCCCTGCTAGGCAGGGGGGTTGGAACTACATGATCCTTGAGGTCCCTTCCAACCCGGGTCATTCTGTGATTCTGTGATTCTGTGTGGTACTCCAGGGATGGGAAAAACTGGGGTGTTTGCATTCCGATGTGAAGCCCATCTGTGCTGGAGGAAAGGAGGGGGAAGAAGTTGGGAAAACGACAGAGAGGAAGGAGACTGAGATGGAAATGATGAAGGAGATGGAGTAGAAGATGGATAAATGGTTAAATACTGAGAAAAGAAGACTCAGAAATGAGGTGTTGAATGAAATGGAGAAGAAGTTGTTGAAGGAGATGATGGAGAAGAAGGGGAAGAAGATCTGGAAAGAAGATGGGGAAATAGTTTGGGAAGGATATACAGGAATAACCTGTAGGAGAACAGAAAGGCTCAGAGGGTTACAGCCAGCAGTGGTGGAGGGGATGGGGTCACTCCAACACGAGTTCCATGAGCACAGCCAGCACCGCCTTGGGCAGTGCCGGTGCTCCTCACAGGCTGAGGGGAAGAGCAGGTGACGCCCCAAGGATTTCGCCTACAAGGAGCCCCACAGAGGCAGAAACCCCTCACCTGAGCTGCAGGAAACTCACAGATACGCCCAGCTTCTACCTTTGCCCAGTATCTTCCTGTGCCCACCTACTACCTTTGCCCAGCTCCAGGGTATGGTAATTCATTCAGAGGAACTTTACCCCTTTGGCAATGGGGCAGACAGTTGGGGACCTCTGAACCCCAACCTCCCATTGCAGCTTCATGCACAGCCCTGGGGCTCTGCAACCACTAGCAGCATGGAGCCAGGAGAAGCATTGCCATGGCACAGCCATAGGGTGTGCTCAATGAGCTGGCTCTGTGCCTTACCCAATTTGTGATGGATTCTATGGTCAGTGGGAATTTGTAATTAACCAACCATTAATGCAGGAAGTATTGAATCTTTTCATAGGGTGTGCTCAATGTGCTGGCTTTGAGCCGTACCCAATTTGTGATGGATTCTATGGTCTATGGGTATTTGTAATTAACCAACCATTAATGCAGGAAGTATTGAATCTTTTCCCCAGTGGCAACCCCAGAACCACTCTTCCCATGGTGAGGGTTTTGAGGGAAATAGAAAGGTTTGTGGGGAGGGTGAGCGATGGCTTGAAGCACTCAGTGCATGCAATCTGGATTGCTTTAATTAAGGAGAGCTGCAATGGCAGGGAGTGAAAGGAGGAGGGCCGTCCCCTGGGATGTGTGCTGGAAGCATTTTAGGCTCCAGGCTCGTTCAGCAGCTCCCAGCCGAGCCACAAGCAGCTGGATGAGCTCTTGGTTAATGGTTACCATCAGCACAGCGGGATGAGGAGCAGGCGACTGAAGCGCCAGGAGGAGCCTTTGCAGCTGCTGTTGTTTCTTTGGGCGGACAATGTGAGTGTTGGGGGTCACTGTGGAGGAGAGACCCTCCCCCCCCCCCAGCCCCTTTTGGGGCTCATGGGGTCATCTTTGAAGTGCAGGGCTGTTCTCATAGCACCGCAATGGGACACGATGGGCTGCCATCGTTGCTCCCCCCCTTGAGGCAGAATGGTGATTCTTTTCTTAAGTTATTGTTGTAATTATAGATTTTTTAAAAAAATATCCTCTATTTAATTTTCTTGGTTTTGTGTATTTTTTGGCTATTAATTTCTTTTCTTCCTTTTTAGCCTTGTTCTGCTGGGAAGGCAATGCATGGTGAGAAGGGTCGGCTTGTTATCCTATGGAACCCACGTTGCTTTGGTGCCAGTATGAAGACTCACCATGGAACCAAACCCCCAATAACAGATAACAACCAATGATTGATAACCACCAGCAGGTATTGTTTATTATATTACAATAGAGAATGGTGTTAGCACCTACAGCTGATCTCTCCTTCTGTGCATTCTTATGTATCCTAAAATGTTAGATATTGCATAGATGACCACAAACACTGATACATGGCCATATTACTTCCCAATGTGACCATATCTTATCCAGGCTCTCTGCCTTCCTCCTGTGTTCTTTCTTACTATGGTTATTCTCTTGCAATTGCATTAGAGTTGGAGGATAGGTTGAGCAGATCCTCAGCTCGTTGCTCCCTTGGGCAGCTTTGGCTCACAGATCTGCAGGGTTCTCACTCAATATAAACACTGGCTCCTCTTGGTCCTGCTGTGGGTTTCCTTGCTGGCTTGGACTCATTGTGGGTTCGGTATCCTGTGCAATCTGTGGTCTATGAAGCTGAACTCCTGTGGTTACTGATAGGCACTGCTCGTCTCTCCGTCCTCTTCTTTAGATGGTTCCTCTGGAACAAAAAAGCAGCAGATGCTGAGGTGGGACAGCCTGTCATCCCACGGGAAACCCCACATTGCTTTGGGTTGGGGAAGGCTCACCAGATGCTTCAGTTTGTTCCACTGCAAAAGAGAAAGAAAAGCAACACGTGATCCCTTCTGCTGACACAGATTGGACCCCTTCTTTTTAATTTGGGTAGGAGCACTCACTCAGCTTTGCAACTTGTTCCTCTGCAATAGAAGTAAAAAGATGAGAAGGGGCAAATGATCACCCCATGGCTGATCATGTGAGAATGCCCCAAATCTCTTTGATTTTGGAAGGGAGACTCACCCAACATTGCATCCCTTCTCTCTGCAAAGACAAGCAGAAACAATGCATGATGAGAGGAACAGCTCAACCTAAAACTCACACAGGCAGATGCCCTTTTATTTCTACTTTGAGAGGCAGAACTCACCCATTTCTTCAGTGTGTTTCTCTGCAAAAGAAACAAAAAAGAAACACGTGATGAGAAGGGTCAGATGATCATCCCATGGCTGATCCTACAGGAAGAGCCCTCATTCCTTCATTACAGGGAGGGAGACTTACTCAGATCTGCAACAATTGAATCTATAAAGGAAAAGCAGAAACAGTGCATGATGGGAGGAGCATCTCATCCCATAGCTCCCATAGGAAGATCCCAGTGTTTTTGGAGGGGAGACTCACCCATCTCTTCACAGTCTTTATCTGGCAAAGAAATAGAAAAGCAGTGCATGGTCAGAGAGGGTTTTTCATCCTATACTCAGTCCTTTGGGAAGACTCCAGATTCCCTCAGTTCAGTGACTGCAGCTTACCCAGCTGTGATCCCCGTATCTCTGCAAAATGAAGAAGTAAGCAGCACATTGTGAGGTGGGTCTGCTTGTCTTCCCATGAGAAACACCATATTCTTTGGGTTTAGGGAAGAAGACTCACCCAGTGCTTCGGTTCGTTCCACTGGAAAGAAAAGGAAAAGTAGTGCATGGTGAGAGGAGCATCTCATCTCACAGCTCACACAGAAAGAACCCCCGTTTTTTTTTCATCAAATTCAAATGAGGTTGAACTCACAGAATCTTACGGCTCGTTCCTCTGCAAAAGATAGACATAAGCAGTGCTTGATGCAAAGGGTCAGATTATCATTGCATGGCTGATCCCATGGGAAGACCGCAAATCTCTCTGGTTTAGAGAGGGAGACTCACCTAACACTGCATCCCTTATCTCTGGAAAGAAAAAGCACAAACAGTGATGAGAGCAACATCTCATCCCACTGGTCACTCAGGGAGACCCCAGCATTTTTAATTTGGGAGGAAGGACTCACTCAGTTCTGCAATTTGATTCTCTGCAAAATAAACCAACAAAGGCATGATGAGAATGGTGAGATGCTCATCCCATGGCTGATCCCGTGGGAAGACCCCAAATTCATTCAGTGCAGGGAGAGTGACTTACTCAACTCTGAAGCATGTGAACCTGCAAGGGAAAAAGCAGAAACAGTGTGTGATGAGAACAACATCTCATCCCACAGCTCACACAGGCAGTCTCTGGTGTTTTTAGTTTGGAAGGGGAGACTCACTCATAGTTGTATAGTGCATCTCTGGAAATGGAAGAGAAATGCAGTGAAGGGTGAGGGGAATTTTCATCCCATATGTAGTCCCTTGGGAAGACCTTGAATTCCCTGTTTAGTAACTGCAACTTACTCAGCTGAGAATTCCAAACGTCTGCAAAAAAGAAATTCCAAATGTCTGGAAAACCTCATCTCTGTGTGATGAGGTTTGGTAGCTTGTCATCCCATGGGAAACTCCATGGTCCATTGTTTTGGGAAAGAAGACTCACTGAATTTTTTGCTTATTTCCACTGGAAAAGAAAGAGAAAAGCAATGCACAATGAAAGGAAGTCTCATCCCATGGCTCACACAAGCAGAGCCCACTTTTCCTTTTCTTATATGGGAGGGACTTGTTACCCAGTTTTGAAGCCAGCATATCTGCCAAAGAAACAAGAGAAAAGCACAGTGAGAAGGGTCAGATGGTCATCCCATGGCTGATCCCATGGGAGGTTCCTAAATCTCTTAAGTTTGGGGAGGGTGACTCACCCAACTCTGTATCACTACTCTCTGCAAAGGAAAAATAATGTCTGATAAGTGGAACAGATCATCCTACAGCTCACACTGTTAGAGCATTGTAAAAAATAGGATTTAAAAAAATATATATTTTTTCCCCAATTTTAAAAAATAGGGAGACTCACTCAACATCGAAGGTAGTTTCACTGGAAAAGAAAGAGCAGAGCACCGTGTTGTCAGGGGAGGCAGCTGCTCATCCCATGGCTGATATCATGGGGAGAGCCTGCATTCCCTCACTTTGGGGAAGGAGACTTACCCAGCATTTCATCTTTTCTCTCTGCGAAATAGAAGGAAAGGAAATGCACAGACAGAAGGAACAGCCTCTGATCCCATGGCTGCTGCCGTGCCCAGTACCCAAATCTTTTTGTTCTGGGAAGGGGCCAATGACCACTTGGGTCCCAAGAAGGAATTAAGGCAATAGGAAGGAAAAAACAAGCACAATGCCTGCAAATGGTCAGAGAGAACAGCTTCCCATTGAAAGACCCGAAGTTGTTTGTCTTATGAAAGAAAACTCACCCATTCTTTCAGCTTGTTCCACTGTAAAAGAAAGAGAAAAGCAGTGCATGGTCAGAGGGGGCAGCTGCTCATTCCGTGGCTGCTGCCATGGGGAGACCCTGAATTCCCTCAGAATGGGGAAGGAGACTTACCCAGCATTGCATCTTTTCTCTCTGCAAAATGGAAGCAAAAGAAATGCACGGTCAGAGGGAACAGTTTCTGATTCCATGGCTGCTGCCAAGCTCTGACGCCAATCTTTTTGTTCTGGGAAGGGGCCAATGACTTCTTTTATCCCAAGAAAGAATTAAACCAATAGGAAGGATCAGACTGGGCAAGAGTTTTCCATGTGGATCAATCAGGATCAACTCATCCCATTACCCCAGTGCATCCCACAGCACCAGTACTTCCCAATGGCCCCAACACAGCCCAGTGCCCAAAAGATCCCATGGCATAAACCCAGCACTCTGGAGTCTTCTATCAGTTCCATTAAAGGGACTTTGGTGGTGGAAGGGTCTGGAAGGACTCACTCAGCTTTCTGCTCTGTGCCGCTGGCAAAAAAAAAAGCAGAGGGAAAGGTGGTCAGCAGGGCAGCTTGGTTTGTTGGGGTGACTCCAGAGGGTCTGGAACTTCTCCACCTGTGCCACAGTCCAGCCATGTTCCTATTTTCACCCACACCCCTATTCTTTTTCCCCTTTTTCCATTCCCAAAAGAAAGGCAAACATTATTAAACAAGCAATATGGGAATCAGGAAAAATCCCCCTTCCTCCTCCTGTGTAGCTCCATGGAGCAGAGCTCAGCACCACCCCGACCATCCCTGTCCCTGCACAACACCTCCCTGCGCTCCGTCCCCTCTGCTCTCAGCTCACCTTGCTTTCTATGGAGAAAAACTATGATGACAGCAGATGACCCAACCAGAAGTGTGACGACCACAACCAGAGCCACCTTCCAGGGATGGGTGATCTGGGGAGAGGGATCTGGAAAAAAACTCAGGAAAAGGGTTCCTTTTACATTCCCTTAAGTGGAAAAGCAAGACAGCATTGGGAGATCAGGGAACCCAAAGGGGCAGCAACCAGGGAGCAGTGGCGCACAATGGCAGCAACAGCAGCTTGGCACAGGCAAAAGAGCAGCTCAGCATCGTGTGCCCACTGTCACTGAGACATGAAGAAGAAATCCATTGCAGAAACCCAACCCAACCACCTAATCCATGCAGATCCATCCCTAAATCACGCTATGCACCCGCTGAAACTCCAGAATCTCATGGGGCAATTCAGCCCAGACCTATTCCAAAGGCTGCTGTCCTTCAGGTCTCCATCTATGGACACCCCAGACACTGACCTGACACCTCCAGGTTAAGCACGTCTTCTGCATAGCCTTCACTATCTTGCACAGCGCAGAGGTAGGACCCACTATCGGCGGAGCTCACTGCATTGATGCGTAGATCCAGGTATCCATCAGAGAGGCCATCCCTGAGCAGTTCTGTCCTCCCTTTATATTCCTCCATCTGCTCCAGGTCCAATCCATTTTGGTAGTGGTGCACAAACCCAGAAGAGTGGTGCTGGATCCATGTGATTTCTGAGTTCCAAGCATCCTTGCAAGGGGATAGCTGACAGCGCAGCACGACATCCTGTCCCACGATGGCAGTGTAATGAAGATTTGGTGCCACCACCCTGTACTGGGCTGAGCAATGAGAAGGGCACAGAGAGATGGTGAGATGTTGGCTGTATGAATGTGGGGGCATGGAGTAGCACAAGGTGAATTGGTGTGTGCTCCATCCCATGTCAAAGCACTGGACAGGGAGCAGGAGGGAATGGGGAAGGATTCCTGGGGGTGGGTGCCCAGTCACAACGTGTCGTGGAGGTTTAGAAGAGACAGAAATTCCACCCAAATCACACGTTTCATGAAAGAACTGAAGTGAGAGCTAAGCCCAAGCAAGGCTGGGTGCTGGGATTGGGTCCTCCCTGCCCCATGGCCACTTTCCGGCCCCACAGCAACATCTGTGCCAGGCACAGCAGCCCCACAGGACCCCCCTACCTGATCCCAGGTGGAGGAGGTGCAGAGCCAAAAGATGAGCCAGGAGGGTCCTCCAGGGATGGGAGAAACTGGAGTGGCTGCAGCGCGATGTGAAGCCCATCTGTGCTGGTGGAGAGGAGGGGGGAAGGACTTCGGGAAATGAGAGAGGGAAAGGAGACTGAGAAGAAAATGATGGAAGAGATGGAGTAGAAGATGGATAAAAAATGGTTAAACGATGAGAAAAGAAGACTCAGAAATGAGGTGGTGAATGAAATGGAGAAGGAGTTGGTGAAGGAGATGATGGAGAAGAAGAGGAAGAAGATTTGGAAAGAAGATGGGGAAAAGTTTGGGAAGGATATGCAGGAAGAAGCTGTAGGAGAACAGAAAGGCTCAGAGGGTTACAGCCAGCAGTGGAGGAGGGGATGGTGTCACTCAAACACGAGTTCCATGAGCACAGCCACCACCGCCTTGGGCAGTGCCGGTGCTCCTCACAGGCTGCGGGGCAGAGCAGGTGACCCCAAAAGGATTTCCCCTACAAGGAGCCCCACAGAGACAGAAACCCCTCACCTGAGCTGCTGGAAACTCACAGCTATGCACAACTTCTACCTTTGTTCAGCTCCAGGGTGTGGTAATTCCTTCTGATGAACTTTACACCTTTGGCAATGCGGCAAATGGTTGGAGATCTCTGAACACCGATATCCCCATTGCAGCTTCATGCACAGCCCTGGGGCTCTGCAGCCACTAGCAGCATGGATCCAGAAGAAGCATGCAGGTTGCACTCCATGAGCTTGATCTGAGCCGTACCCAAGTTGTGATGGTTTGTTTGGTCGATGAGAATTTGTTATTAGCCAACCATTAATGAAGGAAGTATCGAATTTTTGCCCCCGAGGCAACTCCAGAGCCGCTCTTCCCATGTTGAGGGGTTTGAGGGACATAGAAAGGTCTGTGGGGAATGTGAGCCATGGCTTGATGCACTCAGTGCATGAAATCTGGATTGCTTTAATTAAGGAGAGCTGCAATGGCAGGGAGTGAAAGGAGGAGGGCCGTCCCCTGGGATGTGTGCTGGAAGCATTTTAGGCTCCAGGCTCGTTCAGCAGCTCCCAGACGAGCAACAAGCATCTGGATGAGCTCTTGGTTAATGGCACAGCTGGATGAGGAGCACGTGACTGAACTGCCAGGAGGATGCTTTGGGGCTGCTGTTGTTTCTTTGGGCGTTCAGTGTGAGTGATGGGGGTCATCGTGAAGGAGAGACCACAACCCCCAACCCCTTTTGCGGCTCACGGGGTCAGCTCTGAAGTGTGGGGATGTTCTCATAGCACCACAAAGAGACATGAGGAAGGATGGTGTAGGTTTCTTAAATTATACTTATAATTATAGATTTTTTTTTTCAGTATCCTTTATTTAATTTTCTTGGTTTTGTGTATTTTTTGGCTATTAATTTCTTTTCTTCCTTTTTAGCTCCCTGGAGGGAGCCTTGTTCTGCTCGGAAGGCAATGCATGGTAGAAGGTTCCTCTTGTTCTCCCATGGATCCTGCGATGCTTTGGTTCCAGGATGAAGAATCAGCCTGTTCCATGGAACCAAACCCCCAGTAACTGATAACGATCAATGATTGATAACCAGCAGCAGGTATCCTTTATTGTGTTACAAAAGAGAATAGTTTTGTATTATTACAGAGAGAACAGAGAATAGAACTCCCAAAGCAGTTCTCTACCTCAGCTTCTGTGTGCATGCATATATTTCCAAAAGTATTTACATATTCACTAGATTTCCACAAACCCTGATACATGATCACACTATTTCCCAACATGTCCGTATCTTTTACACGCTCTCTGCCTTCCTCCTGTATTCTTCCTTTCTATGGTTATTTTCTTGCAATTGGATTTGAGATGGAGGTTGCACATCCTCATCTCGGTGCTTTCTGGGCCAGCTTTGGCTCACAGAACTGCAGGGTTCTCACTCAATACAAACACTGGCTCATCGTAGTCCTGCTGTGGGTTTCCTTGCTGGCTTGGACTTATCGTGGATTCGGTATCCTGTGCAATTTGTGGTCTATGAAGCTGAACTCCTGTGGTTTCTGTGAGGCAAAGTTCATCTCTCAGTCCTCTTCTGGATGGTTCTTCTGGAGAATAAAGAGAAAAGCAACGGATGCTGAGGCAGGACAGCCTACTATCCCATGGGAAACCCCACATTGCTTTGGGTTGGGGAAGACTCACCCGATTCTTCTGTTTCTACCATTGGAAAAGAAGGAGAAAAGTAATAAATGATGAGATGGTACAACTTGTCATCCTGCGGGAAACTGCATATTCCTTTGGTTCAGAGGAGTAGACTTACCTAATTCTTCAGTTCGTTCTATTGGATAGGGATGAGAAAAGCAGTCCATGATGGGGGAAACATCTCATCCCCAGCTCAGAATACCCCCGTGTTTTTTGGGGGGGGCTGGGAGGAAGGAAGACTCACCCTGTCCTATAGTGTGTTTTTCTAAAGAAGCACATAAGCAATGCATGATGAGAAGTCTCAGGTTATCATCCCACAGTTGATGCCATGAAAAGACCCCAGATCTGTTTGGTTCAGGAAGGGAGACTCACCCATCTTTGCCTTTTGTCATCCCTGCAAAGGAAAAGCAGAAATGCACGATGAGAGGAACATCTCATCCCACAGCTCACACAGGAAGACCGCAATGTTTTCAATTTTGGAGGGGAGTCTCACTCATCTCTTTACTTTTTTCCTCTGAAAATGAAAGAGAAAAGCAGTGCATGGTCAGAGGGGATTGGTCATCCCATATGCAGCTACTTGGGAAGACCCCAAATATCATCAGTTCCATGACTACAACTTACTCAGTGATGAATTCTCTTTCTCTGCAAAAAATAAAGAAACATGGGATGAGGAATGACATCCCACAACTCCCACATGCAGACCCGTTTGTTTTTTAATATGGGAGGGAGAACTCACCCAAGTTTTCAGCTTCTTTCTCTGCAAAAGAAACAAACAAGTAAGAAACACATGATGGGAAGGGTCTGATGATCATCCCGTGGCTGATCCTGTGGGAGGACTCCAAATCTCTGTGGTCTGGGGAGAGGGACTCACCCAACTTTGCATTCCTTTTCTCTACAGCCCTCTCTCCAGTTCACCCATCCCTGAAAGGTGGCTCTGGTTGTGGTCGTCACACTTCTGGTTGGGTCATCTGCTGTCATCATTGTTTTTCTCCATAGAAAGCAAGGTGAGCTGAGAGCAGAGGGGACGGAGCTCAGGAAGGTGTTGTGCAGGGACAGGGATGGTCGGATGGTGCTGAGCTCCTCACCATGGAGCTAAACAGGAGGAGGAAGGGGGATTTTTCCTGAGATTCCCATATTGCTCATTAAATAATGTTTGCCTTTCTTTTGGGAATGAAGAAAGGGGAAAATTGAAAGGGGTGTTGGTGGGAAGACAATAATGGATAATAATGGATAATGGCTGGACGATGGGGCAGGTGGAAAGGTCCAGACCCTCTGGAGTCGTCCCTACAAACAAAGCTGTCCCACTGACCACCACTTCCTCTTCTTTGTTTTCCAGTGGCACAGAGCAGAGAGCTGAGTGAGTCCTTCCAGCCCCTTCCACCAAAGTCCCTTTAATGGAACTGATAGAAGTCTGCAGAGTGCTGGGTTTATGCCGTGGCATCTTTGGGGCCTTGGGATGTGTTGGGGTCATGGGATGTGTTGGTGCTCTGGGATGCACTGAGGTAATGGGTTGTGTTGTTCTGGATTGATCCACATGTAGAACTCTTGCCCAATCTGTTCCTTCCTATTGGTTTAATTCCTTCTTGGAATGTGAGTTCTCATTGGCCACTTCCCAGAACAAAAACATCTTGGTTGTGCATATGGCAGCAGCCATGGGATCAGAAGCTGTTTCCTCTGACCATGCATTTCTTTTGCTTCCATTTTGCAGAAAGAAAACATGCAATGCTCGATAAGATATGGACAGACTGGGAAAGCGTGTGACCATGTATCACGCTTTGTGGAAATCCAATGAATACATAATGCTTTTGGAAATACAAGCATGCACACAGAAGCTGAGACAGAGAACTGTGTTGGGTGTTAAAACTATTCTCATTTGTAATATAATAAAGGATACCTGCTGATAGTTATCAGTCACTGATTGTTCTCCGTTACTGGGGGTTTGGTTCCATGGAACAGGCTGAGACTTCATTCTGGAACCAAAGGACTGTGGGCTCCATGGGATAACAAGCTGGCCCTTCATACCATGCATTGCCTTCCCAGCAGAACAAGGCTCCCTCCAGGGAGCTAAAAGGGAAGAAAAGAAATTAGTAGACAAAAAATACACAAAACCAAGAAAATTAAATAAAGGATACTGAAAAAAATCTATAATTATAACAATAACTTAAAAAAAACACACCATCATTCCTCAAGGGAGGAGCAGTGCTGGCAACCCATTGTGTCCTTTCTTGGTGCTATGAGAACAGCCCCACACCTCAGAGCTGACCTCGTGAGACCCAAAAGGAGTTGTGGGGGGGGGTCTCTCTTCTACAGCGCCCCCCATCACTCACACTGAACGCCCAAAGAAACAACAGCTGCCCCAAAGCATCCTCCTGGCAGTTCAGTCACGTGCTCCTCATCCAGCTGTGCCATTAACCAAGAGCTCATCCAGCTGCCTGTTGTTTGGCTGGGAGCTGCTGAACAGGACTGGAGCCTAAAATACTTCCAGCACACATCCCAGGGGACAGCCCTCCTCCTTTCCCGCCCTGCCATTACAGCTCTCCTTCATTAAAGTAATCCAGATTTCATGCACTGAGTGTACCAAGCCATGGCTCACCTTCCCCACAAACCCCTCACCATGGGAAGAGTGGCTCTGGAGTTGCCACGGGGGAAAAGATTCAATACTTCCTGCATTAATGGTTGGTTAATTACAAATTCTCATTGACCAAAGAAACTATCACAACTTGGGCAATACTCAGAGCAAGCTGATGGAGTGTAGTCCGCAGATGTGCCAAGGCAATACTTCTCCTGGCTCCATGCTGCTGGTGTCTGCAGAGCCCCAGGGCTGTGCATGAAGTTGCAATGGGAGGTCGGGGTTCAGAGTTCCCCAACTGTCTGCCCCATTGCCAAAGGGGTAAAGTTCATCAGAGAGAATTATCGCAGTTTGGACCTGGGCACAGGAAGATGCTGGGCAAAGGTAGAAGCTGGGCGTAGCTGTGAGTTTTCTGCAGCTCAGGTGAGGGGTTTCTGTCTCTGTTGGGCTCCTTGTAGGCGAAATCCTTGGGGGGTCACCCGCTCTGCCCTGCAGCCTGTGAGGAGCACTGGCACTGCCCAAGGCAGTGGTGGCTGTTCTCATGGAACCTGTGTTTGAGTGACCCCATCCCCTCCTCCACTGCTGGCTGCAACCCTGTGAACTCTTCTGCTCTCCTACAGCTTCTTCAAGCATATCCTTCCCAAACGTTTTCCCCATCTTCTTTCCTAATCTTCTCCCCCTTCTTCTCCATCATCTCCTTCACCAACTCCTTCTTCATTTCATTCACCACCTCATTTCCCTGTCTTCTTTTCTCATCGTTTAACCATTTTTTATCCATCTTCTACTCCATCTCCTCCATCATTTCCTTCTCAGTCTCCTTCCTCTCTCTCCTTTCCCCAACTCCTTCCCCGCTCCTCTCCTCCAGCACAGATGGGCTCTACATCGGGCTGCAGTCACCCCAGTTTCTCCCATCCCTGGAGGACCCTCCTGGCTCATCTTGTGGTTCTGCACCTCCTCCATCTGGGATCAGGTAGGGGTCCTGTGGGGCTGCTGTGCCTGGCACAGATGTTTCGGTGGGTCTGTGGAGCTGCCATTGTGCAAGGAGGACCCACGCCGAGCACCCAGCCCTGCTTGGGTTTCACTTTCACTTCAGTTCTTTTATGAAACATGTGATTTGGGGTAGAATTTCTGTCTCTTCTCCACCTCCACCACACGTTGTGAGTGGCTCCCACCCCCAGGAATCCTTCCCCACTCCCTCCTGCTCCCTCTCCAGTGCTTTTACGTGGGATGGAGCACACACCTATTCACCTTGTGCCGCTCCACGCCTCCACATTCACACCGTCACAATCTCACCACTTCTCTGTGCCCTTCTCATTGCCCAGCCCAGTTCAGGGTGGTGGCACCAAACCATCGGGTCACTGCCATCATGGGACAGGACGTCGTGCTGCGCTGTCATTTGTCCCCTTGCAAGGATGCTTGGAGCTCAGAAATCAGATGGATCCAGCACGGATCTGCTGGGCTTGTGCATCACTACCAAAATGGAGAGGACCTGGAGCAGATGGAGGAATATAAAGGGAGGACAGAACTGCTCAGGGATGGCCTGTCTGATGGAAGCCTGGATCTGCGCATCACTGCAGTGAGCTCTGCTGACAGTGGCACATATAGCTGTGTTGTGGAAGATGGTGATGCCTATGCAGAAGCTGCGGTGGAGCTGGAGGTGTCAGGTCAGTGGCTAGGGTGTCTGTGGATGGAGAGATGCCTTTGAACAAGCAGCCTTTGGTAGAGGTCTGGGTTGAATGGCCCCATGAGTTGGCGCAGGCACATAGTATGATTTGGGGACAGATCTGCATGGATGAGGTGGTTGGGTTGGGTTTCTGGGATGTGTTTCTTCATGTCTCAGTGGCAGTGGTCACACGATGCTGAGCATCTCCTCCAACTGTGCCAATCTGGGGATGCTGCCATTGTGTGTCACTGCTCCCTGGTTGCTGCTCCTTTGGGTTCACTGGTCTCCCAAGGCTGACTCTTGCTTTTCCACTTATGGGAATGTAAAAGGAACCTAATTCCTGAGATTTTTTCCAGATCCCTCTCTCCAGTTCACCCATCCCTGGAAGGTGGCTCTGGTTGTGGTCGTCACACTTCTGGTTGGGTCATCTGTTGTCGTCATTGTTTTTCTCCATAGAAAGCAAGGTGAGCTGAGAGCAAAGGGGATGGAGCTCAGGAAGATGTTGTGCAGGGACAGGGATGGCCGAGGTGGTGCTGAGCTCCTCACCATGGAGCTAAACAGGAGGAGGAAGGGGGATTTTTCCTGAGATTCCCATATTGCTCCTTAAATAATGTTTGCCTTTCTTTTGGGAATGAAGAAAGGGGAAAATTGAAAGGGGTGTTGGTGGGAAGACAGTAATGGATTATAATGGATAATGGCTGGACCATGAGGCAGGTGTAAAGGCCCAGACCCTCTGGAGTCGTCCCTACAAACAAAGCTGTCCCACTGACCACCACTTCCTCTTCTTTGTTTTCCAGTGGCACAGAGCAGAGAGCTGAGTGAGTCCTTCCAGCCCCTTCCACCAAAGTCCCTTTAATGGAACTGATAGAAGTCTGCAGAGTGCTGGGTTTATGCCGTGGCATCTTTGGGGCCTTGGGATGTGTTGGGGTCATGGGATGTGTTGGTGCTCTGGGATGCACTGAGGTAATGGGTTGTGTTGTTCTGGATTGATCCACATGTAGAACTCTTGCCCAATCTGTTCCTTCCTATTGGTTTAATTCCTTCTTGGAATGAGAGTTCTCATTGGCCGCTTCCCAGAACAAAAATATCTTGGTTGTGCATATGGCAGCAGCCATGGGATCAGAAGTCGTTTCCTCTGACCATTACTTTTGCTTCCATTTTGCAGAGAGAAAAGATGCAATGCTGGGTAAGTGTCCTTCCCAATAATGAGGGAATTCAGGATCTCCCCATGG
This sequence comes from Coturnix japonica, assembly GCF_054131305.1. Lineage (NCBI taxonomy): Eukaryota > Metazoa > Chordata > Aves > Galliformes > Phasianidae > Coturnix > Coturnix japonica. Next base: position 1,190,781 of record NW_028188953.1, read on the forward strand.
CATCAACCGTGTGATGAGCAGATGCCCCCTCTGACCATGCACTGCTTTTCTCTTACTTTTCCAGTGGAAAAAGCTGAAAGAATGGGTGAGTTTTATTTGACAAACCAAATACCTTTGGGTCTTCCTATGGGAAGCTGTTCTCTCTGACCATCTGCAGCCATTGTGCTTTGTTTTTTCCTTCTTATTGGCTTAATTTCTTCTTGGGACTCAAGTGGTCATTGGCCTCTCCCCAGAACAAAAATATTTGGGGTCTGGGCATGGTAGCAGACATGGGATCAGAAGCTGTTCCCTCTGACTGTGCATTTCCTTTCCATCTGTTTTGCAGTGAGAAAAGATGCAGCGCTGGGTGAGTCTCCTTCCCCATACTGGGTGAATCTGTGGTCTCCCCATGGCATCAGCCATGGGATGAGCAGCTGCCCCCACTGACCACACGGTGCTCTGCTCTTCCTTTTACAGTAAAACTACCTCCGATGTTGAGTGAGTCTCACTTTACAGTCCTATTTTTACAGTGTTCTACCAGTGTGAGCTGTGGGATGAGCTGTTCCACTCATCACACATTATTTCTGTTTTTCCGTTGCAGAGAGAAGTCATGCAGAGTTGGGTGAGTCACCCTCCCCAAACCAAAGAGATTTAGGAACCTCCCATGGGATCACATGTGGGATGACCGTCTGACCCTTCTCACCATGCTTTTTTGTTTCTTTCACAGATGCACTGGCCGGAAAACTGGGTGAGAACTCCCTCCCATAGAAGAAAAGTAAAAGGGGGCTCTGCCTGTGTGAGCAGTGGGTTGAGACGTTCCTCTCATCGTGCATTGCTTTTCTCTTTCTTTTCCAGTGAAAATAACAAAAAAATTTGGTGAGTATTCTTTCCCAAAACAATGTACCATGGAGTTTCCCATGGGATGAGAAGCTATCAAATGTCATCACACAGAGACTCTTCTTTCTTTTTTGCAGACAAGTGGAAACTTTATCTGAGTAAGTTGCAGTTACTAAACAGGGAATTCAGGGTCTTGCAAGGGACTGCATATGGGACGAAAATTGCCCTCTGACCATGCACTGCACTTCTCTTCCATTTCCAGAGCTGTACTACAGAATTACGAGTGAGTCTCCCCTCACAAACTAAAAACACCGGAGACTGCCTGTATGAGCTGTGGGATGAGATGTTGCTCTCATCATGCACTGTTTCTGCTTTTCCATTGCAGATTTACGTGCTTTACTGATGAGTAAGTCACTCTCCCTTCACTGAAGGAATTTGGGGTCTTCCCACGGGATCAGCCATGGGATGAGCATCTGACCCTTCTCATCATGTGTTTATTGGTTTATTTTGCAGGGAATCAAGTTGCAGAACTGAGTGAGTCCTCCATCCCAAATTAATAATGCTGGGATCTCCCTGTGTGAGCTGTTGGTTGAGATGTTGCTCTCATTGTGCAGTTTTTCTGCTTTTTCTTTCCAGAGAAAACGGACACAGTGTTGGGTGAGTCTCCCTCTCTAAACCAGAGAGATTTGGGGTCTTCCCATGGGATCAGCCATGAGATGATAATCTGACCCTTTGCATCATCCACTGCTTATGTCTCTTGTAGAGATAAAAGCTGAAGAACTTGGTGAGTCCACCTTCACAAATTTGATTTAAAAAAATGGGTGTTCTTTCTGTGTGAGCTGTGGGATGAGATGCTCCTCTCACCATGCATTGCTTTTCTTTTTCTTTCCAGTGGATCAAACTGAAGCACTGAGTGAGTCTTCTTCCCCAAACCCAATGAATATGGGGCTTCCCATGGGATGACAAACTGTCCCATCTCATCATGCAGTGTTTTCCCCTTTTTTTTTTTTTTTTTTTTTTTTTTTTCCAGTGACACTGAGGTTTCAGCTGAGTAAGTCACTGAACTGAGGGAATCTGGAGCCTTCCCAACAGGCTGTGTATGATGAGAAACACCCTCTGACCATGCACTGCTTTTCTCTTTCTTTGCCAGAGCATCACTGTGAAGAGATGGGTGAGTCTCCCCTCCAAAAACTCTGGGATCTTCCTATGGGAGCAGTGGATGAGATGCTCCTCCCATCACACACTGTTTCTGCTTTTCCTTTACAGATTCAATTGTTGCAGATCTGAGTGAGTCTCCCTCCCTGTACTGAAGGAATGTGGGGTCTTCCCATGGGATCAGCCATGGGATGATTTATTGACCCTTCTGATTACTTGTTTATCTTTTGTTTCTTTTCCAGAGAAACACACTGCAGAACTGGGTGAGTCCTGCATCTCCAAGTAGAAATAAAAGGGCATCTGCCTGTGTGAGTGTTAGGTTGAGCTGTTCCTCTCATCATGCGTTGTTTCTGCTTGTCTTCGCAGAGAGAAGGGATGCAATGTTGGGTGAGTCTCCCTTCCCAAATCAAAGAGATTTGGGGTATTCCCATGTGATAAGCCATGCGGTGATCATCTGACCCTTCTCATCTTTTTACTTCAATTGCAGAGGAACAACTTTCAAACCTGGGTGAGTGCTCCTGCCCAAATTAAAAAGAAGGGGTCCTATCTATGTGAGTTGTGGGAAGAGATGTTCCTCTCATCACATGTTGCTTTTCTTTCTCTTTTCCAGTGGAACAAACTGAAGCATCTGGTGAGTCTTCCCCAACCCAAAGCAATGTGGGGTTTCCCGTGGGATGACAGGCTGTCCCACCTCAGCATCTGCTGCTTGTTTGTTCCAGAAGAACCATCCAGAAGACGACTGAGAGATGAGTCGCGCCTCGCAGAAACCACACGAGTTCAGCTTCGTAGAGCACGCAATGCACAGGATACTGAACCCACGCTAAGTCCAAAGCCACAGCAGGACCAAGAAGAGCAAGTGTTTTTTATTGAGTGAGAACTCTGCAGTTCTGTGAGACAAAGCTGCCCAAGGGAGCACCGAGATGAGGATGTGCGACCTCCAACTCAAATCCAATTGAAAGGAATACAGGAGGAAGGCAGAGAGCCTGGATAAGATATAGATACGTAGGGAAATAATATGACCATGTATCAGGATTTGTGGAAATCCAATGTGTACATAACACTTTTGGAAATAGAAGACTGCATGCGTTACCTAAGATAGAAAACCGCTTTGGTTGTAAACCCTGTTGGCTCCTACCATATAATAAAGAATACCTGCTGATTGTAATGGATCATTGATTGTTATCAGTGATTGGGGGTTTGGTTCCATGGAACATGCTGAGCCTTCATCCTTGAGTGATAGGACCGTGGGCTCTATTGGAGAACAAGCTGTCCCTTATCACCCTGAGTGGTATTCCCAGTAAAACAAGGCTCCCTCCAGGGAGCAAAAAAGGAAGAAAAGAAATTAATAAACAAAAAAATACACAAAACCAAGAAAATTAAATAAAGGATACTGGAAAAAAAAAATCTATAATTATAAGAATAACTTAAAAAACCCACAACATCCTTCCTCAAGGAGGGAGCAGCGATGGCAGCCCTTCGTGTCCCTTCTTGGTGCTATGAGAACAGCTCCACACTTCAGAGCTGACCCTGTGAGCACCATAGAAGGCTATGGTGAAGGGTCTCTCCTACACAAGGACCCCCATCACTCACACTGAACGCCCAAATAAACAACAGCTGCCCCAATGGTTGCTCCTGGCAGTTCAGCCACGTGCTCCTCATCCCAGTAGTTCTGATGGTAACCATTAATGAAGAGCGCATCCAGCTGCTTTTTGCTTGGGTGGGAGCTGCAGGATGAGCCTGGAGCCTAAAATGCTTCCAGCACACATCCCAGGGGACGGCCCTCCTCCTTTCACTCCCTGCCATTACACCTCTTCTTCATTAAAGCAATCCAGACAGCATGCACTGAGTGCTCCGAGCCATTTCCCACATTCCCCACAAACCCTTCCTGATATCCACAAACCCTTCACCATGGGAAGAGTGGTTCTGGGATTTCCATGGGGGCAAAGATTTGATTCTTCCTGCAGTAATGGTTGGTTAATTACGAATTCTCATTGACCAAAGAAAACATCACAACTTGGGTACGGCTCAGAGCAAGCTCATCGAGCACACCCCATGGCTGTGCTATGGCAATGCTTCTCCTGGCTCCATGCTGCTGGTGGTGGTTGCAGAGCCCAAGGGCTGTGCATGAAGCTGCAATGGGAAGTTGGGGTTCAGAGGTCCCCAACTGTCTGCCCCATTGCCAAAGGGGTAAAGTTCCTCTGAATGAATTATCGCAGTCTGGAGCTGGGCAAAGGTAGTAGGTGGGCACAGAAATATAATGGGCAAAGGTAGAAGCTGGGCGTAGCCGTGCAGTTCCTGCAGCTCAGGTGAGGGGTTTCTGTCTCTGTGGGGCTCCTTGTAGGGGAAATCCTTGGGGGTCACCTGCTCTGCCCTGCAGCCTGTGAGGAGCACTGGCACTGCCCAAGGCGGTGCTGGCTGTGCTCATGGAACTCGTGTTTGAGTGACCCCATCCCCTCCTCCACTGCTGGCTGTAACCCTCTGAGCCTTTCTGTTCTCCTACAGCTTCTTCCTGCATATCCTTCTCAAACTTTTCCCCTATCTTCTTTCCAAATCTTCTTCTCCATCATCTCCTTCACCAACTCCTTCTCCATTTCATTCACCAACTCATTTCCCGGTCTTCTTTTCTCATCGTTTAACCATTTTTTAATCCATTTTCTACTCCATCTCCTCCACCATCTCCTTCTTAGTCTCCTTCCTCTCTCTTCTTTCCCCAACTCCTTCCCCCCTCCTCTCCTCCAGCACAGATGGGCTTCACATCGGGCTGCAGACACCCCAGTTTCTCCCATCCCTGGAGGACCCTCCTGGCTCATCTTTTGGCTCTGCACCTTCTCCATTTGGGATCAGGTAGGGGTCCTGTGGGGCTGCTGTGCCTGGCACAGGTGTTGCTGTGGGTCTGGGGAGTAGCCATGGGGCAGGGAGTACCCAAGCCCAGCACCCAGCCCTGCTTGGGTTTCACTTTCACTGTGGTTCTTTCATGAAACGTGTGATTTTGGGTAGAAATTCTGCCTCTTCTGCAACTCCACCACATGTTGTGAGTGGGCTCCCACCCCCAGGAATCCTTCCCCACTCCCTCCTGCTCCCTCTCCAATGCTTTGACATGGGATGGAGCACACACCGACTCACCCTGTGTTGCTCCATGCCCCCACATCCACACAGCCACCATCTCACCATCTCTCTGTGCCCTTCTCATTGCACAGCCCAGCTCACAGTGGTAGCACCAAACCCTCATGTCACTGCCATTGTGGGACAGGATGTCGTGCTGCGCTGTCATTTGTCCCCTTGCAAAGATGCTTGGAGTTCAGACATCAGATGGATCCAGCACGGATCTGCTGAGCTCTTGCACCACTACCAAAATGGAGAGGACCTGGAGCAGATGGAGGAATATAAAGGGAGGACAGAACTGCTCAGGGATGGCCTGTCTGATGGAAACCTGGATCTGCGCATCATTGCAGTGACCTCCGCGGATAGTGGCACATATAGCTGTGTTGTGCATGATGGTGATGACTATACAGAAGCTGTGATGAATCTGCAGGTGTCAGGTCAGTAGGGGGGGTGTCTATGAATGGAGAGCTGAAGGACAGCAGCCTTTGGAAGAGGTCTGGGCTGAATTGCCCCATGAGATTCTGGAGTTGCAGTGGGTGCACGTTGTGATTTGGGGATGGATCTGCATGGATGAGGTGGTTGTGCTGGCTTTCTGGGATGGGTTTCTTCTTCATGTCTCAGTGGCAGTGGGCACACGATGCTGAGCTTCTCCTCCACCTGTGCCAAGCTGGTGTTGCTGCCATTGTATGTCACTGCTCCCTGGTTGCTGCCCCTTAGGTTCCCTGATCTCGCACAGCTGTCTTGCTTTTCCACTAATGGGAATGTAAACTGAAACCTATTCCTGAGGTTTTTTTCCAGATCCCTCATCCCAGTTCACCCATCCCTGGAAGGTTGCTCTGGGTCTGGTCGTCACACTTCTGGTTGGGTCATTTGTCATCATTGCTTTTCTCCTGAGAAAGCAAGGTGAGATGAGAGCAGAGGGGACGGAGAGCAGGGAGGTGTTGTATAGGTACAGGGATGGTTGGGGTGGTGCTGAGCTCTGCTCCATGGAGCTACACAGAAGGAGGAAGGGGGATTTTTCCTGAGATTCCCATATTGCTCATTAAATAAGGTTTGCCTTTCTTTAGGGAAGAAAAAAAAAAGGGGAAAAAGGAAAGGGGTGTGGGTGAAGATAGGAATGTGGCTGGACCATGGCGCAGGTGGAAAGGTCCAGACCTTTTGGAGTCGTCCCAACAAACCAATCTTTTCTGCTGACCACCTCTTCCTCTGCTTTGTTTTCCAGTGGCACAGAGAAGAGAGCTGAGTGAGTCCTTCCACCCCCTTCCACCACCAAAGTCCCTTTAATAGAACTGATAGAAGACTGCATAATGCCGGGTTTATGCCATGGGATCTTTGGGGCCTTGGGATGTGTTGGGGTCATGGGATGTGTTGGTGCTGTGGGATGCACTGGGGTAATGGGTTGTGTTGATCTGGATTGATCCACATGTAGAACTCTTGCCCAATCTGTTCCTTCCTATTGGAATGAGAGTTCTCATTGGCCACTTCCAAGAACAAAAACATCTGGGTTGTGCATATGGCAGCAGCCATGGGATCAGAAGCTGTTCCCTCTGACCGTGCATTTCTTTTGCTTCCATTTTGCAGAGAGTAAAGATGCAATGCTGGGTAAGTCTCCTTCCCCATACTGAGGGAATTTGGGATCTCCCCATGGCATCAGCCGTGGGATGAGCACCTACCCCCTCTGACCATGCACTACTTTTTTCTTTCTTTTCCAGTGGAACAAGCTGAAAGAATGGGTGAGTTTTATTTGGCAAACCAAAGAACTTTAGGTCTTCATACGATAAGCTGTTCTCACTGTCCATCTGTAGCCATTGTGCTTTGTTTTTTCCTTCTTATTGGCTTAATTCCATCTTGGGACCCAAGTGGTCATTGGCTCCTTCCCAAAACAAAAAGATTTGGGGTCGGGGCATGGCAGCAGTCATGGGATCAGAAGCTCTTTCCTCCAACCATGCATTTCTTTTGCTTCCATTTTGCAGAGAGAAAAGATGCAATGCTGGGTAAGTCTCCTTCCCAATGCTATGGGAATTTTTTATCTCCCCGTGGCATCAGCTGTGGGATGAGCAGCTGCACCCCCTGACCATGGACTACTCTGCTCTTTCTTTTCCAGTGAAACTACCTCCGATGTTGAGTGAGTCTCCCTTTACAGTCTTATTTGTTACAGTGTTTTACCACTGTGAGCTGTGGGATGAGCTGTTCCCCTCATCACACATTATTTCTTTTTTTCCTTTGCAGAGAGTAGTGATGCAAAGTTGGGTGAGTCACCCTCCCCAAACTAAAGAGATTTAGGAACCTCCCATGGGATCAGCCATGGGATGACCGTCTGACCCTTCTCACTGTGCTTTTCTCATTTGTTTCTTTCACAGATACACTGGCTGCAAAACTGGGTAAGAACTCCCTCCCATATGAGGAAAGAAAAAGGGGCTCTGCCTGTGTGAGCCGTGGGATGAGACGTTCCTCTTATCGTGCATTGCTCTTCTCTCTTTTCCAGTAGAAATAACTGAAAAATTCGGTGAGTCTTCTTTCCCAAAACAATGGGCCATGGAGTTTGCCATGGGATGAGAAGATACCAAACCTCATCACACAGAGATTCTTCTTTCTTTTTTGCAGACATTTGGAATTATCAGCTGAGTAAGTTGCAGTTACTAAACAGGGAATTTGGGGTCTTCCCATGGCACTACATATGGGATGAAAATTCCCCTCTGACCATGCACTGCATTTCTCCTCCATTTCCAGGGATGCAGAATGTATCAATGCGTGAGTCTCCCCTCCCGAACTAAAAACACCAGAGACTGCCCGTGTGAGCTGTAGGATGAGATGCTGCTCTCATCACACACTGTTTCTGCTTTTCCTTTGCAGACTTTCATACTTCAGACTTGAGTAAGTCACACTCCCTGCACTGAAGGAATTTGGGTTCTTCCCACGGGTTCAGCCACGAGATGAGCATCTCACCATTCTCATCATGCGTTTAATGGTTTATTTTGCAGAGAATCAAGTTGCAGAACTGGGTGAGTCCTCCCTCCCAAATTAAAAATGCTGGCGTCTCCCTGTATGAGCTGTGGGATGAGCTCTTCCTCTCACTGTGCACTGTTTCTGTTTTTTCTTTCCAGAGAAAAGGGACACAGTGTTGGGTGAGTCTCTAAACCAAAGAGATTTGGGGTCTTCCCATGGGAGCATCCATGCAATGATAATCTGACCCTTTGCATCATCCATTGCTTTTGTCTCCCTTTTGCAGAGAAACAAGCCGTAAAACTCGGTGAGTCCATCCTCCCAGATTTGATTTTAAAAAAAGGGGGTTCTTTCTGTGTGAGCTGTGGGATGAGATGATCCTCTCACCATGCACTACTTTTCCTTTTCTTTTCAGAGGAACAAACCAATGCACTGGGTGAGTCTTCTTCTCCTAACCCAAAGAATATGGGGTTTCCCATGAGATGACAAGCTGTCCCACCTCATCATGCGGTGCTTTCTCCTTTTTTGCAGAGATATGGAGATCACTGCTGGGTAAGTAGCAGTCACTGAACTGAGGGAATCTGGAGTCTTCCCAAGGGGCTGCGTATGGGATAAAAAACTCCCTCTGACCATGCACTGCTTTTCTCTTTCTTTGCCAGAGGATCACTGTGAAGAGATGGGTGAGTCTCCCCTCCAAAAACACTGGGATCTTCCTATGGGAGCTGTGGGATGAGATTTTCCTCCCATCACAAACTGTTTCTGCTTTTCCTTTACAGATTCAATTGTTGCAGATCTGAGTGAGTCTCCCTTCCTGTACTGAAGGAGTGTGGGCTCTTCCGATGGGATCAGCCATGGAATATCATCTGACCCATCTCACCATGTCTTTCTCTTTCTTTTGCAGAGAAACACACTGCAGAATTGGGTGAGTCCTCCCTCTCAAAGTAGAAATAAAAGGGTATCAGCCGTGGAATGAGATGCTGCTATCATCCTGTGTTACTTTACTCTTTCTTTTCCAGAGGACCACAGTTTCAAAATAGGTTAGTCTCCCCTCCCGAATAAAAAATGCTGGAGTCTTCCTGTGTGAGCTGTGGGTTGAGCTGTTCCTCTCATCATGCATTGTTTCTGCTTCTCTTTGCAGAGAGAAGGGATGCAATGTTGGGTGAGTCTTCCTTCCCAAATCAATGAGATTTGGGGTATTCCCATGTGATCAGCCATGCGGTGATCAGGTGACCCTTCTCATCTTTTTAATTCAATTGCAGAGGAACAAGTTGCAAACCTGGGTGAGTGCTCCTACCCAAATTAAAAAGAAGGGGTCCTATCTATGTGAGCTGTGGGATGAGACTTTCCACTCATCACGTGTTGCTTTTCTTTCTATTTTCCAGTGGAACAAACTGAAGCATCTGGTGAGTCTTCCCCAACCCAAAGCAATGTGGGGTTTCCCATGGGATGACAGGCTGTCCCACCTCAGCATCTGCTGCTTGTTTGTTCCAGAAGAACCATCCAGAAGACAACTGAGAGATGAGTCGCGCCTCGCAGCAACCACACGAGTTCAGCTTCGTAGAGCACGCACTGCACAGGATACTGAACCCACGCTAAGTCCAAAGCCACAGCAGGACCAAGAAGAGCAAGTGTTTTTTATTGAGTGAGAACTCTGCAGTTCTGTGAGACAAAGCTGCCCAAGGGAGCACCGAGATGAGGATGTGCGACCTCCAACTCAAATCCAATTGAAAGGAAGAATACAGGAGGAAGGCAGAGAGCCTGGATAAGATATGGATACGTAGGGAAATAATATGACCATGTATCAGGATTTGTGGAATTCCAATGTGTACAAAACACTTTTGGAAACAGAAAACTGCATGCAGAACCCAAGGTAGAAAACTGCTTTGGTTGTAAACCCTGTTGGCTCCTACCATATAATAAAGAATAACTGCTGATTGTAATGGATCATTGATTGTTATCATTTACTGGGGGTTTGGTTCCATGGAACATGCTGAGCCTTCATCCTTGAACGATAGGACTGTGGGCTCTATTGGAGAACAAGCTGACCCTTATCACCCTGAGTGGCATTCCCAGTATAACAAGGCTCCCTCCAGGGAGAAAAAAAGGAAGAAAAGAAATTAATAAACAAAAAAATACACAAAACCAAGAAAATTAAATAAAGGATACTGGAAAAAAAATCTATAATTATAACTTAAAAAACCCACACCATCCTTCCTCAAGAAGGGAGCAGCGATGGCAGCCCTTCGTGTACCATTGCGGTGCTATGAGAACAGCCCCACACTTCAGTGCTGGTCCCATGAGCCCCAAAGTGTGTGTGTGGGGGATTCTCCTCTGAGTCAACCACCATCACTCACATTGACAGTCCAAAGAAACAGCAGCCCCAATGGTTCCTCCTGGCGGTTCAGTTGCACACTCCTCATCCCGCTGTGCTGATGGTAACCATTAACCAAGAGCTCACCCAGCTGCTTGTGGCTCGGCTGGGTGCTGCAGAATGAGCCTGGAGCATAAAATGCTTCCAGCACACATCCCAGGGGATGGCCCTCCTCCTTTCACTCCCTGCCATTACAGCTCTCCTTCATTAAAGCAGTACAGATTGCATCCACTGAGTGCACTGAGCCATTACCCACCTTCCCCACAAACCCTTCCTGGTCCCCACAAACCCTTCACCATAAGAAGAGTGGTTCTGGGGGCAAAGATTCAATACTTCCTGCATTAAAGGTCGGTTAATTACAAATTCTCATTGACCAAAGAAACCATCACAACTTGGGTATGGCTCAGAACAAGCTCATTGAGTACACCCCATGGCTGTGCCATGGCAATGCTTCTGGCTCCATGATGCTGGTGGCTGCAGAGCCCCAGGGCTGTGCATGAAGCTGCAATGCGATGTTCAGAGGACCTCAACCATTTGCTCTGTTGCCAAAAGGAGTAAAGTTCATCAAAGGGAATTACCACACCCTGGAGCTGAACAAAGGTCGAAGCTGGGTGTAGCCGTGCAGTTCCTGCAGCTCAGGTGAGGGGTTTCTGTCTCTGTGGGGCTCCTTGTAGGCGAAATCCTTGGGGGGTCACCTGCTCTGCCCTGCAGCCTGTGAGGAGCACTGGCACTGCCCAAGGCGGTGGTGGCTGTGCTCATGGAACTCGTTTGAGTGACCCCATCCCCTCCTCTACTGCTGGCTGTAATCCTCTGAGCCTTTCTGTTCTCCTACAGCTTCTTCCTGCATATCCTTCCCAAACTTTTTCCCCACCTTCTTTCCAAATCTTCTTCTCCATCATCTCCTTCACCAACTCCTTCTCCATTTCATTCACCACCTCATTTCTGAGTCTTCTTTTCTCATAGTTTAACCATTTTTTATTCATCTTCTAATCCATCTCCTCCACCATCTCCTTCTCAGTCTCCTTCCTCTCTCTCCTTTCCCCAACTCCTTCCCCCCTCCTCTCCTCCAGCACAGATGGGCTTCACATCAGACTGCAACCACCCCAGTTTCTCCCATCCCTGGAGGACCCTCCTGGCTCATCTCGTGGCTCTGCACCTCCTCCATCTGGGATCAGGTAGGAGTCTGGTGGGGCTGCTGTGCCTGGCACGGGTGTTACTGTGGGTCCAGGGAGTGGCCGTGGTTCAGGGAGGACCCAAACCCAGCACCCAGCCCACCATCTCATCATCTCTCTGTACCCTTCTCATTGCACAGCCCAGTTCTGGCTGGTGGCACCAAACCCTCATGTCACTGCCATCGTGGGACAGGACGTTGTGCTGCGCTGTCATTTGTCCCCACGTAAGAATGCTTGGAGTTCAGACATCAGATGGATCCAGCACCGGTGTGCTGGGCTTGTGCACCACTACCAAAATGGACTGGACCTGGAGCAGATGGAGGAATATAAAGGGAGGACAGAACTGCTCAGGAATGGCCTGTCTGATGGAAACCTGGATCTGCTCATCACTGCAGTGACCTCCGCAGATAGTGGCACATATAGCTGTGTTGTGCAAGATGGTGACCACTTTGCAGAAGCTGAGCTGAACTTGGAGGTGTCAGGTCAGTGGCTGGGGTGTCTATGGATATAGAGCTGAAGGACAGCAGCCTTTGGAAGAGGTCTGGGTTGAACTGCCCCATGAGATTCTGGAGTTGCAGTGGGTGCATGGTGTGATTTGGGGATGGATCTGCATGGATGAGGTGGTTGGGTTGGGTTTCTGGGATGGGTTTCTTCGTGTCTCAGTGGCAGTGGGCACACGATGCTGAGCTTCTCCTCCACTTCTCTCCTGTGCCAAGCTGGTGTTGCTTGTTGTGTGTCACTGCTCCCTGGTTGCTGCCCCTTTGGGTTCCCTGGTCACCCAAGGCTGAGTCTTTCTTTTCCACTGATGGGAATGAAAAAGGAACCATTTTCCTGTTGCATTTTCCAGATCCTTTTTGTGAGAATGAAGGACCCTGGAAGGTGGCTCTGGTTGTGGTCATCACACTTCTGTTTGGGTCAGGTTTCTTCAACGTTTTTCTCTATAGAATGCAAGGTGAGCTGAGAGCAGAGGGGACGGAGCACAGGGAGGTGTTGTGCAGGAACAGGGATGGTTGGGGTGGTGCTGAGCTCTTCTCCATGGAGCTACACAGGAGGAAGTGGGGGGATTTTTCTTAGATTTTCATGTTGCTCATTTAATAATGTTTTCCTTTCTTTTGGGAATGAAGGAAGGGGTAAAAGGAGAGGATTAATAGGATAAGAATGTGGCTGGACCTTGGAGCAGGTGGAAAGGTCCAGACTCTGTGGAGTTGTCCCAACAAACCAAGCTGCCCCACTGACCACCTCTTCCTCTGCTTTGTTTTCCAGCGGCACAGAGCAGAGAGCACAGAGCAGAGAGTGAGTCCTCCCAGCCCCTTCCACCACTTTCCAATAATCTTTGAATATTTATTACCATCTTTCTATTATTTTGCCTTACAATAATCTTTGAATATTTATTACTAACTTTGTACTATTCTACCTTACAATAATCTTTGGGTATCTGTTTCCAAAACATGTAACATGAGCCTATTTGTCTGCCAAAGCCACACTAGATCACCAATGTGAAACAGTATAGACTCCCGGGTAAGCAAGAGGAAATAATGAAAATGGTGCAGGAATTAGAAAGAATTATAAGGCCTGCACATAGCCCATATAATTCCCCAATATGGCCAGTGCGGAAGTCGGATGGAACGTGGAGAATGACAGTAGATTATAGAGAACTGAATAAGGTCACACCGACTATTCATGTGGCTGTACCCAATATTGCCTCCCTAATGGACACACCAAGTAGAGATATTAAAGCATACCATTGTGTCCTAGATTTAGCAAATGCATTCTTCAGTTTTCCAATCAGTGAAGAATTGCAAGATCAGTTTGCATTTACATGGGAGGGCAGGCAATGAACTTTTCTGGTCCTACCACAAGGGTACGTGCACTCTCCCACCTATTGTCATAATTTGGTGGTGCATGACCTGGCTAATTGGGAGAAACCGGATAACATCAATTTATATCATTATATTGACGATCTCCTGTTGAAATCTGACTCATTAGAGGCAGTGGGACAAGCAGCAGGTTTGTTAACAGCTTATCTGCAGAAAAGAGGATGGGCTATAAACCCACAGAAGGTGCAAGGTCCAGGGTTATCTGTGAAATTCCTGAGAGTAGTTTGACCCAAGATAAGAATATGGCCTGTATCTTACCCAGGAAGGCGGACCTTCCCCTCCTAGTACCCTTGAAACATTTGTACTACTCTCCCTAAGACTCTAAGCCTCTAGGACCATCACAGGACGATTTGTTTGGACTGATGAAACGCAGATAGACTTGCACCTTAAGATGGCTTGTCTCTAGTAACATCTATCAAGCACTGGCCCACAGAAGATTATGAAAATTGTATCAGCATCGTGTTGGGTCTCTGTAATAGGGAAAACTCACCTAATCATTGGTTCACACTGTGAAGGGGTGGAGTGTATGGGAAATCACAGCTTGAACCTCTGATTAATCAGCTGAGGCAAGTACTGGGTCAGCTGTGGGAGCACAGGTGAGAGTAATCTAGCTGTGCTCCCAGAAGGGGTGGACCTCAACTCCACCTCCTCTGAGACCTCATTTAAGGGCTGACCACCTCTAAGGCAGCATCTCTTGGAGGCTGCTCCACAGTGGAGACTTCCTCAGTTTTCTGGTCAAGGCATTGATGTTGGTGAGTTTTCCTTTGCTAATAACCTGTGACTATCTACCACCATCTTTGTTAACACATTTATATTAGCAACCCTTATGTTACAGCAAATTTTAAATGACTTAATATTTTTGATCAGAGAACAGTATTCATAATTTTAATAATTATATCATTGTATTTATCTGCCATTGTATGTATATATCTGCCATTGTATGCATTTATCATCTGCCATTGTATGCATTTATCATCTGCCATTGTATGCATTTATCATCTGCCATTGTATGCATTTATCATCTGCCATTGTATGCATTTATCATCTGCCATTGTATGCATTTATCATCTGCCATTGTATGCATTTATCATCTGCCATTGTATGCATTTATCATCTGCCATTGTATGCATTTATCATCTGCCATTGTATGCATTTATCATCTGCCATTGTATGCATTTATCATCTGCCATTGTATGCATTTATCATCTGCCATTGTATGCATTTATCATCTGCCATTGTATGCATTTATCATCTGCCATTGTATGCATTTATCATCTGCCATTGTATGCATTTATCATCTGCCATTGTATGCATTTATCATCTGCCATTGTATGCATTTATCATCTGCCATTGTATGCATTTATCATCTGCCATTGTATGCATTTATCATCTGCCATTGTATGCATTTATCATCTGCCATTGTATGCATTTATCATCTGCCATTGTATGCATTTATCATCTGCCATTGTATGCATTTATCATCTGCCATTGTATGCATTTATCATCTGCCATTGTATGCATTTATCATCTGCCATTGTATGCATTTATCATCTGCCATTGTATGCATTTATCATCTGCCATTGTATGCATTTATCATCTGCCATTGTATGCATTTATCATCTGCCATTGTATGCATTTATCATCTGCCATTGTATGCATTTATCATCTGCCATTGTATGCATTTATCATCTGCCATTGTATGCATTTATCATCTGCCATTGTATGCATTTATCATCTGCCATTGTATGCATTTATCATCTGCCATTGTATGCATTTATCATCTGCCATTGTATGCATTTATCATCTGCCATTGTATGCATTTATCATCTGCCATTGTATGCATTTATCATCTGCCATTGTATGCATTTATCATCTGCCATTGTATGCATTTATCATCTGCCATTGTATGCATTTATCATCTGCCATTGTATGCATTTATCATCTGCCATTGTATGCATTTATCATCTGCCATTGTATGCATTTATCATCTGCCATTGTATGCATTTATCATCTGCCATTGTATGCATTTATCATCTGCCATTGTATGCATTTATCATCTGCCATTGTATGCATTTATCATCTGCCATTGTATGCATTTATCATCTGCCATTGTATGCATTTATCATCTGCCATTGTATGCATTTATCATCTGCCATTGTATGCATTTATCATCTGCCATTGTATGCATTTATCATCTGCCATTGTATGCATTTATCATCTGCCATTGTATGCATTTATCATCTGCCATTGTATGCATTTATCATCTGCCATTGTATGCATTTATCATCTGCCATTGTATGCATTTATCATCTGCCATTGTATGCATTTATCATCTGCCATTGTATGCATTTATCATCTGCCATTGTATGCATTTATCATCTGCCATTGTATGCATTTATCATCTGCCATTGTATGCATTTATCATCTGCCATTGTATGCATTTATCATCTGCCATTGTATGCATTTATCATCTGCCATTGTATGCATTTATCATCTGCCATTGTATGCATTTATCATCTGCCATTGTATGCATTTATCATCTGCCATTGTATGCATTTATCATCTGCCATTGTATGCATTTATCATCTGCCATTGTATGCATTTATCATCTGCCATTGTATGCATTTATCATCTGCCATTGTATGCATTTATCATCTGCCATTGTATGCATTTATCATCTGCCATTGTATGCATTTATCATCTGCCATTGTATGCATTTATCATCTGCCATTGTATGCATTTATCATCTGCCATTGTATGCATTTATCATCTGCCATTGTATGCATTTATCATCTGCCATTGTATGCATTTATCATCTGCCATTGTATGCATTTATCATCTGCCATTGTATGCATTTATCATCTGCCATTGTATGCATTTATCATCTGCCATTGTATGCATTTATCATCTGCCATTGTATGCATTTATCATCTGCCATTGTATGCATTTATCATCTGCCATTGTATGCATTTATCATCTGCCATTGTATGCATTTATCATCTGCCATTGTATGCATTTATCATCTGCCATTGTATGCATTTATCATCTGCCATTGTATGCATTTATCATCTGCCATTGTATGCATTTATCATCTGCCATTGTATGCATTTATCATCTGCCATTGTATGCATTTATCATCTGCCATTGTATGCATTTATCATCTGCCATTGTATGCATTTATCATCTGCCATTGTATGCATTTATCATCTGCCATTGTATGCATTTATCATCTGCCATTGTATGCATTTATCATCTGCCATTGTATGCATTTATCATCTGCCATTGTATGCATTTATCATCTGCCATTGTATGCATTTATCATCTGCCATTGTATGCATTTATCATCTGCCATTGTATGCATTTATCATCTGCCATTGTATGCATTTATCATCTGCCATTGTATGCATTTATCATCTGCCATTGTATGCATTTATCATCTGCCATTGTATGCATTTATCATCTGCCATTGTATGCATTTATCATCTGCCATTGTATGCATTTATCATCTGCCATTGTATGCATTTATCATCTGCCATTGTATGCATTTATCATCTGCCATTGTATGCATTTATCATCTGCCATTGTATGCATTTATCATCTGCCATTGTATGCATTTATCATCTGCCATTGTATGCATTTATCATCTGCCATTGTATGCATTTATCATCTGCCATTGTATGCATTTATCATCTGCCATTGTATGCATTTATCATCTGCCATTGTATGCATTTATCATCTGCCATTGTATGCATTTATCATCTGCCATTGTATGCATTTATCATCTGCCATTGTATGCATTTATCATCTGCCATTGTATGCATTTATCATCTGCCATTGTATGCATTTATCATCTGCCATTGTATGCATTTATCATCTGCCATTGTATGCATTTATCATCTGCCATTGTATGCATTTATCATCTGCCATTGTATGCATTTATCATCTGCCATTGTATGCATTTATCATCTGCCATTGTATGCATTTATCATCTGCCATTGTATGCATTTATCATCTGCCATTGTATGCATTTATCATCTGCCATTGTATGCATTTATCATCTGCCATTGTATGCATTTATCATCTGCCATTGTATGCATTTATCATCTGCCATTGTATGCATTTATCATCTGCCATTGTATGCATTTATCATCTGCCATTGTATGCATTTATCATCTGCCATTGTATGCATTTATCATCTGCCATTGTATGCATTTATCATCTGCCATTGTATGCATTTATCATCTGCCATTGTATGCATTTATCATCTGCCATTGTATGCATTTATCATCTGCCATTGTATGCATTTATCATCTGCCATTGTATGCATTTATCATCTGCCATTGTATGCATTTATCATCTGCCATTGTATGCATTTATCATCTGCCATTGTATGCATTTATCATCTGCCATTGTATGCATTTATCATCTGCCATTGTATGCATTTATCATCTGCCATTGTATGCATTTATCATCTGCCATTGTATGCATTTATCATCTGCCATTGTATGCATTTATCATCTGCCATTGTATGCATTTATCATCTGCCATTGTATGCATTTATCATCTGCCATTGTATGCATTTATCATCTGCCATTGTATGCATTTATCATCTGCCATTGTATGCATTTATCATCTGCCATTGTATGCATTTATCATCTGCCATTGTATGCATTTATCATCTGCCATTGTATGCATTTATCATCTGCCATTGTATGCATTTATCATCTGCCATTGTATGCATTTATCATCTGCCATTGTATGCATTTATCATCTGCCATTGTATGCATTTATCATCTGCCATTGTATGCATTTATCATCTGCCATTGTATGCATTTATCATCTGCCATTGTATGCATTTATCATCTGCCATTGTATGCATTTATCATCTGCCATTGTATGCATTTATCATCTGCCATTGTATGCATTTATCATCTGCCATTGTATGCATTTATCATCTGCCATTGTATGCATTTATCATCTGCCATTGTATGCATTTATCATCTGCCATTGTATGCATTTATCATCTGCCATTGTATGCATTTATCATCTGCCATTGTATGCATTTATCATCTGCCATTGTATGCATTTATCATCTGCCATTGTATGCATTTATCATCTGCCATTGTATGCATTTATCATCTGCCATTGTATGCATTTATCATCTGCCATTGTATGCATTTATCATCTGCCATTGTATGCATTTATCATCTGCCATTGTATGCATTTATCATCTGCCATTGTATGCATTTATCATCTGCCATTGTATGCATTTATCATCTGCCATTGTATGCATTTATCATCTGCCATTGTATGCATTTATCATCTGCCATTGTATGCATTTATCATCTGCCATTGTATGCATTTATCATCTGCCATTGTATGCATTTATCATCTGCCATTGTATGCATTTATCATCTGCCATTGTATGCATTTATCATCTGCCATTGTATGCATTTATCATCTGCCATTGTATGCATTTATCATCTGCCATTGTATGCATTTATCATCTGCCATTGTATGCATTTATCATCTGCCATTGTATGCATTTATCATCTGCCATTGTATGCATTTATCATCTGCCATTGTATGCATTTATCATCTGCCATTGTATGCATTTATCATCTGCCATTGTATGCATTTATCATCTGCCATTGTATGCATTTATCATCTGCCATTGTATGCATTTATCATCTGCCATTGTATGCATTTATCATCTGCCATTGTATGCATTTATCATCTGCCATTGTATGCATTTATCATCTGCCATTGTATGCATTTATCATCTGCCATTGTATGCATTTATCATCTGCCATTGTATGCATTTATCATCTGCCATTGTATTTTTTTTTATTATTGTATTATAAAATTAATAATTTCATAAGCATCATGATATATGATAAGATAGTAGGGTTAGAATTTGCGTTCCTGTTGTAACGGGGCAAGGCTTTATGGATCATGGGGAGGGAGAGATGTTGTAGTAGGCGTGCGTGAATAATCGGGCTGTGATGTGACAGGACCACCCCTGCTCTGTGATTGGATAATATTATGCATAGCTTATAGGAGTGTGCACGAAGTAGGGCCTGTTTATAAACAAACACCACGAGGCAATAAAGAAGCCTTTTTTTTACTGTTCACAAAATTAGTGTCTGTATGTAGTTATTGGTCTTGACCTGGTGATTGGTGACAGAAGAACGTGTAGTCTCTGATTCTACAGACCATCGGGTGGGACGAGGGGCGTGGGGACCCCCTTAAAGCGGTGGGATGGGGACAGTGAGTCAGAGGGAGCCCCGCTGCGCCCAACTCTGCCTGGAAACGAGTGACGCCTCCCCCTCGCCGCGGCCGCTCATTGGCCCTCCCCGCCCAGGGCTCGTTGGTGCCATGGTGTGCCGGGTCCCCCATCGCCGGGCGGCAGCAGCCATGGGGAGCGGGCGCGTCCCGGCGGCGGTGGCCGTGCTGGTGGCACTGCTGGCGCTGGGAGCCCGGTCTGCCTACGGAACGCGGCCCTCGGGTGAGCTTGGGGGGCAGCGGGGACGGGGAGGGGGCGAGGGTTCTGGTGGGGAGCGGCTGTGAGCACTGACCGTGCCGTCTGCCCGCAGCGTTCTTCCAGTGGTCTTTTATAGCGGAGTGCCACTTCCTCAACGGCACCGAGCGGGTGAGATTTGTAGATAGGTACATCTACAACCGGCAGCAGTACATGCACTTCGACAGCGACGTGGGGAAATTTGTGGCCGATACACCGATGGGAGAGAGTTGGGCTGAGGACTTCAACAGCGATACCGAGTATACGGAGTATTCACGGGGTTTAGTGGACACGTTCTGCCGGGTCGCCTACGAGATTGGGGAGTCCTTCACGGTGCAGAGGAGCGGTGAGTGCGGCGGGGCACAGCGCGGACGGACGGGCAGGCGCCGCGCTGTGGCGGTCGGTCCGCAGCGCTCCCGCCGTGCCCCGCAGTGCAGCCCAAGGTGAGGGTCTCGGCGCTGCAGTCGGGCTCCCTGGGCGAAAGCGACCGGCTGGCGTGCTACGTGACGGGCTTCTACCCGCCGGAGATCGAGGTGAAGTGGTTCCAGAACGGGAGGGAGGAGACGGAGCGCGTGGTGTCCACGGACGTGATGCAGAACGGGGACTGGACGTACCAGGTGCTGGTGGTGCTGGAGACCGTCCCGCGGCGCGGGGACAGCTACGAGTGCCGGGTGGAGCACGCCAGCCTGCCGCAAGGCATCAGCCAGCCCTGGGGTAAGGCCCGAGCCGGGGATGAGGAAGGGGAGAAGGAAGGGGGGAAGGGCGGAGCGTCGTCCCCCGGCGCTGAGCCCCCGCCTTGGTCCCCGCAGAGCCGCCGTCGGACGCGGGCAGGAGCAAAATGCTGACGGGCGTGGGGGGCTTCGTGCTGGGGCTCGTCTTCCTGGCGCTGGGGCTCTTCATGTTCCTGCGCAGTCAGAAAGGTGAGCGCTGGGGAGCGGGGCTGAGTCTATGGGAGGGGGGTTACGACCGCTCTGACCTCGTCTCGCTGTGTTTCAGGGCAACCCGTGGCCACCGCTCCAGGTAACGTCCCGTTCCTTTTCCTCTTCCTATTCCCGGCCCCGAGCTGGGCTCAGCTCTGCCCGTCTCCCCGCAGGGATGCTGAATTAGCTGCTGCTCCGCCGAGCCGCTCCACCGGCACCCCCCGCACTCCCGGCCGCGGCTCTCCCTCGTGTTGCCCCCCCACACTCTCCCCGTGACGCCGCAGCGCCCGCTCCGTGCCCTCCCCAAGAAGAAGCCGCTCCGACTCTGTCCCGTTGTCTGCACATCCATGGGGACCTTCTGTTGTGCGACGGCAGGGGAAGGAAGCGGGCGGTCTGTGCTCTTCTATTCCGTTCAGTCCCAGAAGGTGGTTTGGATCCTTTCACCAAATATACTCTTTTATTGCATCAAATGGCCAGAAGGAATTGGTCTGTTGTACACGTAGGAGTGGAGGAGAGAACAGAAGAAGCGTTTCCCGTGAGCAATCATCATTGCTTTGTTCCGCGCAGCCCCATAGGCGGCACTGTGGGACTTGGGCTGGAGGAGCGCATTGCCCTCCCGTTGCTTCCGAGAGCAGCTGAAAGCGGAGCTCTTTGCCTTGGTTTCTTCCTTCTCGCACGGCGTGTTGGGGTCCGGGAGCAGCTCAGGTGCTGATGCAGAAGCTCTTGCTCGGGTTTTGCAAGGCGGGTTTGGTGCAAACCCAATTCCTGCGCTGGCTGCAGTGGGAGGAGCTGAGCCCAGCTTCCCCCAGGTATGCACAGGGACCATCGCCTTGCACCTGGAACCTGGATGGATGGACAGACAGACACACACAGACAGAGCTCAGGTGGTGGGGAATCGCAGTGGTGAAACCAAAGAGAAAACGATGAAGTCAATGGGAATCTCTTTTTCCTGCCCCACTTCTGCTGCTGAATGAACTTGTACAACTCCAAGTGGTGCAAAGCACCTTCCCCACATCTCCTCACCCCATAAAGCAGCACCAGAAATGCTCCCGAGGCTCAGAAATGGACATTTCATGGCTGGAAAAGCTGCAGTTTCCAAGACAAGGATGGGAACTCACGGGTGTGATGAAGGAGAGCAGTTCAGCCATTGCCATGGATGCTCTTGGCCTTCCCGTGTGAGGCCAACCCAGTGTGGGGAGCTGCCTATGTGTCTCATTGGAAAGCTCTGCAAAGAGAGGAGAGGGAACAGATGATGGGATGCTTTGGGATGTTCCATTGCCTGCAGAACCCTTTCAGCCACTGATCTCAGTACTTGAAATGGCCCAATCCATTACTGAAGCTCATCATCGTTAAGGCAGAGTGGCTGCTTGATAGTTTTATAGCCAGACGTATCCTTTTCCCCTTGAATTTGGAGCAGTGGACCAACCTACCCTCAAGGAAACCACCATCCACCTCCTCAGCCTGAAACCAGAAAGGAAACACTGACAGAGCAGCCAAGAAGCCCCCAAGAGGACAAGATCCATTGGTGGCTCTTTTGTGTCCCTCTCACCAAGTCCTCAGTGCTGTCCAACACAGCCAAGGAAGCACCGAGAGCAGAGCAGTTGTTGTGGCTGGAAGTCCAATTGCTTTCATCCTCTGAGAAGCGGTAGCACTTTCCTCTGAATCCAATCCAGTCAAAGGGACACTGAGCACAGGGCTGGGGATGGGGCTGGAATGCCTGCACTGCCATGGACAGAGACAAAGGGATGAGAAATGGCAGGAGCTGCACCTTCCAAACTGCTGCCAGTGTAGATTTCCAGCCTAAAAGTGCCCTCAGGTGGAATTATCAGTTGGTAATGGGTGAGAAAAGAGTTCTTTTGGTCCTCCAGACCTTTGGGCTTGTTGAGATTCGTGCCAGCATCTCTTGTTCTTGGATAACCCGCATAGAAATGGCCCATTTTTCTGCTAAATAATCCAGTTCAAGGCAAGGCCGGGTGCAAAGAAGCCCCAGAGATGGGGTTGGTCTTGTGGAGGAATGTTTTCCTGCCCACTGTGATGCCCTACACTTATAGGGCACAGCTCCTTGTATATGGTTGTAGGGGCACAGATGATCCTACATAGGGCACAGCCCTGTGGTTGTGTATTCTGAAGGCACAGATCCCAAGGTGGGATGCACACAATGACCCCAAAGGATTTTCTCTGCTTTTTGGAACCCTCAGCACTCACCTGCAAAGGCAACAGCAGTGATGAGCAGCACCGCGGACAGCGCTGCCAACGTGAGCGGGATGGTAACGCATGGCCTATGGCTGGGACCTGTGGGAGAAGAGACCTCCTATGGGTCAACAACGCAGCCCAGGTGTGAGCAGCAAACCCCCCAAAATGCCTTTTTTTCCCCAAATAATGCCTCAGGGTGGGTTAATTATAATTAATGACAACGAAACCATCATAGAATTGCATAAATAAAAAGTAATTAATAACAATATTAACAAAGAGGTGTTTTCAGAGCATGGCTCTGCTGTTACCTTCCCTCCTGCTCCGTTCTGTGTCCCCAAAGTTGGGATATTCCCGCATTTCTTCCATTCTGGTGCTTTTACTTCACCTGCAAAGCAAAACTTGCCCCCATCAGCAGCACCCCACAAGCAGAGACCCATGAAGTCTCCATTTCTGGGTGCTAAAACTCATTGCAGTGAGTGAAAGGAAACACAGTATCTCTCTCTGTGGTTATGATTGTCATGCAGAAGACAACAAGGAGAAGTCCCATCATTGCCAGAGATAGGCAATAAGAGAGGACTGAATATAAAGGCAGTTTAATATATGGGTAAAAAACTCCCCATGGCCCTCCCCCCATAAATAAACAACAAGAACAGCTACATCAGCCCCAGTCTATGGGGAAAATCACAGCTTTCCCACCCCCACCCCCCAAGCAATCACATCACCTCCCATTACCACTCATTATTATTACCTGCAGTTAAACACCCCCCTCCCCTTGCAATGGGATTATCCCCCTTGAATCAAAGCCAGGCTCAAGCAAGAAGACAGAACCCCAAAACCTCCCTGCTGACCTCAACCTGTTGCCTGTGTCCGTCTGATGCTGAATGTAAAAAGAAATGGTCATCAAATGGGCTTTTTCAGTGGGGGATTTCCACGTGGATGCTGCAGGGCAGATGGGGAAGGGGTGAGGGGAGATGCCCAGCAGCAGATTTCCCATGCAGGATGCTGCAGTTTTGCTGCCAGCACCTGGAAGCAGCTTCCTTTCCTTTCCCTGCTGGGAAGTCACTCCTTTTTACTGCCTTTCTTCATGCTTCTCACCCCAGTTTTGCACACTTCTTTCAGCTCACAGCACACTTTGCATCCCCTCACAGATCACTTCTCCCTTCCTCACAACCAGTGGGTCCTGCCTGCCTGCAAAGCAGCTGCTCAGCTCTCCTTTGCAGCCCTTATTCCCAGAGACCATGTGCAAAACCACCTCCAAATTCAGCCGCTTCTCCCACCCGCTATCAAAGGGTAATTCCAACCCCTCTCTTTGGCCTCGCCCCCATATGGGGCGGGACGGTGGGCGGTTTAAGGAGGTGGAACCATTTTAAGATCTGAGCTTCTTCAGCTATTGCTCGGCAGAGCTTTAAGGTGCTGGATGAGGTCTGGGCTTAATGGGTTGGAATCAGGCCCAGGCTGCTGAACCACCAGGAGGAACCTTCATGGCTGGTGTTTCTTTGGGCGTTCAATGTGAGTGATAGGGGTCGTTTTGGGGGGGAGAGCCCCCTCCCTTCCCACCCACTGTGGGGCTCGGAGGGTCAGCTCTGATATGCAGGGCTGTTCTCATAGCACCACGATGGGACACGAAGAGCTGTCATCTCTGCTTCTGTATTGAGGAAGGATGGTGAGGCTTTTCTGAAGTTATTGTTATAATAATAGTTTTATTTAAAGTGTCCTCAATTTTCTTGGTTTTGTGTATTTTTTGGCTATCAATTTATTTTTTTCCTTTTTAGCCTTGTTCTGCTGGGAAGGCAATGCGTGGTGAGAAGGGTCGGCTTGTTATCCTATGGAGCCCACGTTGCTTTGGTGCCAGGATGAAGACTCAGCCATGGAACCAAACCCCCAATAACGGATAACAATCAATGACTGACAACCACCAGCAGGTATTGTTTATTATATTACAAAAGAGAATGGTGTTAGCACCCAAAGCAGTTCTCTCCCTCTGTGCATTCGTAAGTATGCAAAAGTGTAATATATTGCTTAGATGTCCATAAACCCTGATACATAGCCATATTATTTCCCTATGTGACTGTATCTTATCCAGGCTCTCTGCCTTCCTCCTGTGTTCTTTCTTAGGATGGTTATTCTCTTGCAATTGGATTTGAGTTGGAGGTCGCACATCCTCAGCTTGGTGCTCCCTTGGTCAGCTTTGGCTCACAGAACTGCAGGGTTCTCACTCAATACAGACACTGGCTCCTCTTGGTCCTGCTGTGGGTTTCGTTGCTGGCTTGGACTTTCCATGGGTTCAGTATCCTGTGCAATCTGTGGTGTATGAAGCTGATCTCCTGTGGTTACTGATAGGCACTGCTCGTCTCTCAGTCCTCTTCTGGATGTTTCTTCTGGAGAATAAAGAGAAAAGCAATGGATGCTGAGGTCGGACAGCCTGTCATCCCATGGGAAACCCCACATTGCTTTGGGTTGGGGAAGACTCACCTGATTCTTCAGTTTCTACCAATGGAAAAGTGAGAGAAAAGTAACAAGTGATGAGATGGTACAGCTTGTCATCCTGTAGAAAACTACATATTCCTTTGGTTCAGAGGAGCAGACTTACCTGATTCTTCAGTTTGTTCTAGTGGATAGAGATGAGAAAAGCAGTCCATGATGGGGGGAACATCTCATCCCCAGGTCAGAATATCCCCGTGGTTTTTTGCGGGGGCTGGGAGGAAGGAATACTCACCGTGTTCTACAAAGTGTTTCTCTAAAAAGCACATAAGCAATGCATGATGAGAAGGCTCAGGTTATCATCCCACAGTTGATGCCATGAAAAGACCCCAGACCTGTTTGGTTCAGCAAGGGAGACTCACCCTTCTTTGCCTTCATCATCCCTGCAAAGGAAAAGCAGAAATGCATGATGAGAGGAACATCTCATCCCACTGCTCACACAGGAAGACCCCAATGTTTTCAGTTTGGGAGGGGAGACTCACCCATCTCTTCACACTGTTGCTCTGGAAAAAAAAAAAAAAGAGAAAAGCAGTGCATGGTCAGAGGGGACTTGTCATCCCACATGCAGCCTCTTGGGAAAACCCCAGATACTCTCAATTAAATGACTGCAACTTACTCAGAGATGAATTCTCTTTGTCTACAGAAAAGAAAGAAAAAGCACCACACAATGATGTGGGACAGCATGTCATCCCATGGAAAGCTCGTATAGCTTTGGTTTGGGGAAGAAGACTAACCCATCTCTTCACTGTGTTTCTCTGAAAAAGAAGGACAAAAGCAGTGCATGGTCAGAGGGGATTTGTCATCCTGTATGTATCCACTTGGGAAGGCCCCTGATTCCCTCAGTTCAGTGACTACTACTTACTCAGTGATGAATTCTCTTTCTCTGCAGAAAAGAAAGAAAAAGCACCGCACAATGAAGTGGGACAGCTTGTGATCCCACGGAAAGCTCATATAGCTTTTTTTGGGGGAAGAAGACTCACCCGTCTCTTCACATTTTTCCTCTGAAAAAGAAAGACAAAAGGAGTGCATGGTCACAGCGGATTTGTCATCCCACATATAGCCCCTTGGGAACACCCCCCCCAAATTATTTCAGTTCAGTGGCTGCAACTTACTCAGTGATAAATTCTCTTTCTCTGCGGAAAAGAAAAAAGCACCGCACAATGAGGTGGGACAGCTTGTCATCCCATGGAAACCCCGTATAGTTTTGGTTTGGAGAAGAAGACTCACCCACTGCTTCACATTTTTGCTCTGGAAAAGAAAGAGAAAAGCAGTGCATGGTCAGAGGGTATTTGTCTTCCCAAATGCAGCCTGCTGTGAAGACCCCAATTTCCCTCAGTTTAACAACTGCAACTTAATCAGTGATGAATTCTCTTTGTCTGCAGAAAAGAAAGATAAAGCACCACACAATGATATGGGACACCTTGTCCTCCCATGGAAACCTCATATTGCTTTGGTATGAGGAAAAAGACTCACCTGCTGCTTCACATTTTTTTGCTGGAAAAGGAGAAAAGCAACTCATAATGAGAGGAACATCTTATCCCACAGCTCACACAGGAAGAACCCAATGTTTTCAGTTTGGGAGGGGAGACTCACCCATCTCTTCACATTTTTCCTCTGGAAAAGAAAGAGAAAAGCAGAGCATGGTCAGAGGGGATTTGTCATCCCATATGCTGCCCCTTGGGTAAACCCCAAATTCCTTCAGTTCAATGACTGCAACTTACTCAGTGATGAATTCTCTTTCTCTGCAAAAAATAAAGAAAAAAAACACGTGATGAGGAATGACATCACACATCTACCACATGCAGACCCCTTTGTTTTTTTGAATATGGGAGCGAGAACTTACCCAATTTTTCCGCTTCTTTCTCTGTAAAATAAACAAGTAAGAAACACATGACGGGAAGGGTCAGATGATCATCCCATGGCTGATCCTGTGGGAGCACTCCAAATCTCTGTGGTCTGGGGAGAGAGACTCACCCAACTTTGCAATCCTCTGCTCTGCAAAGGAAGAGCAGAAGGAATGCATGATGAGAGGCACTGCTCATCCCACAGCTCCCAGAATAAGAGCATTTTTAAAAGAATTAAAGGATTGGGAGACTCACTCAATTCCAGATCTTGTTCCACTAGGAATGGAAAGAGAAGGGCAGTACATGGTCAGAGGGGGCAGCTTCTCATCACCTGGCTGATGCCATGGGGAGACTGTGTTTTCCTTCTGACTGGGGAAGGACACTTACCAAATGCTGCATCTTTTCTCTCTGTGAAACAGAAGAAAAGGAGAAGTATGCTCAGAGGGATGAGATACTCATCCCAAGGCTACTCCCACGCCCAGACCCCAAATCATTTTGTTCTGTGAAGCAGCTAATTACCACTTTGGTCCTAAGAAGAAATTAAACTAATAGGAAGGAATGGATAGGGCAAGAGCTTGTATGTGGACCAGTCAGGATCAACATATTCCATTACACCAATGCATCCCACAACACCAACACATCCCAAGGACCCAAATATCACATGGTCCAGCACATGACATAAACCCAGCACTATGCAGTCTTCTATCAGTTCCATTACAGGTATTTTGTCGGTGGAAGGGGCTGGAAGGACTCACTCAGCTTTCTGCTCTGTCCCACTGGAAAACAAAGCAGAGGAAGATATGGTCAGCGGGGCAGCTTGGATTTGGGGGACATCACCAGAGGGTCTGGGCCTTTCCACCTGCCACATGGTCCAGCCATTATGCATTATTATCCATTATTGTGGTCCTACCAACAGCCCTTTCCTTTTTCACCTTCCTTCAATACCAAAAGAAAGGCAAACATTTTTTAAAGAGAAATACAGAAATCTCAGGAAAAATCCCCCTTCCTCCTTCTCTGTAGCTCCATGGAGCAGAGCTCAGCACCACCTCGACCATCCCTGTACCTACACCACACCTCCCTGTGCTCTGTTCCCTCTGCTCTCAGCTCACCTTGCTTTCTCAGGAGAAAAGCAATGATGACAAATAACACAACCAGAAGTGTGACGACCACAGCCAGAGCCACCTTCCAGGGATGGTTAATTTGGGAAAAGGGATCTGGACAAAACGAGAGGAAAAGGGTTCCTTTTTCATTCCCATACGTGGAAACACAGACTTTTCAAGTTCACAGAACACAAAGGGCCATCAACCAGGGAGCACAGCCTGAGACACGAAGAAACCCATCACAGAAACCCAACCCAACCACCTCATCCATGCAGATCCATCCCTAAATCACAATGTGTGCCTGCTGCATTTCCAGCAATCCATGAGGCAATTCAGCCCACACCTCTTCCAACGGCTGCTCTTTCAAAGGAAGCTCTCCATCTGTGTACACCCCAGCCACTGACCTGACACCTCCAAGTTCAGCACAGCTTCTGCATAGGCGTCACCATCTTGCACAATGCAGATATAGGACCCACTATCGGAAGAGGTCACTGCAGTGATGCGCAGATCCAAGTTTCCATCAGTCAGGCCATCCCTGAGCAGTTCTGTCCTCCCTTTATATTCTTCCATGTGCTCCAGGTCCTCTCCATTTTGGTAGTGATGCACGAGACCAGAGGACTGGTACTTGATCCATTTGATTTCTGAGCTCCAAGCATCCTTGCAAGGGGACAAATGACAGCGCAACACAACATCCTGTCCCACGTAGGCAATGACACGAAGGTTTGGTGCCACCACTGTGAGCTGGGCTGGGCAATGAGAAGGGCACAGAGAGATAGTGAGATGGTGGCTGTGTGAATGTGGGGGCATGGAGCAGCACAGGGTGAGTCGGTGTGTGCTCCATCCCACGTCAAAGCACCGGAGAGGGAGCAGGAGGGAGTTGGGAAGGAGTCCTGGGGGTGTGGGAGCCCTATCATGGGTGCTGGAGGTGTAGAAGTGACAGAAATTCCACCCCAAATCACACGTTTCATGAATGAACTGAAGTGAAAGCAAAACCCAAGCTGGGCTGGGAGCTGGGCATGGGTCCTCCCTGACCCACAGCTGCTTTCTGGCCCCACAGCAAAACCTGTGCCTGGCACAGCAGCTCCACAGGACCCCTACCTGATCCCAGATGGAGGAGGTGCAGAGCCACGAGATGAGCCAGGAGGGTCCTCCAGAGATGAGAGAAACTGGGGTGGCTGCAGCCCGATGTGAAGCCCATCTGTACTGGAGGAGAGGAGGGGGGAAGGAGTTGGGGAAAGGAGAGAGAGGAAGGAGACTGAGAAGGAGATGGTGAAGGAGATGGAGTAGATGGATAAAAAATGGTTAAACAATGAGAAAAGAAGACAGGGAAATGAGGTGGAGAATGAAATGGAGAAGGAGGTGGCAAAGGAGATGACGGAGAAGAAGGGGAAGAAGATTTGGAAAGAAGTTGGGAAAAGTTTTGGAAGGATATGCAGGAAGAAGCTGTAGTTGAACAGAAAGGCTCAGAGGGTTACAGCCAGCAGTAGAGGAGGGGATGGGGTCACTCCAACACGAGTTCCATGAGCACAGCCACCACCGCCTTGGGCAGTGCCGGTGCTCCTCACAGGCTGCGGGGCAGAGCAGGTGACGCCCCAAGGATTTCGCCTACAAGGAGCCCCACAGAGACAGAAACCCCTCACCTGAGCTGCAGGAACTGCACAGCTACGCCCAGCTTCTACCTTTGCTCAGTATCTTCCTGTGCCCACCTACTACCTTTGCCCAGCTCCAGACTGCAATAATTCATTCAGAGGAACTTTACCCCTTTGGCAATGGGGCAGACAGTTGGGGACCTCTGAACCCCAACCTCCCATTGCAGCTTCACGCGCAGCCCTGGGGCTCTGCAACCACCACCAGCAGCATGGAGCCAGGAGAAGCATTGCCATGGCACAGCCATGGGGTGTGCTCAATGAGCTTGCTCTGAGCTGTACCCAAGTTGTGATGGCTTCTTTGGTCAATGAGAATTTGTAATTAACCAACCATTAATGCAGGAAGTATCAAATCTTTCCTCCTACACAACAGAACCATTACTCCCCTGGTGAATGGTTTCTGGGACCAGGAAGGGTTTGTGGGGAAGGTGTGCAACGGCTCGGAGCACCCAATGCATGCAGTCTGGATTGCTTTAATGAAGGAGAGGTGTAATGGCAGGGAGTGAAAGGAGGAGGGCCGTCCCCTGGGATGTGTGCTGGAAGCATTTTAGGCTCCAGGCTCGTTCAGCAGCTCCCAGCCGAGCCACAAGCAGCTGGATGAGCTCTTGGTTAATGGTTACCATCAGCACAGCGGGATGAGGAGCAGGCGACTGAAGCGCCAGGAGGAGCCTTTGCAGCTGCTGTTGTTTCTTTGGGCGGACAATGTGAGTGTTGGGGGTCACTGTGGAGGAGAGACCCTCCCCCCCCCCAGCCCCTTTTGGGGCTCATGGGGTCATCTTTGAAGTGCAGGGCTGTTCTCATAGCACTGCAATGGGACACGATGGGCTGCCATCGCTGCTCCCCCCCTTGAGGCAGAATGGTGAGGCTTTTCTTAAGTTATTGTTATAATTATAGATTTTTTTTAAAATATCCTCTATTTAATTTTCTTGGTTTTGTGTATTTTTTTGCTATTAATTTCTTTTCTTCCTTTTTAACCTTGTTCTGCTGGGAAGGTAATGCATGGTGAGAAGGGTCGGCTTGTTATCCTATGGAGCCCACGTTGCTTTGGTGCCAGAATGAAGACTCAGCCATGGAACCAAACCCCCAGTAATGGATAACAATCAGTGATTGATAACCACCAGCAGGTTTCCTTTATTATATTACAATAGAGAATGGTGTTAGCACCCAAAGCAGTTCTCTCCCTCTGTGCATTCTTATGTATCCCAAAGTGTTAGATATTGCTTAGATGTCCACAAACCCTGATACATAGCCATATTATTTCCCTATGTGACTGTATCTTATCCAGGCTCTCTGCCTTCCTTCTGTGTTCTTTCTTAGGATGGTTATTCTCTTGCAATTGGATTTGAGTTGGAGGTCTTACATCCTCATCTCGGTGTTCCCTGGGGCAGCTTTGGCTCACAGAACTGCAGGGTTCTCACTCAATATAAACACTGGCTCCTCTTGGTCCTGCTGTGGGTTTCCTTGCTGGCTTGGACTTATTGTGGGTTCGGTATCCTGTGCAATCTGTGGTCTATGAAGCTGAACTCCTGTGGTTACTGATAGGCACTGCTCGTCTCTCCGTCCTCTTCTTTAGATGGTTCCTCTGGAACAAAAAAGCAGCAGATGCTGAGGTGGGACAGCCTGTCATCCCACGGGAAACCCCACATTGCTTTGGGTTGGGGAAGGCTCACCAGATGCTTCAGTTTGTTCCACTGCAAAAGAGAAAGAAAAGCAACAAGTGATCCCTTCTGCTGACACAGATTGGACCCGTTCTTTTTAATTTGGGTAGGAGCACTCACTCAGCTTTGCAACTTGTTCCTCTGCAATAGAAGTAAAAAGATGAGAAGGGTCAAATGATCACCCCATGGCTGATCGTGTGGGAATGCCCCAAATCTCTTTGATTTTGGAAGGGAGACTCACCCAACATTGCATCCCTTCTCTCTGCAAAGACAAGCAGAAACAATGCATGATGAGAGGAACAGCTCAACCTAAAACTCACACAGGCAGATGCCCTTTTATTTCTACTTTGAGAGGCAGCACTCACCCATTTCTGCAGTGTGTTTCTCTGCAAAAGAAACAAAAAAGAAACACGTGATGAGAAGGCTCAATTGATCATCCCATGACTGATCCCATGGGAAGAACGGACATTCCTTCAGTACAGGGAGGGAGACTCACTCAGATCCGCAACAATTGAATCTATAAAGGAAAAGCAGAAACAGTGTGTGATGGGTGGAGCATCTCATCCCACAGCTCCCATAGGAAGATCCCAGAGTTTTTGGAGGGGAGACTCACCCATCTTTTTACAGTCTTTATCTGGCAAAGAAAGAGAAAAGCAGTGCATGGACTGAGAGGGTTTTTCATCCCATACGCAGTCCTTTGGGAAGGCCCCAGATTCCCTCAGTTCAGTGACTGCAACTTACCCAGTGGTGATCCCTGCATCTCTGCAAAATGAAGAAGTAAGCAGCACATTGTGAGGTGGGTCTGCTTGTCTTCCCATGAGAAACCCCATATTCTTTGGGTTTGGGGAAGAAGACTCACCAACTGCTCTGTTTCGTTCCACTGGAAAGAAAAGGAAAAGTAGTGCATGGTGAGAGGAGCATCTCATCCCACAGCTCACACAGAAAGAACCAACCTTTTTTTTTCATCAAATTCAAATGAGGTTGAACTCACAGAATCTTACGGCTCGTTTCTCTGCAAAAGATAGACATAAGCAGTGCTTGATACAAAGGGTCAGATTATCACTGCATGGCTGATCCCATGGGAAGACCCCAAATCAATTTGATTAAGAGAGGGAGACTCACCCAAGACTGTATTACTTATCTCTGGAAAGAAAAAGCAGAAATGTGCACGATGAGAGCAACATTTCATCCCACTGGTCACTCAGGGAGACCCCAGCATTTTTAATTTGGGAGGAAGGACTCACCCAGTTCTGCAACTTGATTCTCTGCAAAATAAACCAATAAAAGCATGATGAGAATGGTGAGATGCTCATCCCATGGCTGATCCCGTGGGAAGACCCCAAATTCATTCAGTGCAGGGAAAGTGACTTACTCAACTCTGAAGCACGTGAACCTGCAAGGGAAAAGCAGAAACAGTGTGTGATGAGAGCAACATCTCATCCCACAGTGCACACAGGCAGTCTCTGGTGTTTTTAGTTTGGGAGGGGAGACTCACTTATAGTTCTGTAGTGCATCTCTGGAAATGGAAGAGAAATGCAATGCCGGGTGAGGGGAATTTTCATCCCATATGTAGTCCCTTGGGAAGACCTTGAATTCCCTGTTTAGTAATTGCAACTTACTCAGCTGAGAATTCCAAACGTCTGCAAAAAAGAAATTTCAAATGTCTGCAAAACCTCATCTCTGTGTGATGAGATTTGGTAGCTTCTCATCCCATGGCAAACTCCATGGTCCATTGTTTTGGGAAAGAAGACTCACTGAATTTATTTGTCATTTCCACTGGAAAAGAAAGAGAAAACCAATGCACGATGAGAGGAACGTCTCATCCCACGGCTCACACAGGCAGAGCCCCCTTTTTCTTATATGGGAGGGAGTGCTCACCCAGTTTTCTGGCCAGTGTATCTGTGAAAGAAACAAATGAGAAAAGCACAGTGAAAAGAGTCAGACAGTCATCAAATGGCTGATCCCATGGGAGGTTCCTAAATCTCTTGGGTTTGGGGAGGGTGACTCACCCAACTCTGCATCACTACTCTCTGCAATGGAAAAACAGAAATAATGTGTGATAAGTGGAACAGATCATCCCACAGCTCACACTGGTAGAACATTGTAAATAGTAGGATTTTAAAAAATAATTATAATTTTTTTCCCCTATTTTAAAAAATAGGTAGACTCACTCAACATCGGAGGTAGTTTCACTGGAAAAGAAAGAGCAGAGCACCATGTTGTCAGGGGAGGCAGCTGCTCATCCCATGGCTGATGTCATGGGGAGAGCCAAATTCCCTCACTTTGAGGAAGGAGACTTACCCAGCATTTCATCTTTTCTCTCTGCAAAATAGAAGGAAAGGAAATGCACAGACAGAAGGAACAGCCTCTGATCCCATGGCTGCTGCCATGCCCAGTACCCAGATCTTTTTCTTCTGGGAAGGGGCCAATGACCACTTGGGTCCCAAGAAGGAATTAAGGCAATAGGAAGGAAAAAAAACAAGCACAATGGCTTCAAATGGTCAGAGAGAACTGCTTCCCATAGGAAGACCCAAAGTTGTTTGTCTTATGAAAGAAAACTCACCCATTCTTTCAGTTTGTTTCGCTGGAAAAGAAAGAGAAAAGCAGTGCATGGTCAGAGGGGGCAGCTGCTCATCACACGGCTGCTGCCATGGGGAGACCCTGAATTCCCTCAGTATGGGGAAGGAGACTTACCCAGCATTGCATCTTTTCTCTCTGCAAAATGGAAGCAAAAGAAATGCATGGTCAGAAGGAACAGTTTCTGATTCCATGGCTGCTGCCAAGCCCTGACCCCAATCTTTTTGTTCTGGGAAGGGGCCAATGACTTCTTTGATCCCAAGAAAGAATTAAACCAATAGGAAGGATCAGACTGGGCAAGAGTTTTCCATGTGGATCAATCAGGATCAACTCATCCCGTTACCCCAGTGCATCCCACAGCACCAGTACTTCCCAATGGCCCCAACGCATCCCAGTGCCCCAAAGATCCCATGGCATAAACCCAGCACTCTGCAGTCTTCTATCAGTTCCATTAAAGGGACTTTGGTGGTGGAAGGGGCTGGAAGGACTCACTCAGCTCTCTGCTCTGTGCCGCTGGCAAAAAAAAGCAGAGGGAAAGGTGGTCAGCAGGGCAGTTTGGTTTGTTGGGGTGACTCCAGAGGGTCTGGAACTTTTCCACCTGCGCCACAGTCCAGCCATGTTCCTATTTTCACCCACACCCCTATTCTTTTTCCCCTTTTTCCATTCCCAAAAGAAAGGCAAACATTATTAAACAAGCAATATGGGAATCTCAGGAAAAATCCCCCTTCCTCCTCCTGTGTAGCTCCATGGAGCAGAGCTCAGCACCACCCCGACCATCCCTGTCCCTGCACAACACCTCCCTGCGCTCCGTCCCCTCTGCTCTCAGCTCACCTTGCTTTCTATGGAGAAAAACTATGATGACAGCAGATGACCCAACCAGAAGTGTGACGACCACAACCAGAGCCACCTTCCAGGGATGGGTGATCTGGGGAGAGGGATCTGGAAAAAAACTCAAGAAAAGGGTTCCTTTTACATTCCCTTAAGTGGAAAAGCAAGACAGCATTGGGAGATCAGGGAACCCAAAGGGGCAGCAACCAGGGAGCAGTGGCGCACAATGGCAGCAACAGCAGCTTGGCACTGGTGGAGGAGCAGCTCAGTATCGTGTGCCCACTGCCACAGAGACACGAAGAAACCCATCCCACAAGCCCAACCCAACAACCTCATCCATGCAGATCCATCCTCAAATCACACCGTGTGCCCACTGCAACTCCAGAATCTCATGGTGTAATTCAGCCCAAACCTCTTCCAAAAGCTGCTTGTTCAAAGGCAGCTCTCCATCCATGGACATCCCAGCCACTGACCTGACACCTGCAGGTTCATCACAGCTTCTGCATATCCATCACCATCTTGCACAACACAGCTATATGTGCCACTATCGGCAGAGCTCACTGCAGTGATGCGCAGATCCAGGTTTCCATCAGCCAGGCCATCCCTGAGCAGTTCTGTCCTCCCTTTATATTCCTTCATCTGCTCCAGGTCCAATCCATTTTGGTAGTGGTGCACAAGGCCAGCAGACCCATACTGGATCCATCTGATGTCTGAACTCCGGGCATCCTTGCAAGGGGACAAATGACAGCGCAGCACAACATCCTGTCCCACGTTGGCAGTGACATCAAGGTTTGGTGCCACCACCCTGAACTGGGCTGGGCAATGAGAAGGGCACAGAGAGATGGTGAGATGTTGGCTGTGTGAATGTGGGGGCGTGGAGCAGCACAGGGTGAGTCGGTGTGTGCTCCATCCCATGTTGAAGCATTGGAGAGGGAGCAGGACGGCGTGGGGAAGGATTCCTGGGGGTGGGAGCCCACTCACAACATGTGGTGGAGGTGGAGAAGAGTCAGAAATTCCACCCAAAATCACACGTTTCATGAATGAACCAAAGTGAAAGTAAAAGCAGAGCAGGCGTGGTTGCTGGGCTTGGGTACTTCTTGCCCCAAGGCCGCTCCCTGGACCCACAGCAACACCTGTGCCAGGCACAGCAGCCCCCCAGGACCCCTACCTGATCCCAGATGGAGGAGATGCAGAGCCACGAGATGAGCCAGGAGGGTCCTCCAGGGATGGGAGAAACTGGAGTGTCTGCAGCCCGATGTGAAGTCCATCTGTGCTGGAGGAGAGGAGGGGGGAAGGAGTTGGGGAAAGGAGAGAGAAGAAAGAGACTGAGAGGGAGATAGTGGAGGAGATGGACTAGAAGATGGATAAAAAATGGTTAAATGATGAGAAAAGAAGACAGGGAAATGGGGTGGTGAATGAAATGGAGAAGGAGTTGGCAAAGGAGATGATGGAGAAGAAGGGGAAGAAGATTTGGAAAGAAGATGGGGAAAATGTTGGGGAAGGATATACAGGAAGAAGCTGTAGGAGAAGAGAAAGTCTCAGAGGGTTACAGCCAGCAGTGGAGGGGATGGAGTCACTCAAACACGAGTTCTATGAGCACAGCCACCACCGCCTTAGGCAGTGCTGGTGCTCCTCACAGGCTGTGAGGCAGAGCAGATGACCCCCTAAGGATTTCCCCTCCAAGGAGCCCCACAGAGACAGAAACCCCTCACCTGAGCTGCAGGAGACTCACATCTACGCACAGCTTCTACCTTTGCCCAGCTCCAGGGTGTGGTAATTCCCTCTGATGAACTTTACGCCTTTGGCAATGGGGCAGACGGTTGGGGACCTCTGAACACTGACATCCCACTGCAGTTTCATGTAAAGCCCTGGAGCTCTGCAGCTACTAGGAGCATTGCCATAGCATAGCCATGGGGTGTGCTCCATGAGCTTGCTCTGAGCTGTACCCAAGGTGTGATGGTTTCTTTGGTCAATGAGTATTTGTAATTAACCAACCATTAATGCCAGAAGTATCGATTCTTTGCCACTGTGGCAACCCCAGAGCCACTCTTCCCATGGTGAGGGGTTCGTGGGGACCAGGAAGAGTTTGTGGGGAAGGTGGGCAATGGCTCGGTGCACTCAGTGCAGGCGATCTGGATTCCTTTATTGAAGGAGAGCTGTAATGGCAGGGAGTGAAAGGAGGAGGGCCATTCCCTGGGAAGTGTACTGGAAGCATTTTAGGCTCCAGGATCGTTCAGCAGCTCCACCCGAGCCACAAGCAGCTGGATGAGCTCTTGCTTAATGGTTACCATCAGGAAAGCGGGATGAGGAGCACGTGGCTGAACGGCCAGGAGGAGCCTTTGGGGCTGTTGTTTCTTTGGGTGTTCTGTGTGATGGGGGTCATCGTGGAGGAGGGACCACAACCCACTACCCCTTTTGGGGCTCACGGGGTCAACTCTGAAGTGTGGTGCTGTTCTCATAGCACCAAGATGGGACATGATATGCTGCCATTGCTGCTTCCCCCTTGAGGAAAGATTGTGTGGGTTTTATAAGTTATTATAATAATTATGGAATTTTTTTTCAGTATCCTTTATTTAATTTTCACACACCATCCTTCCTCAAGGGGGGATGCAGTGATGGCAGCACTTCATGTCACTTCTTGGTGCTATGAGAACAGCCACACTCTTCAGAGCTGACCCCGTGAGCTCTGAGCTCACAGGGGCAATGGGAGGGTGAGGGGGGGCTCTCCTCCACGATGACCTACATCACTCACACTGAACACCCAAAGAAACAACAGCTGCCCCAAAGGATCCTCCTGGCGGTTCAGTCATGTGCTCCTCATCCCGCTTTGCTGATGGTAACCATTAACAAAGAGCTCATCCAGCTGCTTGTGGCTCAGCAGGGTGCTGCTGAACAAGATTGGAGCCTAAAATGCTTCCAGCACACATCCGAGGGGACAGTCTTCCTCCTTTCACTCCCTGCCATTGCAGCTCTTCTTCATTAAAGCAATCCAGACAGCATGCACTGAGTGCTCCGAGCCATTTCCCGTATTCCCCACAAACC
This sequence comes from Coturnix japonica, assembly GCF_054131305.1. Taxonomy (NCBI): domain Eukaryota; kingdom Metazoa; phylum Chordata; class Aves; order Galliformes; family Phasianidae; genus Coturnix; species Coturnix japonica. The sequence continues at coordinate 1,229,026 of NW_028188953.1, forward strand.
CTTCCTGATATCCACAAACCCTTCACCATGGGAAGAGTGGCTCTGGGGTTGCGACAGGGGCAAAGATTTGATTCTTCCTTCAGTAATGGTTGGTTAATTACAAATTCTCACTGACCAAAGAAACCATCACAACTTGGATATGGCTCAGAGCAAGCTCATTCAGCACACCAGATGGCTGTGCCATGGCAATGATTCTCCTGGCTCCATGCAGCGGTTGGCTGCAGAGCTCCAGGGCTGTGCATGAAGCTGCAATGGGAGGTTGGGGTTCAGAGGTCCCCAACTGTCTGCCCCATTGCCAAAGGGGTAAAGTTCCTCTGAATGAATTATTGCAGTCTGGAGCTGGGCAAAGGTAGTAGGTGGGCACAGGAAGATACTGGGCAAAGGTAGAAGCTGTGTGTAGCTGTGCAGTATCTGCAGCTCAGGTGAGGGGTTTCTGTCTCTGTGGGGCTCTTTGTAGGGGAAATCCTTTTGCAGTTACCTGCTCTGCCCCGCAGTCTGTGAGGAGCACCGGCTCTGCCCAAGGCGGTGCTGGCTGTGCTCATGGAACTCATGTTTGAGTGACCCCATCCCCTCCTCCACGGCTGGCTGTAACCCTCTGAGCCTTTCTGTTTTCCTACATCTTCTTCCTGCATATCCTTCCCAAACTTTTCCCAACTTCTTTCCAAATCTTCTTCCCCTTCTCCATCGTCTCCTTTGCCAACTCCTTCTCCATTTCATTCACCACCCCATTTCCCTGTCTTCTTTTCTCATCATTTAACCATTTTTTATCCATCTTCTACTCCATCTCCTCCACCATCTCCTCTTCAGTCTCCTTCCTCTGTCTCCTTTCCCCAACTCCTTCCCCCCTCCTCTCCTCCAGTACAGATGGGCTTCACATCAGGCTGCAGACACTCCAGTTTCTCCCATCCCTGGAGGAACCTCCTGGCTCATCTAGTGGCTCTGCATCTCCTCCATCTGGGATCAGGTAGGGGTCCTGTGGGGCTACTGTGCCTGGCACAGGTGTAGCTGTGGGGCTAGGAAGCAGCTGTTGGGCAGGGAGGACCAAAGCCCAGCAACCAGCCCTGCTTGGCTTTCACTTTGTTTCTTTCAAGAAATGTGTGATTTTAGGTAGAATTTCTGACTCTTCTCCACCTCCACCACATGTTGTGAGTGGGCTCCCCCCCAGGAATCCTTCCCCACTCCCTCCTGCTCCCTCTCCAGTGCTTCAACATGGGATGGAGCACACACCAACTCACCCTGTGCTGCTCCACGCCCCCACATTCACACAGCCAACATCTCACCATCTCTCTGTGCCCTTCTCATTACCCAGCCCAGCTCACAGTGGTGGCACCAAACCATCGTGTCACTGCCAACGTGGGACAGGACGTTATGCTGCGCTGTCATCTATCCCCTTGCAAGGATGCCTGGAGCTCAGACATCAGATGGATCCAGCACGGGTCCGCTGGCCTTGTGCACCACTTCCAAAATGGATTGGTCCTGCAGCAGATGAAGGAATATAAAGGGAGGACAGAACTGCTCAGGGATGGCCTCTCTGATGGAAACCTGGATCTACGCATCACTGCAGTGAGCTCCGCCGATAGTGGCACATATAGCTGTGTTGTGCAAGACGGTGATGGCTATGCAGAAGCTGTGATGAACCTGGAGGTGTCAGGTCAGTGGCTGGGGTGTCTATGGATGGAGAGCTGAAGGACAGCAGCCTTTGGAAGAGGTTTGGGCTGAATTGCACCATGAGATTCTGGAGTTGCAGCAGATGCACAGTGTGATTTGAGGATGGATCTGCATGGATGAGGTGGTTGGGTTGGGCTTGTCGGATGGGTTTCTTCGTGTCTCTGTGGCAGTGGGGACACGATACTGAGCTGCTCCTCCACCGGTGCCAAGCTGCTGTTGCTGCCACTGTGCGCCACTGCTCCCTGGTTGCTGCCCCTTTGGGTTCCCTGATCTCCCAATGCTGTCTTGCTTTTCCACTTAAGGGAATGTAAAAGGAACCCTTTTCCTGAGTTTTTTTCCAGATCCCTCTCCCCAGATCACCCATCCCTGGAAGGTGGCTCTGGTTGTGGTCGTCACACTTCTGGTTGGGTCATCTGCTGTCATCATGGTTTTTCTCCATAGAAAGCAAGGTGAGCTGAGAGCAGAGGGGACGGAGCGCAGGGAGGTGTTGTGCAGGGACAGGGATGGTCGGGGTGGTGCTGAGCTGTGCTCCATGGAGCTACACAGGAGGAGGAAGGGGGATTTTTCCTGAGATTCCCGTATTGCTTGTTTAATAATGTTTTCCTTTCTTCTGGGAATGGAAAAAGGGGAAATTGGAAAAGGGTGGAGGTATGAAGCCAATAATGGATAATAATGGATAATGGCTGGACCATGGGGCAGGTGGAAAGTTCCACACCCTCTGGAGTTATCCCAACAAACCAAGCTGCCACACTGACCACCACTTCCCCTGCTTTGTTTTCCAGTGGCACAGAGCAGAGAGCTGAGTGAGTCCTTCCAGCCCCTTCCACCACCAAAGTCATTTTAGTGGAACTGATAGAAGACTGCAGAGTGCTGGGTTTATGCCATGGGATCTTTGGGGAATTGAGTTGTCTTGGGGTCATGGGATGTGGTGGTGCTGTGGGATGCACTGAGGTAATGGGTTGTGTTGATCTGGATTGATCCACATGGAGAACTCTTGCCCAGTCTGTTCATTACTATTGGTTTAATTCCTTCCTGGAATGAGAGTTCTCATTGACACCTTCCCAGAACAAAAACATCTTGGTTGTACATATGGCAGCAGCCATGGGATCAGAAGCTGTTTCCTCTGACCATGCATTTCTTTTGCTTCCATTTTGCAGAGAGAAAAGATGAAATGCTCGGTAAGTCTCCTTCCCAATAATGAGGGAATACTAGGTCTCCCCATGGCATCAGCCATGTGATGAGCAGATGCCCCCTCTGACCATGCACTGCTTTTCTCTTACTTTTCCAGTGAAACAAGCTGAAAGAATGGGTGAGTTTTCTTTCATAAGATAAACAACTTTGGGTCTTCCTATGGGAAGCAGTTCTCTCTGACCATTTGAAGCCATTGTGCTTGTTTTTTTCCTTTCTATTGCCTTAATTCCTTCTTGGGACCCAAGTGGTCATTGGCCCCTTCCCAGAAGAAAAAGATCTGGGTACTGGGCATGGCAGCAGCCATGGGATCAGAGGCTGTTCCTTCTGTCTGTGCATTTCCTTTCCTTCTATTTCACAGAGAGAAAAGATGTAATGCTGGGTAAGTCTCCTTCCCCATACTGAGGGAATGCAGGCTCTCCGCATGGCATCGGCCATGGGATGAGCGGCTGCCTCCCCTGACAACACGGTGCTCTGCTCTTTCTTTTCCAGTGAAACTACCTCCGATGTTGAGTGAGTCTCCCTATTTTTTAAAATAGGGGAAAAAAAATATTATTATTTTTTTAAATCCTATTATTTACAATGTTCTACCAGTGTGAGCTGTGGGATGATCTGTTCCACTTATCACACATTATTTCTGTTTTTCCATTGCAGAGAGAAGTCATGCAGAGTTGGGTGAGTCACCCTCCCCAAACCAAAGAGATTTAGGAACCTCCCATGGGATCTGCCATTTGATGACTGTCTGACTTTTCTCACTGTGCTTTTCTCATTTGCTTCTTTCACAGATACACTGGCCAGAAAACTGGGTGAGCACTCGCTCCCATATAAGAAAAAGGGGGCTCTGCCTGTGTGAGCCGTGGGATGAGACGTTCCTCTCATCATGCATTGGTTTTCTCTTTCTTTTCCAGTGGAAATGACAAATAAATTCAGTGAGTTTTCTTTCCCAAAACAATGGACCATGGAGTTTGCCATGGGATGAGAAGCTATCAAACCTCATCACACAGAGATTCTTCTTTCTTTTTTGCAGACAATCGGTATTTGGATCTGAGTAAGTGGCTGTTACTAAACAGGGAATTCGGGGTCTTCCTAAAAGGAATGGATATGGGATGAAACCTCTCCTCTGACCATGCACTGCATTTCTCTTCCATTTCCAGGGTTGCAGAATATAACAATGCGTGAGTCTCCCCTCCCAAACTAAAAACACTAAGACTGCCTGTGTGAGCTGTGGGATGAGATGTTGCTCTCATCACACAATGTTTCTGCTTTTCCTTTGCAGTATTATGTGCTTTAGAGCTGAGTAAGTCACTCTCTCTTCACTGAAGGAATTTGGGGTCTTTCCACGGGATCAGCCATGGGATGAGCATCTGACCCTTCTCATCATGTGTTTATTGGTTTCTTTTGCAGGGAATCAAGTTGCAGAACTGAGTGAGTCCTCCATCCCAAATTAATAATGCTGGGATCTCCCTGTGTGAGCTGTTGGTTGAGATGTTGCTCTCATTGTGCAGTTTTTCTGCTTTTTCTTTACAGAGAAAAGGGACAGAGTGTTGGGTGAGTCTCCCTCTCTAAACCAGAGAGATTTGGGGTCTTCCCATGGGATCAGCCATGAGATGATAATCTGACCCTTTGCATCATCCACTGCTTATGTCTCTTGTAGAGATAAAAGCTGAAGAACTTGGTGAGTCCACCTTCACAAATTTGATTTAAAAAAATGGGTGTTCTTTCTGTGTGAGCTGTGGGATGAGATGCTCCTCTCACCATGCATTGCTTTTCTTTTTCTTTCCAGTGGATCAAACTGAAGCACTGAGTGAGTCTTATTCCCCAAACCCAATGAATATGGGGCTTCCCATGGGATGACAAACTGTCCCATCTCATCATGCAGTGTTTTCCCCTTCTTTTTTTTTTTTTTTCAGTGACACAGAGGTTTCAGCTGGGTAAGTTGCAGTGATTCCCTCTGAACTGAGGGAATCTGGAGCCTTCCCAACAGGCTGTGTATGATGAGAAACACCCTCTGACCATGCACAGCTTTTCTCTTTCTTTGCCAGAGCATCACTGTGAAGAGATGGGTGAGTCTCCCCTCCAAAAACTCTGGGATCTTCCTATGGGAGCAGTGGATGAGATGTTCCTCCCATCACAAACTGTTTCTGCTTTTCCTTTACAGATTCAATTGTTGCCGATCTGAGTGAGTCTCCCTCCCTGTACTGAAGGAATATGTGTTCTTCCCATGGGATCAGCCATGGGATGATTTATTGACCCTTCTGATTACTTTTTTATCTTTTGTTTCTTTTCCAGAGAAACACACTGCAGAACTCGGTGAGTCCTCCTTTTCAAAGTAGAAATTAAAGAGGCATCTGCCTGTGTGCGCTGTGGGATGAGCTGTTCCTCTCATCATGCGTTGTTTCCGATCTCTTTGCAGAGAGAAGGGATGTAATGTTGGGTGAGTCTCCATTCTCAAATCAAATTGATTTGGGGTATTCCCATGCAATCAGTCATGGAGTGATCATCTCACCTTCTCATCATGAGTTACTATTTACTTCTTTTGCAGAGGCACAAGTTGCAAAACTCGGTGAGTGCTCATATCCAAATTAAAAAGAAGGGTTTCATTCTGTGTGAGCTGTGGGATGAGATGCTCCTTACACCATGCACTCCTTTTCCTTTTCTTTCCAGTGGAACGAAATGAAGCACTGGGTGAGTCTTCTTCTCCAAACCCAAAGAATATGGGGTTTCCCATGGGATGACAAGCTGTCCCACCTCATCATGTGGTGCTTTCTCCTTCTTTTTCTTGCAGAGATACAGAGATCACAGCTGGGTAAGTTGCAGTCACTGAACTGAGGAACCTGGAGTCTTCCCAAAGGACTGCGTATGGGATGAAAAACCCCTCTGACCATGCACTGCTTTTCTCTTTCTTTGCCAGAGGATCACTGTGAAGAGATGGGTGAGTATCCCCTCCAAAAACACCGTGATCTTCCTATGGGAGCTGTGGATGAGATGCTCCTCCCATCACACACTGTTTCTTCTTTTCCTTTATAGATTCAATTGTTGCAGATCTGAGTGAGTCTCCCTCCCTGTACTGAAGGAATATGTGTTCTTCCCATGGGATCAGCCATGGGATGATTTATTGACCCTTCTGATTACTTTTTTATCTTTTGTTTCTTTTCCAGAGAAACACACTGCAGAACTCGGTGAGTCCTCCTTTTCAAAGTAGAAATTAAGAGGCATCAGCCTGTGTGAGCTGTGGGATGAGATACTGCTATCATCCTATGTTGCATTTCTCTTACTTTTCCAGAGGTCCACAGTACTGAAATGGGTGAGTGTCCCCTCTCAAATAAAAAATGCTGGAGTCTTCTTGTGTGAGCTGTGGGTTGAGCTGTTCCTCTCATCATGTATTCTTTCTGCTTTTCTTTGCAGAGATAAGGGATGAAATGTTGGGTGAGTTTCCCTTCCCAAAATCAAAGTGATTTGAGTCATGCTGTCAGCCATGGGGTGATCATCTGACTCTTTTCATCATACACTTCTTTTTACTTCTATTGCAGAGGAACAAGTTGCAAAGCTGGGTGAGTGCTCCTACCCAAATTAAGAAGAAGGGGTCCTATCTATGTGAGCTGTGGGATGAGACTTTCCACTCATCACGTGTTGCTTTTCTTCCTCTTTTCCAGTGGAACAAACTGAAGCATCTGGTGAGTCTTCCCCAACCCAAAGCAATGTGGGGTTTCCCATGGGATGACAGGCTGTCCCACCTCAGCATCTGCTGCTTTTTTGTTCCAGAAGAACCATCCAGAAGACGACTGAGAGATGAGTCGCGCCTCGCAGAAACCACACGAGTTCAGCTTCGTAGAGCACGCACTGCACAGGATACTGAACCCACGCTAAGTCCAAAGCCACAGCAGGACCAAGAGGAGCAAGTGTTTTTTATTGAGTGAGAACTCTGCAGTTCTGTGAGACAAAGCTGCCCAAGGGAGCACCGAGATGAGGATGTGCGACCTCCAACTCAAATCCAATTGAAAGGAATACAGGAGGAAGGCAGAGAGCCTGGATAAGATATAGATACGTAGGGAAATAATATGACCATGTATCAGGATTTGTGGAAATCCAATGTGTACATAGCACTTTTGGAAACAGAAGACTGCATGCATTACCTAAGATAGAAAACCGCTTTGGTTGTTAACCCTGTTGGCTCCTACCATATAATAAAGAATAACTGCTGATTGTAATGGATCATTGATTCTTATCCTTTACTGGGGGTTTGGTTCCATGGAACATGCTGAGCCTTCATCCTTGAACGATAGGACTGTGGGCTCTATTGGAGAACAAGCTGACCCTTATCACCCTGAGTGGCATTCCCAGTAAAACAAGGCTCCCTCCAGGGAGAAAAAAAGGAAGAAAAGAAATTAATAAACAAAAAAATACACAAAACCAAGAAAATTAAATAAAGGATACTGGGAAAAAAAATCTATAATTATAACTTTAAAAACCCACACCATCCTTCCTCAAGAAGGGAGCAGCGATGGCAGCCCTTCGTGTACCATTGCGGTGCTATGAGAACAGCCCCACACTTCAGAGCTGACCCTGTGAGCACCATAGAAGGCTATGGTGGGGGGTCTCTCCTACACAAGGACCCCCATCACTCACACTGAACGCCCAAATAAACAACAGCTGCCCCAATGGTTGCTCCCGGCAGTTCAGCCACGTGCTCCTCATCCCAGTAGTTCTGATGGTAACCATTAATGAAGAGCGCATCCAGCTGCTTTTTGCTTGGGTGGGAGCTGCAGGATGAGCCTGGAGCCTAAAATGCTTCCAGTACACATCCCAGGGGACGGCCCTCCTCCTTTCACTCCCTGCCATTACAGCTCTCCTTCATTAAAGCAATACAGATTGCATGCACTGAGTGCACTGAGCCATTGCCCACCTTCCCCACAAACCCTTCCTGGTCCCCTCAAACCCTTCACCACGGGAAGAGTGGCTCTGGGGTTGCGACAGGAGTAAAGATTCAATACTTCATGCATTAATGGTTGGTTAATTACGAATTCTCATTGACCAAAGAAACCATCACAACTTGGGCATGGCTCAGAGCAAACTCATTGAGCACACGCCATGGCTGTGCTTTTCAATGCTTCTCCTGGCTCCATGCAGCGGTTGGCTGCAGAGCCCCAGGGCTTTACATGAAACTGCAGTGGGATGTCAGTGTTCAGAGGTCCCCAACTGTCTGCCCCATTGCCAAAGGGATAAAGTTCATCAAAGGTAATTACCACACCCTGGAGCTGAACAAAGGTCGAAGCTGGGCGTAGCCGTGCAGTTCCTGCAGCTCTGGTGAGGGGTTTCTGTCTCTGTGGTGCTCCTTGTAGGGGAAATCCTTGGGGGGTCACCTGCTCTGCCCCGCAGCCTGTGAGGAGCACCGGCACTGCCCAAGGCGGTGGTGGCTGTGCTCATGGAACTCGTGTTTGAGTGACCCCATCTCCTCTACTACTGCTGGCTGTAACCCTGTGAACCCTTCTGTTCTCCGACAGGTTATTCCTGCATATACTTCCCAGGATTTTCCCCATCTTCTTTCCAAATCTTCTTCCCCTTCTCCATCATCTCCTTCACCAACTCCTTCTCCATTTCATTCACCACTTCATTTCTGAGTCTTCTTTTCTCATCGTTTAACCATTTTTTATCCATCTACTACTCCATCTCCTTCTCAGTCTCCTTCCTCTCTCTCCTTTCCCCAACTCCTTCCCCCCTCCTCTCCTCCAGCACAGATGGGCTTCACATTGGGCTGCAGACACTCCAGTTTCTCCCATCCCTGGAGGGCCCTCCTGGCTCATCTTGTGGCTCTGCACCTCCTCCATCTGGGATCAGGTAAGGGTCCTGTGGGGCTGCTGTGCCTGGTACTGGTGTAGCTGTGGGGCCGGGGAGTAGCCATGGGGCAGGGAGTACCCAAGCCCAGCACCCACCCCTGCTTGGGTTTTGGGTTTCGCTTTCACTTCGGTTCATTCATGAAACGTGTGATTTTTGGGTTCAATTTCTGCCTCTTCTCCTCTATCACATGTTGTGAGTGGGCTCCCACCCCCAGAAATCCTTCCCCACTCCCTCCTGCTCCCTCTCCAGTGCTTTGACATGGGATGGAGCACACACCAACTCACCCTGTGCTGCTCCACGCCCCCACGTTCACACAGCCACCATCTCACCATTTCTCTGTGCCCTTCTCATTGCCCAGCCCAGATGAGGGTGGTGGCACCAAACCTTCATTACACTGCCATCGTGGGACAGGATGTTGTGCTACGTTGCCAGTTGTCCCCTTGCAAGGATGCTTGGAGCTCAGACATCAGATGGTTTCAGCGCCGGTCTGCTGGGCTTGTGCACCACTACCGAAATGGAGAGGACCTGGAGCAGATGGAGGAATATAAAGGAAGGATAGAACTGCTCAGGGATGGCCTGTCTGTTGGAAACCTGGATCTGCGCATCACTGCAGTGATTTCCGCTGATAGTGGGTCCTACATCTGTGCTGTGGAAGATGGTGATGGCTATGCAGATGCTGTGGTGGAGCTGGAGGTGTCAGGTCAGTGGCTGGGTTGCCCACAGATGGAGAGCTGCCTTTGAACAAGCAGCCTTTGTAAGAGGTCTGGTCTGAATTGCTCCATGAGATTCTGGAGTTGCAGTAGTTGCACGGTGTGATCTGGGGATGGATCTGCATGGATGAGGTGGTTGGGCTGCATTTCTGGGATGGATTTCTTCATACTTCAGTAGCTGTGCTCCCTGGTTGCTGCCTCTTTGTGTTCTGTGAACTTGAAAAGTCTGAGTATTGTGTTTCCATTTATGGGATTGTAAAAGGATCTCTTTTCCTGTTGTTTTCTCCAGATCCCTTTTCCCAAATCACCCATCCCTGGAAGGTGGCTCTGGCTGTGGTCGTCACACTTCTGGTTGGGTCATCTGTTCTCATCATTGTTTTTCTCCATAGAAAGCAAGGTGAGCTGAGAGCAGAGGGGTCGGAGCGCAGGGAGGTGTTGTGCAGGGACAGGGATGGTTGGGGTGGTGCTGAGCTCTGCTCCATGGAGCTACACAGGAGGAGGAAGGGAGATTTTTCCTGAGATTCCCACTGTTCATTAAATAACATTTAGCTTTAGTTTTTGGGGAAGAAGAAAGGGGAAAAAGGACTGGTAAGATGGGATAGTGGGTCGACCATTTGGCAGGTGGAATGTCCCAGACACTCTGAAGTCGTTCAAACAAACCAAGGTGCCCCGCTGACCACCTCTTCCTCTTCTTTATTTTCCAGCGGCAAAGAACAGAGTGCTGAGTGAGTCCTTCCAGCCCCTTCCAGCACTAATGTCCCTTTAATTGAACTGATAGAAGACTGCATAATGCTGGGTTTATGCCACGTGCTGGGAGCATGGGATTTTTGGGTCCTTGGCTTGTGTTGGTGTAATGGGATGCATTGTGTAATGGGATGTGTCAGTCCTGATCGATTCTCATACACAACTCCTGCCCTATCCTTTCCTTTCTATTAGTTTAATTTCTTTTTGGGACCAAAGTGGTTATTATCCACTTCCCCGAACAAAAAGATCTGGGATCTGGGCATGGGAGTAGCTATGGTATGAGGATCTCATAACTCTGACCATGCATTCCCTTTGTTTCTATTTTACAGAGGGAAAAGATGCAGCATTGGGTAAGTGTCTTTCCTAATCAGAAGGAATTCAAGGTCTCCCAATGACATTAACCATTGGGGGAACATCTGTCCCCTCTGACCAAGCACTGCTCTTCTCTTTTTTCCTAGCGGAACAAACTGAGAAACTGGGTGAGTTTTATTTGACAGAGCAAAGAACTTTGGGTCTTCATATGGGAAGCTGTTCTCTCTGACCATTTGCAGCCATTGTGCTTGTTTTTTACTTCCTATTGGTTTAATTCCTTCTTGGGACCCAAGTGGTCATTGGCCCCTTCCCAAAACAAAAAGATTAGGGTTCAGGGCATGGCAGCAGCCATGGGATCTGAAGCTGTTCTTTCTGACCGTGTATTTCTTTGCTTCCATTTTGCAGAGAGAAAAGTTGCAGTGTTGGGTAAGTCTCCTTCCCCAAAGTGAGGGAATTCAGGGTCTCCCCATGGCATCAGCCTTGGGATGAGCAGCTGCCCCCCCTGACCAAGCACTGCTCTTCTCTTTCCTTTCCAGCGGAACAAGCTGAAAGAATGGGTGAGTTTTATTTGTCAAACCAAAGAACTTTGAGTCTTCCTATGGGAAGCATTTCTCTCTGACCATCTGCAGCCATTGTGCTTTGTTTTTTCCTTCCTATTGGTTTAATTCCTTCTTGGGACCAAAGTGGTCTTTGGCCCCTTCCCAAAACTAAAAAGATTGGGTTCTGGGCACGGCAGCAGCCATTGGATGACAACCTATTCCCTATTACCATGCATTTCCTTTCTTTCTATTTTGCAGAGAAAAAAGATGCAATGCTGGGTGAGTCTCCATCCACGTGCTGTGGGAATTTAGGATCTCCCCATGGCATCAGCCGTGGGATGAGCAGCTGCCCCCACTGACCAAGCACTGCTTTTCTCTTTCTTTTCCAGAGGAACAAGCTGAAAAAATGAGTGAGTTTCACTTGCAAACCAAAGAACTTTGTGTCTTCTTATGGGAAGCATTTCTCTCTGACCATCTGCAGCCATTGTGCTTTGTTTTTTCCTTCCTATTGGTTTAATTCCTTCTTGGGACCAAAGTAATCTTTGGCCCCATCCCAGAACAAAAAAGACTGGGTTCTGGGCACGGCAGCAGCCATTGGATGACAACCTACTCCCTGTTACCATGCATTTCCTTTCTTTCTATTTTGCAGAGAAAAAAGATGCAATGCTGGGTGAGTCTCCATCCACGTGCTGTGGGAATTTAGGATCTCCCCATGGCATCAGCCGTGGGATGAGCAGCTGCCCCCCCTGACCATGCACTGCTTTTCTCTTTCTTTTCCAGAGGAACAAGCTGAAAAAATGAGTGAGTTTCACTTGCAAACCAAAGAACTTTGTGTCTTCCTATGGGAAGCATTTCTCTCTGACCATCTGCAGCCATTGTGCTTTGTTTTTTCCTTCCTATTGGTTTAATTCCTTCTTGGGACCAAAGTGGTCTTTGGCCCCTTCCCAAAACTAAAAAGATTGGGTTCTGGGCACAGCAGCAGCCATTGGATGACAACCTACTCCCTATTACCATGCATTTCCTTTCTTTCTGTTTTGCAGAGAAAAAAGATGCAATGCTGGGTGAGTCTCCATCCACGTACTGTGGGAATCTGGGGTCTCCCCATGGCATCAGCTGTGGGATGAGCAGCTGCCCCCACTGACCACGTGCTGCTCTGCTCTTTCTTTTCCAGTGGAGCTATCTAGGATGTTGAGTGAGTCTCCCTTTACAATCATATTTTTACAATGTTCTACCAGTGTGAGCTGTGGGATGAGCAGTTCCCCTCATCACACATTATTTCTGTTTTTCCCTTGCAGAGAGTAGTGATGCAGAGTTGGGTGAGTCACCCTCCCCAAACCAAAGAGATTGAGGAACCTCCCATGGGATCAGCCATGGGATGACCGTCTGACCCTTCTCACATTTCTTTTCTCTTTTGCTTTGTTCACAGATACACTGTCCAGAAAACTGGGTGAGAACTCCCTCCCATATGAGGAAAGAAAAACGGGGCTCTGCCTGTTTGAGCTGTGGGTTGAGACATTCCTCTCATCGTGCATTGCTTTTCTCTTTCTTTTCCAGTGGAAATAAGCACAAAATTCAGTGAGTCTTCTTTCCCAAAACAATGGACCATGAAGATTCCCATAGGATGAGAAGATACCAAACCTCATCACACAGAGATTCTTCTTTCTTTTTTGCAGACAGTCGGAATTCTCAGCTGAGTAAGTTGCAGTTACTAAAAAGGGAATTCGGGGTCTTCCCAAGGGACTGCATATGGGATGAAAATTCCCCTCTGAACATGCACTGCATTTCTCTTCCATTTCCAGTGATGCACTGTGGAACTATGAGTGAGTCTCCCCTAACAAACTAAAAACACTGGAGACTGCCTGTGTGAGCTGTGGGATGAGATTTTGCTCTAATCACACACTGTTTCTGCTTTTCCTTTGCAGATTTAAGTGCTTTAGAGCTGAGTAAGTCACTTTCCCTGCACTGAAGGAATTTAGGGTCTTCTTACGGGATCAGCCTTAAGATGAGCATCTGACCCTTCTCATCATGCGTTTATTGGTTTATTTTGCAGAGAATCAAGCTGAAAAACTGAGTGAGTCCTCCCTCCCAAATTAAAAATGCAGGGGTCACCCTGTGTAAGCTGTGGGATGAGATGTTGCTCTCATTGTGCACTCTTTATGCTTTCTCTTTCCAGGGAAAAGGGATACAGTGTTGGGTGAGTCTCCCTCTCTAAACCAAAGAGATTTCGGGTCTTCCCATTGGATCAGACATGGGGTGATAATCTGACCCTTTGCTTATGTGTCCCTACTCCCTCCCTGTCCCTCATCCATTGCTTATGTCTCCCTTTTACAGAGAACCAAGCTGTAAAACTTGGTGAGTCCACCATCCCAAATTTGATTAAAAAAAGGGGGTTTCTTTCTGTGTGAGCTGTGGGATGAGATGCTCCTCTTACCATGCACTGCTTTTCTTTTCCTTTCCAGTGGAACAAACTGAAGCACTGAGTGAGTCTTCTACCCCAAACCCAAAGAATATGGGGCTTCCCATGGGATGACCAACTGTCCCATCTCATCATGCAGTGTTTTCCCCTTCTTTTTTTTTTTTTTTTTCAGTGACACAGAGGTTTCAGCTGGGTAAGTTGCAGTCACTGAACTGAGGGAATCTGGAGCCTTCCCAACAGGCTGTGTATGATGAGAAACACGTTCTGACCATGCACCGCTTTTCTCTTTCTTTGCCAGAGCATCACTGTGAAGAGATGGGTGAGTCTCCCCTCCAAAAACACTGGGATCTTCCTATGGGAGCTGTGGATGAGATGCTCCTCCCATCACACACTGTTTCTTCTTTTCCTTTATAGATTCAATTGTTGCAGATCTGAGTGAGTCTCCCTCCCTGTACTGAAGGAATATGTGTTCTTCCCATGGGATCAGCCATGGGATGATTTATTGACCCTTCTGATTACTTGTTTATCTTTTGTTTCTTTTCCAGAGAAACACACTGCAGAACTGGGTGAGTCCTCATCTCCAAGTAGAACTAAAAGGGCATCTGCTTGTGTGAGCTGTGGGTTGAGCTGTTTCTCTCATCATGCATTGTTTCTGCTTCTCTTTGCAGAGAGACGGGATGCAACGTTGGGTGAGTCTCCCTTCCCAAATTAAAGAGATTTGGGATATTCCCATGTGATCAGCCATGCAGTGATCATCTGACCCTTCTCATCTTTTTACTTCTATTGCAGAGGAACAAGTTGCAAAGCTGGGTGAGTTCTCCTACTCAAATTAAAAAGAAGGGGTCCTATCTATGTGAGCTGTGAGATGAGACTTTCCACTCATCACGTGTTGCTTTTCTTTCTATTTTCCAGTGGAACAAACTGAAGCATTTGGTGAGTCTTCCCCAACCCAAAGCAATGTGGGGTTTCCCATTGGATGACAGGCTGTCCCATCTCAGCATCCACTGCTTTTCTGTTCCAGAAGAACCATATAGAAGACTACTGAGAGATGAGCAGCACCTTGCGGTAACCACAGGAGCTCATAGACCACAGATTGCACAGGATATCTAACCCACAATAAGTCCAAGACAGCAAGGAAACCCACAGCAGGACCAAGAGGAGCCAGTGTCTGTATTGAGGGAGAACCCTGCAGTTCTGTGAGCCAAAGCTGCTCCAGGGAGCACCGAGCTGAGGATGTGCGACCTCCAACGCAAATCCAATTGCAAGAGAATAACCATAGTAAGAAATGGTAACAGGATGAAGCCAGAGAGCCTGGATAAGATACAGTCACATTGGGAAATAATTTGGCCATGTATCAGGGTCTGTGGACATCTAAGCAATATCTAACACTTTTGGACACATAAGAATGCACAGAGGTATAGAACTGCTTTGGGTGCTAACAGCATTCACTATTGTAATATAATAAACAATACCTGCTGGTGGTTGTCAACCATTGACTGTTATCCGTTATGGGGGGTTTGGCTCCATGGCTGAGTCTTCATCCTGGCACCAAAGCAACATGGGCTCCATAGGATAACAAGCCAACCCTTCTCACCATGCATTGCCATCCCAGCAGAACAAGGCTAAAAAGGAAGAAAAGAAATTAATAGCCAAAAAATACACCAAACCAAGAAAATTAAATAGAGGATACTTTAAAAAAAAAAATCTGTAATTATAACAATAACTTAAGAAAAGCCTCACCAACCTTCCTCAATGGGGGAGCAGAGATGGCAGCCCTTTGTGTCCCATCGTGGTGCTATGAGAACAGCCCTGCATATCAGAGCTGACCCTCTGAACCCCACAGCGGGAGAGGGGTTCCTCATTCCACCCCATTAACCAAATCCTCATCAAGCAGCTTAAAGCTCTGACAAGCGGTAACAGAACAAGTTCGGATCTTAAAATGGTTCCACCTCCTTACACCGCCCACCGTCCCGCCCCCTATGGGGGCGAGGCCAAAGAGAGGGGTTGGAATTACCCTTTGATATCATCACCCATTGGATCCACAACCACAGAGCCCAAATGGGGAGGGGGGGCATTGGGGATTCCGTCATGCTTTACCCCCCCCGCCCCCCTCCCCACGTTCTATCCCCCCCAATGTAAGGGGGGGAGTTGGGGTTGGTCTATATCCCCTTCATTAAGGCTATTGGGGCTCCCATCGTTCTTCCCCCCCCCCCCTCCGACCCCCTCCGCACGCCCCATCGGGGCTGGGATGGACTCCCCCCAATATAAGGGGGGGTTTGGGGTGTATCCCCGTCCCTGGGGCCATTGGGGTTCACATCGTGCTTTGCCCCCCCCGACCCCCTCCCCACGTCCCATCGGGGCTGGGATGGACTCCCCCCAATATAAGGGGGGGGTTGGGGTTGGTCTATATCCCCCACCTTGGGGGGTTTGTCCCCCCCGGACCCCATCCCCACCTCCCAGGGACCAGGTTGGACTCCCCCCTATGATGGGGGGGGGGTTTGGGTTGGCTGCGGGTGGGAGAAGCAGCTGAATTCCACATCCCCCCCCCCCCCCCCAATTTCCTTTTAATTACTTCTTTATCGTCTTCCGTCAAGATTTTGGGGGGGTTTTTAACGGGGTAGCGTGGCCGAGCGGTCTAAGGCGCTGGATTAAGGCTCCAGTCTCTTCGGGGGCGTGGGTTCGAATCCCACCGCTGCCAGGAAGATTCTTTTTGGTGCGGGGGGGCAGCCCCAACCCCGGCTGGCTTCACTTTCGCTGCGGTTATTCTACAAAAGCTTTGGTTTTGGGTAGAATTTCTGTCTCTTTTTTTACTTCCAGAACAAGTGGGGGATGGGGAGACTCTAAAAGAGGCAGAGGAGGGGTTTCTGCTCCCTCCTGCCCCCCAAAATAAGGGATAGGGAGACCTAAATGAGACGAAAAAGGGATAGGGAGACCCATAGGAGACCTAAAGGAGCACATAAAAGGGATGGGGAGACTCTAAAAGAGGCATAGGAGGGGTTTCTGCCCTCTCCCCCCCCTTAAAAAAAGGGATAGGGAGACCTAAAGGAGCCCAAAAAAGGGGTATTTCCATCCCAAAAATGGGATGTGGAGACCCAAATCTGCCCCATTCTGTGCTATGACCCTACATCCATCCACCCTCTGTCCCCTCTATGCTACCTCCAGTCCCCAAGGCTTGGTAGGGGACATTGAGAAATGGTCCTTCCCCCAACCCTGGATCCCATTAAACACAACAAGAAAATTCCATGCTTTGTTTTGCTGGTTTTTTGGTCTTTTTCTTGTTAATTTGTGACAATGTTTTTGTTCCATCCTCTTACAGTGTCATAAATACAATACAGGACCATCTTAGGATGCCATTAAAGTAATGGCACAACGAGCACAAACCCCTAAAGATCTTTGGAAGACCCCATTGCGTTGCAGATGAGCTGATGGAGATTCTCACCCCAAAGATTCAGCCTTCCCTTTTCCTTCTATCAGGGGCAGAGGCGGAGGTGAGATCCTCTCCCCACCCAGAAGAAAGGGAAGATACTCTCCCCATAGAAAGAAGCATTTTGGAAGGCATATATGGGATCTTTTTGGACAGCAAGATAGAAAATCACCCGTCCCCCTCCATAATCCAACACCACTCGAATCCTATTAGGATTCCCACTCACTGGAAGGGTGGATGGGGGAGATGTGAAAGCTCGGTAGCCGTTCCTACAGCATCCCATAGCCCAAATCCCATAATCAGGGTGGAAAGTGAGCCAACCCTTTCTGGGCACAGAGCTGCGTGCCACCCCAAGTGCCCAAGTGCCACCAGATATCACTTCTACATCCCAAAAGTGCTGCCCTGAGGTGAAGCCTTGACAGCCCAACACACAGCAGGAGACATCGAAGCGTTGGGGACAAGGGGACACGTCGTGCCCTATATCCATCCATCTCACCCCACGTCGGTCCCGGGACAGGACGAGCCCTGCAGTGGCAGTGGTGGGGTCCAGGGTGACAAATGCTATTGGGGATGGAGAAATAAAATAGGTGAGCATCAGCCTAAAGATGGAACAGCACCTCAAATCTGCTTTGGGATCGGCGATATCTCCGTGTTTTCCAGCTCTGAAAACTCTTGCTGAAATTTATATCCTCAGAAAACCCAAAATGAGCTCAAAACCATCATTTTCCAGATGCTCTGAAGCAGTATTTGGGCTAAAAAAATGACCAAAAGGAAAGCAAAAAGCTTTATTTAAGGACTCACCTTTTCCCTCTTCCTCAGATGTTCCCTCCTCCCTCTCCAGCTCAGATGATAAAAGATCTGGGGACGAACAGAAGGTTGGATGTCATGTTCCACATCTGCTTGCTTCAGTTCCCACCATATTTTTTTATGGATATCTGTGCAGGACGTTATATGGGATCTGTGGGATTTTGTCCTAATAAAACAGATGCTCTTAGGCCTAAAAATGATTGATAGCGTGAGTTAATGCGAACTGTTTCCAACAGCGTATACAACTCCTATTAAAAACAACAAGAAGAAACAAACTTTAGTACAAAACAACTTCTAGGTGGTAGGAATATTATGGACCATAATACCTTGAAATCTCCCCAATGCGTCACAGAGGATTTGATGTTGCTGGGAGATGATACGGAGCCTCTGTTCCACGTCTGTGAAGTTCTCCACCGTCCTTCGGGTTCTGCCCATCTCCCACCTGGATAAAAACCTCATCAGTGCTGGGACTGGTGGTCAGGTTGAGATGTGGGGATCTCTGCTGATGTAGGGATGGCGGATGAGGTGGTTGTCCCCAAAATGTCCCTTTGTCACAAGTTTGGGGGATGCCAACCAGCTCCGTAACAGAATGCGGTCCCTTGGGTAGCCCCAATGGCCATGAGGTCTTCCTCTTGGGCCATAGGGGCTCAAGGGCACTTTCTGATCCCCATGGGACTTCTAACCTTGCCTCAATCACACACAGTTCTCATTTTCATGCCAGAATTCAACCACTGAATGAGGTTGAGGGAGCACATACCTGTCCAGCGTCCTTCTGGCATCCTGGAATTGAAAGAGATGGGAAAAAAAATGGTTCAATCTCCATCCCAGAAGGTTGGGCAAGAAGGGAGAAGGTTTAATGGAATATCTAACCTATAGAAATCCAACCTGTAGGAATCCATGTGTGGGTCGCTTGAGTTTCTCCTCCATCTCGCAGATGAGGATGCTGAGGAGAGAAATGTCCCCCTCCACCTTGGCTTCCTCCTCCTCTTGCCTCCTCAGCACAGCCCTGTCCAGCTCTCCCAGCTGTGCCAGGAGCATCACCTCCTTCTCCTTCAGAAAACAGCGGATCTGACGGAATCCTGACACGATTTTCTGCCTCTCAGCCTCCGTCCGTGTCTGTAGGGTGTGGAAAAACAAGAGTATAGATCTCAAAAAGATCTTCCAGCTTGAAGGCAACAGCTTCTTACCATAAAGTCTTGGCATCGCCTTTCCCCATTCATTTTGAGTTCTAAGAGCTCCTCCTTGTGTTTCTTGAGGTTCTCCAAATAGCTGCAAATCTGCTCCTGGAGGAAGAAAAAACAGGTTGGGGAGGATATTGTGGTGGGAAGAAAGAAGGGAAGAGATGCGATGAGTTGGACATTGCAGAGTAGAAATTTGCAGCAGGGACATGAAGGATAAAACAGGGCCTTAAGGAATAACACGGGGCTGACCCCATCCTCCTGCACTGACTCCTTTATGGGGGCTCCATTGGGATCTCCATCATCCCGTGGTCCATTGGAGAGGAACGTCCGCTTGCGCCACGAGCAGATTTTCTCCTTCTCCCCTTTGTCTCCATCCAGCCCCAAAAGCTTCAGCTTCTCTGCCAGGTGCTCCAAATGGAGTTTTGTATGGAAATTCCCTTTCCTGAGATGGTTTCGGTGGCTGATGCCACCTCCATGACCCACAGAGCTGCTGCATCCATTGCCCATCTGATGCTCTGGGATGGGGTGGTGAGAGCCCTCATCTCCCTTTTCCTTTGCTCCAGGAACAGCAGAGGCCATGGTGGTGTGTTCTCCAATCTCTTGCAGTCCTCCTTCTTTTCCTTGGGGTGAAAATACAGAAGGGTTCAGTGTGGAAGCTGTATTTCTTCCCTAATTCCTTCTAAATGTTGAGTTTTGGGAAGGATGAATCACTCACTTCTTTCTTTATTGGGCTTTAACCAAAATTTAATACCTCTTTTGGGCACCTGGCCTGAAGTTCATCCTACTTAAGGCTCCAACATGCAGTTTGACATCTTAAATTGGTATCTCCAATCTCAGTATGGATAAAGGTGAAGGATCCAATCATCCCATCCAGATTTCAACCCCAAGATCTCAAATTCTGACCTTCCCACCCAGATTTCATCCCCCTAAAAACTTGAATTCTAACCTCGTTCTTGGCACCTTCTCTTTATAATCTGATAGAAGAGAGACCTTGGTGAAGCCTTCCCAAGGGACTGGGAAGCAAATTGCTTTGTAGGAAGAAAGGCAATGGCACAGCCAACAAAACACTCCTTTCCAAGGCCCATTCTGAAGGTGAAAACCACCTTTATATGCCAAATATCCCCCCCAAACAGAACCCAAACCCTCCTGAAGGCACACCCCCCTTGATAACAGCTTGCTCCCTACAGGTGGATCATGGAAAAAAGGGCAAAAAAAACCAATTTTAAAGCTTTTCATAGAACTCTGGGAGAACTCAGAGCAATGTTCCCGATTCCCATAGCCAAAATGGTGCCAAATAGCCCCAAAAAGACACTCACCTTCAGGCAGCAGAATAAGATCCTTGCAGATTTATACAGGCTGTGTAAGCTCAGATGGATCACATGTGGGACAGAGGGAAATATCAGCCCTATTTAAGGAAACATAGAATGTGCTGTCTGGAATCTCCCTGCGGATCGGTGTCTCCATTGTGGAATTTGGCTGGATGAAGCTTTGGGCTTAAAATGCTCCGTCATCATTGGCCATAAGGGAAAATATCCTCAATTTCCAGGAGAGATGGGGGCATTTGCACAGTGCTTGCTTCCTCCAGTCACCATAGCACAACATTCACCAAGCTGCTTTAATTAAACAGCTGAGCAGCTTCTAATCTCCCTAGTTTCTGCTTTGAATTAGGGAGAAATAGGGACACATACGCTATGTCTTCCCCCTTTCTCCTGCTTGGATCGTCTCCTGCCTCCCTTATCCTATCACTAATTATTGCAGTAATGAAACTTCTCAGCCCAATAAGCTGCAGAAAGAGAACTGAAACCCCACAAGGGCTGAGAGCTTTGAGCATTACCCACAGGTGGGGGACATTCACAAAATAGGATCCATCTCAAATAGGATCCATCTCAAATATCCCCTTTTTCAGCAATAGGTGGAGTAGAGACTGTGAAGAAAAGCCTATGAGCTGCAAAGGGGTTGGAGGACCCTGCATAGAACCAGCTGGAAAAAGCAAATGAATTCCCCAGAGAGTCTCAAGTGGTTTATTGTGAGCTGGGAACCACCAGCCAATCCCATAGCGGGCCAAAATGCAAGATTTAATGGTTATTATTTTAAGCAGGTGGCCAAGAACATGCAGAAATCCTATTAAAGTGCAGCAAAAGGTGAAAACCAAAGTTCCCCAAAGCTTGGGGTGGCTTCGGAGATGTCCATAATTGCCTCCTTCCATTGCAGATGGGCCCACAATGATCTCAAGGTTTGACTTCTCCATGGGTTTAGGGCATCCCAGTGCCTTGCTGGAAGCAGAGCTGTAAGTTGTGAGCCACCCCAAACCTTAAAACCATGTAGTGTTATGGGTTTTCACCCCAGAGCATCGTGCCAGCTTGCTCTTGGATGAAGGGTTATCCATTCTCCCATAGGATTCATGCGTTCCCCAAAGTCTCCTGGACTCTGGTTGGAATTGGATCATCTTCTCAAACCAGATCTGAGCCCAATTTAATGTCAGTGGGGGGCCACCTCATGTCATTGGGGCCCACCAGACATCAACAGTTGGCACCCCACATGTCAATGGGGCCCACCTCACATCAATGGGGTGCTACCTCACGTCAATAGGGGCCACCCCATACATCAATGGGGCCCACCAGACATGACACATGGAGGATGTTGACGATGTTGAGGATGAGTTTCCTTTCCTTTGCACAGCAATGGCTGATTGGGAAGAGGGAGAATGAGGTTTTGATGCTGCTTTTCCTGAGTTATTCCACCCCTGGTCTTGATGAGCTGCTGTAAAAGCACCTTCAAGTGATTGTGGGGTTATCGGGGCAGTGAGAGGGAGCCCAGCTCCACCCAGAACCACGGCCGGAGCCGTTCTCCACCGAAGCGGGCCAGAGGAAAAGTGAAGATGGGGATTTGATTCTCCGCATCAAAAAACGCCACCTCGCCCCATTCGTAGTCCAGAGAGATGCGGATCTTTTTAGGAACCCTTGGAAGGTTCAGTGGGGTTGGAGGGGAGGTGAGGGCTCTGTTCTTGAAGCCCCATTGCTGCACAGCCCAGATCCCTTCATCAGGGTTAAAGCTGACGGCTCCTTTCCTCTGTAGGGACTCTCTGCTGACCCCGATGGCGCAGTACTGCCCTTCTGAGAGATCCACCACCCAGCAGTGCCTCCCAGAGGTGAAAGATTCACAACCCAACACACAGGGATCCACATCAAAGCGCTCGGGGCCATCGGGGGATTCCTGAAAGCTGTATTCCCATCTGACGCTCTTTTGGTCTTCGGAGAGGATGAGGCGAGGGTGGGCTGTATCCGGGTCCAGAGTCACGTTTACTATGGAAAAGAAAGAATTAAATCTATTTAACTCAGCTTTCCTTGAGATCTAATAGTGTGGTTTATCTCTGTGCAGCTTAAGGCTTAATAGCTTGACGTTCTACTTCCCCTGTACATAAATAGGGTCTCCAACACCTCCATGCAGGTCCAATATTTTCTACCTATATGTCTGATCTGGTTATTTCTACAATGGAGATATTTAAAGGAGGATTTGAGCTCTTGGATGGGGCCTGCAAGCAGAAACCCAATTAACCCAATGACTTACCCAACTTTTCTTCGCTTCTCCCTAAAAATGCATAATGAGAAGATGGATTATTAACTGTGACGCAGACTTAAATGAAATGTGATACCTAAAGAAGGGAGAAAAGGGAACTTACCATGTTCCTCAAAACATTTTACTAAAAAGAGAAAAAAAGAAGAAATTAGTTTTAATATATATATATTTCCTATTTACTGAGGAAGGTGTGTGGGTGCTCTGGAAAACCATGACCCATTTGTGGGCCTTGATGCTAACAGCCCATCTTATAACTTACATGGGGGTTAATTAACCCATTTTTGGGTTACTTTCTTGATACTGAAAGCCCATCTTTTAACTTACATGGGGTTTAACTGACCATTTGTGGGCTAGTGATGCTAAAAGCCCATCTTTTAACTTACACGGGGGTTAATTGACCCATTCCTGGGTTACTTCCTTGATGCTGAAAGCCCATCTTTTAACTTACGTGGGGGTTAATTGACCATTTGTGGGCTACTTCTTTGATGCTGAAAGCCCATCTTTTAACTTACATGGGGATTAATTGACCATCTGTGGGCTAGTGATGCTAAAAGCCCAACTTTTAACTTATATGGGGGTTAAATGAAAAAATGAACAATTATTTTAAGCTTAAGTCTGGTGGACTTCAAGCTTGATGGAGGCATGAGAAAATTCAATGCTACTTTCCTGGGTAGGCTGTAATTAATCCCATCATATAATTGGGTATGGGGGAGATCTGAAATATCTTCCATTTCAAACCAGCTTGAATTCAAGGTGCCTTCTCATCTTGTGCTGTTCTATGTGTAAATCTCCCAAAAACCCCCAAAATCTCTTCAGAGCCGAAGATGAGGAAGGAGACACTCACTTGCTTTCGCTTTGTAGTGCTCTGAAAAGAGAAATAACAGAAATGGTTATTTTTCTCTTCCCTTTGTGTTATTACTTCCCAAGATTCGGCTCTCAAAGCAAACCCATATTTCTATGCCTTATTATATACAACTCATTATGAAGTATAGTTATAATATATAACAGGTATATTATATATAACTCGTTATGAGTTATAATCACAACTTACCGAGCTCTGCAGTGAGTTCATCTGAAAACATAAGGATGAAATAAAGGATTTCCATTAAGTTTGGCACCAATGTGGTGTTATGGATCTTCCCAACGCACCAAAGTCCACTTCTGGGGGAGAAGTTTGATACTCACCAATTCTTCTCTCTTGTTTTTCTGAAGAAAAGAAGGAGAAAAGTAAGAAAGAATTGTTATATAGGTTTATATACCCATATACCCATGTACAACATGTACAACATGTATTCAAAACAGACTGTAAATTGAGTGTTTTGGTTTTGGGCAGAAAAATACTCACCAACTTCTGCGGAGAGTTCACCTTAAAAGAGAATAAAAACACTGAATTTCATTTTTTTTTTGTAATTAAAGTAAAAGTCATGATTTCACGCACAGGATCCCTGAATGGTGACATTCAATCACTGGGTATTTTTGCCATGGTTAACCAGAAAATAGGATCTAAAGTACATATAGACTATTTACTTGTATTCTATGGATATATCATGAATGGATGTGTTACATCTAATGGCGTATTATGGATTTCAGATATTCTTAGGTACATAAGAGAAGGATCCAAGCCTATAGGAAAACAGAATATGGGACCTAATGCTGTTTTTGGGCACCTGAATCCTCCCCCAGATTCTATCATGAACCAAATCCTAAACAACCCCAGTTGACCCCACAGGGCTCCTTGAAGACACTACAAATACAGGAGGAGATGGACACATACCAATTTTGGCATCACGTTCCTCTGAAAAGGGGGAAAAAGAGAAAAGAAAGGAAAGATCTGTGTATAAAAAAATGAAGAAATTATAATAACTGTGTATCAGTACAAGAGCTCCTGAAGAATTCCCATCCCATCAGCATGTTTATGGGGGATTCCTTCAGCCAAAGGGTTTTCCAGCAATAGAATGGCAATGATGCTTACCCGTCTCCAGATCACTCTCCTCTATGAACATAAAGGGAGGAAAAAAATAAGATCAGAATCCAAATTATCACTTATCCTACTGGAGAGAAGAAGGGAAGGAATCTCACTTACCAACTTCTTGACCCCTTAATTCCTCTAAAGAGAAGAGAACAAGCAAAATGTGAAACACACCATCACCGTTTGTGCCATAGATTATTACATCTCATTGCTATCCCATTCATTTTCCCTGTTATTTACCCCCAAAACCCTTTGTTCCATCCCATTTATCTCTTAAAATACCACGAGGCAAAGCAGGAAAATGAACAAAAAGAATATCCCAAAGTAGTTTTGTGGAAGGAAGGGGAAATAACTCACCGAGCTCTTCTGACAGCTTCCCTTAATAAGGAGAAAACAGAATCAGGTGTCAGCAGTAAATTTGGTCCTTCCAAATTTATTATATAAAATAATAATATATATATATATTATATATATACACATAATATATATATAAAATAATACATATATTATATACATGTGTTCTTCCCAAGGACGCTCAGATGGTCTTAATGGGGGAATTCAATGATACCAAACCCTCTGATATGGGCTGAAACCTTCATAACTGTATTTCTAAAAGAAATCCATCCCCTTTCCCTATTTTTTTCCCCCAAATCATTCAATTCCTCTCCCTTTTCTTCCTCCTCCCCAAACAATTCCATCTCATTTGCTCTTTTTCCCGACAAATAATTCCCCTTTCCCTTCCCCAAATTCCATTCCATTTTTTGTAAATAAATCCCCTCTATTTCACATTTTTCCCCCCAATATTTCCATTCTGTTCCATCTTTTTTGTCCAACCAATTCCATTTATTCCCATTTTTTCTCTAAATAATTCCATTCTGCTCCTCTTTCTTTCGAAGTCATTCCATATCCAACACAAAGCCAACAATGACAGCGCCCACAGCACCCAAACATCCCCAGAAACTGCATTTCTTAGCAAACCAAAGTGCCAACTTACTAATGAGGATGTCCTGTTCTCCTAAAAATTAAACAGAATAACAACAGAATTGAATGAATATCACCATTCCCTCCTATTTTGTGTTATTATTTCTATCATGTTCAGCAGAAAAGAGCCACCCAGTGTGTAAATAAGGAAATAAATAAACATGTTTCTCCTTATTTCCTCATTAAAGACATTTCTCTTTATTTCCTCATCTCTTGTTGTCTCATAAAGGACATTTTTTGGGGGGCAAACACTGAAATCTTGCATTTCCCATTGAAGGATTCACAGCCTTGTGATAAATAAAGGGACTTACGGGCATCGGAATCGCGGTCTTCTGCAAACAGAAGGGAAAAGAAAGGATTCATTTTCAGGAAAAAATAATAATTACACCCTTTCCAAAGCACTTATTTTATCAATATTGTGTTTAATCTCCACTTTTCCACCCCAAAACTGCATTTGTTTTGTTGCTGGATTTACAGATGGAAGGAAGGAAATGCACGTACCGAGCAGCTCAGTGAGGCGCCCTTGAAGCAAAACAGAGAGAAAAAGGAAAAGGGAAGAAAAAAGAACAAAAAAAAGAAGGAAAGAAAAAGAAAAACTAATTAGAAAAGAAATATTAGTCCAAGACAGCACTTTTTCTTAGTTAAAAACAGCACTTTTTAACACCAGTGATAGAGAAATAAAGGACTGAGATACAGATTTTGTTGGGCTGAACCCAAAACAAAGTGTTGACATCACCATTCAGGTTCCCACACGTTTAATGACAGATTCTTGAGGGAAAAAATTCAATTTTCATGACTTTTCCCCCTTTTCATTCAGTTTTTCATCAAGGAAGTGAAACTGTTTCCTTCCAGCCCCAAAATGGCCCTTTTTTTCCAATAGGAAATGCTCTATTCAGTATGCAAGATTTAAAATACTCCTCGTTTAGTTTAAGTGAAAAAAAAAAGCCAAACCCTCAAATAATAGAGCTTATTTGTTAAATTACAGAGATTTTCCATCATAAAAATAGAGAAAATAACACTCACTTATCTCTGCTTCGTATTCCCCTGGAAGGAAATAAAAGGACAAAGAAATAGGGATACTGCTTTTGTACCCACGTTGCATCATTGTGTTACTATTCATCCTAAGATTCTTATTTTATTCTTATTACTCCCATTGTTACCTTCTGTTTTGAAATATCGCTAATGTCAAATAAATATAGTAGAAAATATGTTAAAATCCATGTTGTGGGGATGAAGCCCAGTACAGCTTTGGGGTGGCACTTACTGATTTTCAGATCACGTTCCTCTGTAAATAAGAGAGAAATAAAGAGAGATTAGAGCCCAACTGTGCTCTGTCCTCAGTGCAGACATTCAGGTTCATTTTGAGGTGTCTTTTTGGCTCAAAATCTGTGTTTTTGGGTCTATTTATTCACTTGAGCCTTTGCTTTGAAATGTCAGTCAAATGGAAATTCCCCCGTCCCATTCAAAACTTCAAAAATGTAAAGGAAAACAACCCAAAACCAACCCAACTGTGCCAAAGGGAAGAGGAAGGGAAGAGGAAGGGAGGAGGAAGGAAGGAAGAGGAAGAAAAAAGGAAAGACAGAGGAAGGAAAGAGAGGAAGGAAGAGGAAGGAAGAGGAAGGAAAGAGGAAGGGAAGGGGAAGGGAAGGGGAAGGAAAGGGGAAAGAGGAAGGAAAGAGGAAGGGAAGGGGAAGGAAAGGGGAAAGAAAAAGGAAGGAAAGAGGAAGGAAAGAGAGGAAGGGAAGAGGAAGGAAGGAGGAAGGAAGATGAAGGAAGAGGAAGGAAAGGAGAAGGGAAGGGGAAGGAAAGAGGAAGGAAAGAGGAAGGAAAACAAGGAAAGATAGGAAGGAAAGAGGAAAGAAGAGGAAGGGAAGGGGAAGGGAAGAAGAAGGGAAGAGAATGGGAAGAGGAAGGGAAGAGGAAGGAGAAAAAAAAAGCCATACAAAAAATCCCCCCAAAAAAGAAAAATATGGGAACAAACCCAAGGAGGGAAATTCCTTACCGAGTTCTGCTGCGTGTTTCCCTTAAAATAAAGAGAAATGTGAATTAAATGATATGGATCTTTTTCTGGTGACATCGCTGACCAATGCAAACACATCCAGATTAATCAATATTATGAAGAATACTATAAATTCATAAATATTATGAGGAATATTATGAAGATATTATAAATTCATAAATATTATGAAGAATATTAAGAATATATATCAGCTCTAGAATTAAAACAGGTTTTTGGTGGTTTCAGCACATTGAAGCATCAAAACAACATTATTAGGTTTAACTCTTAACAGGGAAAATTAAAGGCACTTACGAAGTTTTCTATCGTAGTCCCCTAAAAATAGGCAGAAATAAGGGATTATTATATATCTGATGAACCATTTTTTGCGTAAATTGATAGGAAAGAGACTTACCAACTTCTGCAGTGAGTTCCCCTTAAAAGAGAGATGGAAAAAAAAATGTTATTTCCAGGTTTAGCCTTTTTTTTCTGTTAATTCATTGACAATCAGTGGCGATTTATGAGTTATTTGATAACAACTTCACATTGGACAGAGGCATTTTTAATGCATTTTTTCCTTTTAAATGATGGAAGCAAATGCCTCACATACCTATTTTGGTGTGACGCTCTCCTATAGGAAGAAAAAAGCCATTGGGGGTTATTTGTCATCGTTTTTACTTTCCACATTTAAACCTTTTTACAATTAATTTGGTGATGAAGGTGATTTTGCTTTGATAGGGTCTGTAGCTCCAATTATTTGGTGTTAATCTGGGGGTTTTCATCTTCTTCTGCCTTTAGGATTTAGTTAGTTTATAATCAGGTCAATGAAACACGTGGAAAAAGGCAGAAATAAGTAAATGTATAATAATAATAATATAATGTATATGTATTATAATATATATAACATAAATTATCACATTATTTTATTATATATATATTATATATATATATATTAAATTATACTATTATATTACATTATACACATATACATATATTATACATATTATATACATATATAATATAAAATATTATATATAATATATACTGTACATTATATATATTACATATTATATGATTATTATATACTAGATACTATATATATTATTATATATTACATATGTGTATGTATCATATATTATAAATAATACATATAGTATAGAGTATATAATAATCATATATGTAATGTAATATATGATATGTTATTATATGTATTATATGTTATACGTTATATGTTTTATATATATAAAAATATATTAAAAATACATATATTATGTAATAATATAATATATATTATGTATTATACCCCATCCAATAATAACAGTTAATATAAAAATATACATAGGCAGACATCGATGTACAATAAAAACAATTAACAAAGTGCTACAACAATATGTATAGACAGCAATAATAATACTGATACATAATACTACTAATAAATAATAATTAAGAAACACACTAAAAGGAAACGGACTTACCAAGTTCCACTGTAAATAGCCCTGAGGGTGGAAAATACCGTCAAATTCCATTTTATTACTGAAATACCCCTGAGATTTTCCTTCCAACCCCTCAAAATCTGGCTCAACTTTCCCCCATATCTTCGAGAGACCCCAATTTTATTGGAATTAAGGAATTCCGGCCTCATTTTAGTGCCGAAACAGCAGAAAATGACCCAAGTTGGAGGTACCCCCACATAGAGCATCACTTACTGATCGTTGCGTCGCACTTTGCTATAAAAAATAAGAAGAAAAATGAGTAAAAGGAGAATTTGATCAGTTTTCGGATTATTCTAGCGCAAAGCTGACCTCAGTTAATTGCTTTACTTCCATCCATCCATAAATAATTTCATGTATTATATGGGAATGGGGGAAAAAATGGCTTACCGAGTTCAGATGTCAGTTTGCCTAAAAAAGGGAGAAATTGAAGTTAATTTTAAATCAGATCCCTTCATTTCCTTCATGGGGACATCAGAAATCAATAGGGAGATCTATTCTATATTAAATATATCTCCTGATTCACACACAGGGCAGGTAATGGTAATAAGGTCAATGGGCATTATAGCACAATACGCCATAGCAATATATAGCGTAATAAAACAGGATAGGAAATGGGGAAGAAAACCACTGATTCAGGCAATACACCCATTTAGGAGCAATGTAAGGGGTTAGGTGGAAAAACTCAAAGTTTGGGGAAAAAAGGAGAGGTTTTAGGGGCACGCTGAGGAAAATCCACGTCTTCAATCAGATTTTAATCAGGAATAAAATGGCACTCACGGAGCTTTGAGTCGCGGTCCCCTAAATAGGGCAAAAAAGAAGGAAAAAGGGTTAAAATCTATATTTTTTACACAGCCCTCCTGCCCCAAGACAACAGCTCTGCTCACTGCAGTGCTCATTTTGCCCATTTCCCCCAATTTTATTTGATTAGAAATGAATGTGAGTTCCCATTTTTAAGGGCTTTCAGCCCAAAACCGCATAGGGATTTAACGGCGCCACTCACTCACCCAGCAATGAAGTCAGTCTGCCTATCAAATAGGGGGAAAAAAAGGATAATTTTAATTAAAACAGAAAAAAAAAAAAAAGGAAGTCTAAGAAAACAAAGAAACGGTTCAGATTGGGGAAGAAAAGGACTTACGTATTTCTGCTGATAGTTTGGCTGCAAAGAGGAAAAATCAACAGGATTAATGACTTTTATCAGTCATCTCTCCCCCAAATAAAAGGGTTTTGGCCCCAAAAAAGTGACACTCACTGATTTTCCTATCGCGTTCCTCTGGGAAAAGAAGAGAAAGAAGACAAATAATATTAAACCTTCTCTTTTCTTTCACCCATTGGCCCCAACACACTCAGATCACTGCTTTTATTTTTAACTTCTCAGTCTATAAAAGCTCAAAAAACAAAGTTGTTTTGTTTTTTGTTTTTTTGTGGTTTTTTTTTTTTTTTTTTGCAGACCAGAAGTTCATTTTCCACAGGAAACGTCCAAATATTCTTAAATAGTCTTAAAAATACCCCAAATCTTCTTAAATATGGGGGAGGAAAAACATCTCCACTCACTGAGCTTTGTGTCAACGTCACCTGAAAGCAAAGAGAGAAAATAAATGGAGAAATGCAGAGCAACCCAAACCCAACCAAAAATGTCATTTCTCGCCTCCTTTCTCTATACTTTTTGCACTTCTAAATATTTTACCCATTTCTTGCATTTCTTTTTCCCATTTTTGAGCTTTATTCCCAATTCTTCTTATTGGTATTTTAAAAACAAAGCTTATTGAGGACTTATCTTCTTTCATTCACCCTCTCTTCAAGCAGAGGAAACCCCAAACCCTTCACACATATGCATATGTATGCAAATATATGCAAATACACACAAACATACACAAATACACACGAATATACACATATATATGAATCAATGAGCACATATATAGCAATTAACGAGTACATATATAGCAATTAATGAGCACACACATAGGAATGATTATATGCATATACACACTTTCATATGCATAGTTTCCTATTTCACACCCAGCAATATTGAAGAATTAAGGATAATTTAAAGGAAATAAACCTTACCAAGATCTGATGTGAGCTTCCCTTAAAACAAAGAAATAGATTAACATTAGTTTCAATTATAAGGCATAATAAAATGCATTACCTTATTCCCCCCCAAGCATGAACCCAGCACATCCAATGAATTAAATGGAAGGAAAATGGCACTTACTGATTTTCCTATCGCGTTCCTCTGGAAGAGAAAATAAAAGGAAACACTGTCAGAATTCCCTTGTGCTCACGATGGAACCACCTTCCAATTTGTCATTGCAGTTTGGAATGGTTGGACCCTCCTTCCAGCCCAGGTTGGGTTACACGTGTGTGTGTTCATGGGAGGAATAAGTATTTTTCCTCCTTAAAAAACCCAACAGTGAAACAAAGCAGAAAGGAAAGGAAGGCACTCACCAAGCTCTGCAGTCAGATTGTCTTTAGAAAGAGAAAGAAAGAACCATTCTCATGAGCTTCACCCTCCCTTGGATCAGAACACGGCACCATTCTACACCCAACACCCGCCCCTCCTGCAATCTCTCTGCTCTTTCTGTGCCATTTTGTTGGTTTTTACCCCCATAAATCATGTGAAAAGAGGGAGAAAAACCCCATGGGAACCAACTCAAGCTGCATAAAACCGTTTGATGGGAGGCACAAATAGGAGTGTATGACCACACATGACTTACCGATCTCAGCCGCGAGTTCCCCTTAAAACAGAGAAATACATCAGAATACACATTAAAAGGGCTAGATTTGCTGGATGTTGTTCTCTGGCCAACCCTGAGCCCTCCCATGGAGGACACTCACCATCTTCTGTGTCACATTCCTCTGAAAACAACAGAGAAATGGACATGGGTTAATCCTGGGAGCTCTCAAGGAGTGAAAAGAACCCCCCAAATACCCCAAACCTTGGCCCTCCTCCTTCAGTTCTGTGTCCTGATTCCATATAGGTATCAAATGTGGATAAACTGAAGGGCTGAAGGGCTTATTCCAATCCCCATTATTACATAGAGGGGCATCTTTCCACCTTGATAAGAACCCCAAAGCACTCACCAAGCTCTGTGTCGCTCTCTTCTAAATGGAATAAGAGAAAAGCACACACACGTTGGTCATCACTGATGGTAAAGGTGTAGAAACGCACGTTCAGATTGAGGATAATAAGCAACTTACCAAAATCTTCCGTTAGCTTCCCTTAAAACAGAGGAATTCATGTTAATTCGGGCCCTCCACACCCATATCTTACAATGAAGGAGGAGGAAAAAAGGGCACTCACTGATTTTGGCGTCCCATTCTTCTAAAAGAGAGACAGAGAGAACACTCAGCCCTACACCCTTGTATTTGGGTGATGCAGAAGTCACCTCCAGAGGCACTTCTGCACTAATTCAATGTTTTTCTATTGAAAACAACAGCCCCAAAATCGCACTGTTTATGAGTTTATTTCATGTGGGCTTGGTTTTCATGTGTTTAAAATAGGGGGCAGTAAAAATGCAAGGGAAGAATAAAGGAAATGGGTATCAGCGGGGGGTACATCCATCCAGTTCTATACACAGAAAGGGAGTTTTTGATGGTAAAAGGAAGAGAATCACTCACCAAGATCCGCGTTCCTCTTCCCTGAATAAGAAAAAATATGGGAAAAATGGGGAAAAGAACCATATCTGGAACACTGCTTTGCTGATAAATACCACTTTCTGAGCTCTACCTGATGCCATCATCACGTCCTCTTCCCAATTAAACCACTTCCAAATGCCTGCCTGATGGGAGAAGAAGAGAAGTCATTAAGAGATCACAATTAAGGACAAACAGATCTGGAATCTCCCACCTTCCTGATGCCCAGAACACATTTGCTCATAGGAATAAATGGGATAAGGGTATAAATATTTGGGGTCACTGATGATTTATGTTGCTTTTCTCAGTTCATCAACTTGGTCTACATTGGGAGGACTGGTGAAATTGAGGATGAGATGATTTATAACTGAATAAAAGGAATCTGCTGACCCCTAAAGGGGCACATAAATAGCCCAGCCCTCAGGTATCTCTGTTAGTTGCCCACAGCACCATGAACTCCTCCCTATCCCACATGCAAACCACACCAGGAAGTTGTTACGAGTTCATCCCTACGTTCATAACAGCATCAATGTCCTAAAAGCACTAGAAATTCCTATTTGTTACAGCAGTGGAGGTGAGAAAGCTTTAAAAAAGCAAAAAGCCCATAGGAAATGCAGAAATCTTGATGAGAAAAAGCAACAAATCGCACAGGAAAGGCAACAGATCTCATAGGAAACATCAATCCCTTTTTGTCTGCTGTCTTCTACCCCTGTCGATCCTATTGGGGTCTCAATCAGATAAATGCTGTTATGAGAACCTAAATTAGTGCCAAGAAAGCAAAGGAAGCAGCCCCAATGTTTACTGTGTTGTATTTTCCTAAGGGAAAAATAACACAGAAGGACTCTTTAAACCTTCGCCTGCTTTCCAGTACTGTCAGATTCAGGTGCATGATCCTAAAAGGTTGTTTTGCTCCATGCTACCGCAAACGGATCACGTTTCTCCTGTATATCCAAGATCCCATAGAGCCAATAGGATCCCCCCAAATCCTGAGCTGTGGGAAGAAAGAGAAAGTCTTACCCCAGACCTGCACCGTAATCACGTTGCGGTTGCTTCGCTCCTTGGTGCTGTGATGGTCACGTCTGTTGGGGGGCTGGAGATTTTTGGCAGCTCCCAGTTTGTCCCAGGACTTCAGGAAATAGGTATTTAGGATTGCTGGAGGGTTTACGTGTCCGTAGGGAGCTGGAAGGATCATTGTAGACACAACAGCTGTGCTGGCAGAAGAGGGACGTTCCCAGAGCCTAATTATAGCCAAGCTAAATGCTGAGGATGGAAGGAGGGCTGGGGGAGGGATGGGGATCCCTATATAGACAGCAACAGGTTTCTGCAGAGAGGGGTAGAAATGGAGGGTTGACTTGGTCGCCTCTCTGCTAACGGCCATAGGTTGGTTGGTGGATGTGGTTTGTGAGTAGACCCCAATTCCAAATGGGGCAGCATTGGTTTCTGGGCACCAGTGGGGCAGCAGCCACTCCTGGCCCCAAATAACGTGGCAGCATCACTTAGCATCGTCCTAAAATAAAGACATATGAGATGAGCTCGTGTCTTCTCCCTTCTGCCCCTATCTCATCAGAGGGGACCTCTTCCCATACCCACAATTTCTCATCATTTGGGATTATTTCATCCTCCCAGCTTCCTTTTATCAGCCAAACAAGCATGAAAATGCAGAGCACTCCCAGAGATAAACTCCTATTCCTTCATGGTTGTTTCTTTTAGCTGCTGATCAACATGAGATGATATGAAGTTCATAAAAGATGTCTAAAATTGCTGATCTCACTCTGAATGAAGTCACGGTGCGATCTTTGTTAATGAATTGCTGCCTCAGAAATAAAGAATGAAGGATGTGTTCAATATAGCAATTTCAGAAGGGATTTAACAACCTCCAAACCCAAAAAGGGGATGGGTGGATGGAGAAGGGCTTTGTTATGGTGATAGAAAGGGTGTAGACGGGTTTTCCCTTGGAATTATGTGGCCATTGGCTCCAATTTGAGCTCTTCATGTCACTCGGAGCTTTAGGAACGCGAATCCTCTCGCTGTGATCCAACCAGAAAACCCTGGAAGAGATTCCTTCATCCCTGGAGAGCTGACGTTCACCTTTGCCATTTGAGCTCTCCATATCTGGAACGTCAGGAGTGAAACCTAAGACTCTTGAGCTCACAGGGGCCGTAAAAACCACATCGCGGCGTCCAACAAATGGCTCCTTACCTACGGGGTCATCCAAGTTAATCATTTCCATTATGGTTTCTTGCTGAGTCATGCCTATTTTGGGGTAATTTTCTGCGTTTTGAGGCATGTTGGCACTTTCCATTGCAGTTCTTGCTAAGCCATGCCTATTTGGGGGCAATTTTCTGCATTTTGAGGCATGTTGGTAATTCCTATTGCAGTTCTTGCTGATTCATGACTATTTTGGGACAATTTTCTGCGTTTTAAGGCATGTTGGCACTTCAAGATGTGTTATATCTGGCTCTGGAAGCATCTCTTGGCTTCAAGATGTGTTATTTCTGGTTCTGGAAGCATATTTTGGCTGGATGATGCCAAAAAACTGAATCAAAATTAAAAGCTTTAATTTAGTTAAATTTAATTTAATTAAAAGGCTTTAAAAGGGCTAAAACTGAATTCTTTCCTGCTTCAGGGATTTCTCTGTGCAAATGGGGATAAAAAAAACGTAATGTTAGGGGATAAAAAATGTTAGGGGATAAAATCAAGGTGAAAAGGCAAAACTGCCTATTGGGGAAAAGAAAAAGAGGATTAAATAACAACAAATGTGAAATAAAATGCTCTACCCACACATCGTATCCCTGCAGAGGCAGATAAAAGCTTCCCCTGATCGCCTCTAAAGCCCGTTCGCCGCCATCTTGCGGCCGCCATCTTGCGGCCGCCATCTTGTCTCCACCCACCCGGTGTCTACTTCCGCTTCCGCCGGAAGTTCCCGCCCTCTTTCTCTCTCCGCGCTGGCGGCCATTACGGGTGGCTGAAGCGGGACCGGGCCGGGCCCTTTGATTGAATCCGCCGCCATCCTCCCTTCCTACCGCCGCCATGACGGAACAGATGACTCTACGGGGTACCCTGAAGGGCCACAATGGGTGGGTGACGCAGATCGCCACCACTCCGCAGTTCCCGGACATGATACTCTCCGCTTCGCGGGGTGAGGGCCGCGATTGAAGGGGTTCGGGCCTAGTCTGAGGTGGGGAATAGGGGAGGGGGGGAGGGGAGGAACTATGGGGTCTATGGGGGGGAGAGTGATGGGGGGAGGTCATTAGTGGTAGGGGAGGGGAAGAATGGGGGGGAAAGGGGGAAATGGAGGGGGAATAGAGGAGACCATCAGTGGTAGAGGAGGGGGGAGAGGGTGGGGGGAGGAACTATGGGGTCTATGGGGGGAGTGATGGGTGGAGATCATTAGTGGTAGAGAAAGGGGCAGAGAGGGAAGCATAGTTGGGATAGGGGGAGATGGAAGGGGGATAGGGGAAGACCATCAGTGGTAGAGGAGGGGGGCAGAGGGGGAAGTATAGGGGGGAATGGGGTTGATGGAGGGGAGAAAGGGGGAGACCAGTGGTAGAGGAGAGAGAAGCATGGAGAGGAAAGGGGGAGATGGAGGGAGGATAGGGGGAGACCATCAGTGGTTGGGTAGAGGGAAGTATGGGGGAGATAAGGGGAAATGGAGGGGGGATAGAGGGAGACCATCAGTGGTAGAGGAAGGGGGTAGAGAGGGAAGCATGGGGAGGAAAGGGGGAGATGGAAGGGAGAAAGGGGGGATAGGGGGAGACCATCGGTGGTAGAGGATGGGGGTAGTGAGGGAAGCATGGGGGAGATGGAGGGGAGGAAGGGGGGATGGGGGAGACCATCAGTGGTAGAGGAGAGGGACAGAGAGGGAAACGGGGGGGGTAAAGGGGGACATGGAGGGGAGATAGAAAGGGGGGATGGGGGAGACCATCAGTGGTAGAGGAGGGGGGCAGAGACGGAAGCATGGGGGGGAAAGGGGGAGATGGAGGGGGGATAGGGGGAGACCATCGGTGGTAGAGGAGGGGAAGAATGGGAGGGAAAGGGGGAGATGGAGTGGAGAGGGAAAGGGGGGATAGGGGGAGACCATCAGTGGTAGAGAAGGGGGCAGAGAGGGAAGCATGGGGGGGAAAGGGGGGATAGGGGGAGGCCATCAGTGGTTGGGTAGAGGGAAGTATAGGGGAGATGGAGGGGGGATAGAGGGAGACCATCAGTGGTAGAGGAGGGGGGTAGAGAGGGAACATGGGGCGGAAATGGGGGGGATAGGGGGAGACCGTCAGTGGTAGAGGAGGGGGGTAGAGAGGGAAGCATGGGGGGGGTGGGGGGAGATGGAGGGGGGATAGGGGAGACCACCAGTGCTAGAGGAGGGGGGAGAGAGGGAAGCATAAGGGGGATGGGGGATAGGGGGAGATGGAAGGGAGAAAAGGGGGATAGGGAAAGACCATCGGTGGTAGAGAAGGGGGCAGAGAGGGAAGCATAAGGGGGATAGGGGGATAGGGGGAGATGGAAGGGAGAAGGGGGATAGGGGGAGACCATCGGTGGTAGGGGAGGGGGGCAGAGAAGGAAGCATGGGGGTGAAAAGGGGGAGATGGAGGAGGGATAGGGGGGATGGGGGGAGACCATGAGTGGTGGAGGAAGGGGAAGAATGGGGGGGAAAGGGGGAGATGGAGGGGAGAAAGAGGGGATAGAGGGAGTCCATGAGTGGTGGAGGAAGGGGGCAGAAAGGGAAGTATGTGGGGGGAAAAGGGGGAGGTGGAGGGGGGATAGAGGGAGATTATCAGTGGTAGAGGAGGGGGGCAGAGAGAGAAGCATGGGGGGGATAGGGGGAGATGGAGGGGGGGTAGAGGGAGACCATCAGTGGTAGAGGAGGGGGCATGGGGGGGGGGAAGAGGGAGGGGAAAGGGGGGATAGGGGGAGAACAGCAGTGGTTGGGGGTGGGAGAGGGTGGGGGGTGGAACTGTGGGGCCTATGGAGGGGAGAGTGATAGGGGGAAAGCATCAGTGGTAGAGGTGGGGGGAGACAGGGAAGCTTGGGGAGGGGGGGGGGAATGGAGAGATGGAGGGGAGACCATCAGTGGTAGAGGAGAGGGGCAGAGAGGGAACATGGGGGGTAAAGGGGGAGATGGAGGGGAGAGATAAAGGGGAGGGATAGGGGGAGACCATCAGTGGTGGAGGAAGGGGACAGAAAGGGAAGCATGGGGGGGATAGGGGGAGACCATCAGTGGTAGAGGGGCAGAGAGGGAACCATAAGGGGGGGAAAGGGGGGAGATGGGGGTGCAGGGTGGGGAGATCCCTGTGCATGAGGATATGGGGAGGGTGTTGGGCTGAGAGGAAAGGGGTGCAGTGCCTCTGTGTTACCCCCATGTTGCTATTGGGGAATTAAAGCCCGGTGAGGACAGGAATATGAGAAGGGATGGAGCTGAAGGTGCTGCCTTTTAACTCCCCTTTCCCAGACAAAACCATCATCATGTGGAAGCTGACCCGAGATGAGACCAACTATGGGATCCCGCAGCGCGCCCTGCGCGGCCATTCGCACTTTGTCAGCGACGTGGTCATCTCCTCTGATGGGCAGTTTGCACTGTCGGGTTCCTGGGATGGCACCTTGAGGCTGTGGGACCTCACCACGTGAGTCTTGGGGACAAAAAGGGCTTTGGGATGGGGGGGTTTGGGGCAGAGCTGGGCTCTGTGCTTTGTTTGGGTGTTGGGGTATGTGGTACAGGGTGAAAATGAGGTGATTATGTCTCAGGTTTGGAGATAAATCCTGTTGGGAGGGAGAACCAAAGTGATTCCTCCTTCAGCTCATTCTCCCAGTGATTATATCAGACACAACCTGCTGATCCTCCGGGATCTGAGGACACGTCCTGCAATTATGATGGGAGAGAAAAGCAGGTGGAGCAGCAGAGGGGGATTTGGTTCTTCCTTTACAATCACTGTGGGGTATAGACAGGAGAACAAGCAAGCTTTTCCTTCAGTGTGATTATGGGGTACAGAGTTTGGGGTGAGGTTGGAGCACCTTCATCTCCTTGACTGTGATTGTGGGGATACCGAAGGAGAAGAAAGGAAGCAGAGCTACCCCAACCCTCCATAAGGGTTCAGCATTTACACTGCTGCGTGTCCACAGAAGCTTGAGTTTTATATCCTTAAAACTCATGATTATTCCAATCCTGGATCTAAAGCTTTGGCAGCCTTTAATTCCCCTTTGGAAAGAGGAAACACCCCTCCTCATCCACATGGAAGGCACAGATTGCTCCATTCAATCTTACTTTCCCCTTCTATCAGTTGAGTTCATTAAGTCACAGCACAATCTCAATTTAAGGGAGGGTTAATTAAGTTAATTATGGTTTTCTGAGCTTTGTCCCTCCTGTTTTTAACCCTCCTGTTGTCCCTACAGAGGAACCACCACCCGCCGCTTTGTTGGCCACACTAAGGATGTACTGAGCGTCGCCTTCTCCTCCGACAACCGTCAGATCGTTTCGGGCTCCAGGGATAAAACCATCAAACTCTGGAACACTTTGGGTGTCTGCAAATACACGGTGCAGGTGAGACAACAGATCTGAGCTTCCACATTATGAGAATCAACCTCTTTCTATTCATTCCTGAGTCTCTATTCCCACATTTCTCTTTGCTTTGTTGCTTTTGATCCATAATCCACACCTCCCAGCTCCATCCTAATGATTATAAGTGACACAGTGTCTGCTGACCTCTGTTTTTTAGGGGGGGGTTGAGGACACGTCCTGCAATTATGAGGGGCTCAGGGAGCAGTGGGATGTAGCAGCTCGGAATGGGGATGCTTTTCATTGCTCTCAACCCAACACTGTTCTCTCCTTAGGACGAGAGCCACTCTGAGTGGGTTTCCTGCGTGCGCTTCTCCCCCAACAGCAGCAACCCCATCATTGTGTCCTGTGGTTGGGACAAGCTGGTGAAGGTAAGGTGAGAAGAGCAGCTCCTCTGGGGTCTGCAATGTTCTGGATAGGATTTGAGCGGTGATAATTAAAGGGTTTGGTTTTTTTTCCTCCCCCATATATCTGACCCTGTCACATTTATCCTCATCTAGGTTTGGAACTTGGCTAACTGCAAGCTGAAGACAAACCACATCGGTCACACGGGATATCTGAACACAGTGACTGTCTCTCCTGACGGCTCCCTCTGTGCTTCTGGAGGCAAGGTAAACCCTAAGGGAAAGCAGAGGCTGAATTGAAGCCTATTTTGGTGTCCTCACAGCTCAGTGCTGTTCCTGTGACCATCATCTCAGTCACAAATTGATGCTGTTTCCAAGCTGGAAGGTTTTAGGATGGGCAACTGGAACAAAGCCACAGGTTTGATGATTACCTTTGATTTCTTTTTGCTGCCTGCCCCCAGGATGGCCAGGCCATGCTGTGGGACCTGAATGAAGGCAAGCACCTGTACACCCTGGATGGAGGGGACATCATCAACGCGTTGTGCTTCAGCCCCAACCGCTACTGGCTCTGTGCTGCCACCGGCCCCAGCATCAAGATCTGGGTATGTGACATCCCCATTTCCCCCCTCCCAAAGAATCATCCTTCTTATCCCATGGCTTTGGAGGCAGTGTTGTGGTCAAAATCCTCACCCTGCCACACAGATCTCTTGGTTCGGAGCCCTTTTGGTTGTATGGGATGGGTCACACTGGTGGCACCATCATCCCCTGCACATTGGAGGGTGGTGTGGGGCACAACCACCACTCTGCTGTGATGAAACTTCAATGCCATCTGACTGCATCCCCGTGCGGAAACACAGAGGCTGTTTCTGAGCACCCTGAGCCCATTCTGAGTTAGAAGGGTTTGGTTTGGCTACAACAATATCCCTGCAGGATCTCACTCTCTCTTCTGTCCCACACAGGACCTGGAAGGCAAAATCATCGTGGATGAGCTGAAGCAGGAGGTGATCAGCACCAGCAGCAAAGCTGAGCCTCCCCAGTGCACCTCTCTGGCGTGGTCTGCAGATGGGCAGGTAGAAACATCTCCTTGCTCTGTTCACTGCTCCTCCAGCACCTCTGCTTTGGGGAGCTGCCTTCTGAGCTCTTTATATTAATACCCTAAGGGCTGATTTCTATCTTTTCACCATCCAATTTCTCCATTTCTCTCCTCAGACTCTGTTTGCTGGCTACACAGATAACCTCGTCCGAGTGTGGCAAGTCACCATTGGAACCAGATGAGGACGTGGTAACAACACACAGATTTTATGCACAAAACTCAATAAAAAAGAGCACTCTCTTGAGCTCATGGCTGCCTTATGTCCCATTCTGGACTTGCCCCTGCTGTGCCCACAACTTTAAAGATGGGGACATCAGTGCTCTCCTCCCATGTGTGGAAGAAGGGACCTGAGCCCTTTCAGTGATAGCAGCCCACAGTGAGTGCACACAACAGAGCCATGGCCAGATAGAAAACGACCACCACCACCACAAATAGAGGCACTAAAGATGCTGGGAGTGCAGGAGAGGTGATAACAGAGCTTGGTTCACCCAGCAGTCTCCATGCCTTCTCATGCTGCTGAAGGGAAGCAGCCCAATCCAAATTACTGCTTGTTAAGATGAACGATACAAGGCTTAAGTCAGGATGTGAAGTTAACAACGCAAGGCTTAAGTCACATTTTAACAGCAGGAGTTAACAGCAAAATGAAGGGGGCTGCACCCCATCTCCTGCCCTCTGCAGGCTCTCAATAAGCGAGAGGCTCAGCTTTAAAACTTTTATTCTTTATTATTATTATTATTCTTTATTATTATTATTTCTCAACATTTCAAAAAACTAGATCTCCATTTAATTCTTATTTTAGCCAAAAATATTTTGAACTAGCTCTGTAACGCCAACAGGAAAAAAAAAAATTAATAATAATAATACCAATCCACCAACAAAAAAAAAAGAAGTAAAACACAACTGGGTGCGATCAGAGTCTCTCCGGTGGGACAGGATTCAGCTGGAAACTCAACAAGCAGCTGAAAAAAGGGAAGAGAAAATAAATATCCCCACCTCAGAGAGCTCCTTAAGCTGCGAGGGGAAACCAGGCTGCTTCCCACTCTGAGTGGCCTCAGGGGTGGAAGTTGCCTGGTTGGTTTCTTTTTTTGCACCCTCCCTGGCCTACGTGGCCCTAAATAAAGTGCCAGGCCCACAAGAAATGGTTGGCGAGGGAATGATGGGGCAGGGGGAGAGCTGGAGACCCCAACCACAGAGGGGGGAAGAAGAGCAAAAGGGGAAGGTGGGCAAGCAGCAAAGTAGGAAGGTTTGAGGTCCAAGTGGTGGCTGGGTGGGAGGTGGGCAGAAGGTGATGCCCCAAAACTGGAAAATAAAGAAATGAGGCTCCTTGGTGCATCTGAGTGACTTTGAGAAAGCGATGTCCAATAGGGCACAACGTACAGAGCCCAGCATCCTCAACTCGAGCTCTGTATCCAGAGAGCAAACAACGCAAAGCTCGACCACAGGCTTTAAATAAAACAGGGCAGAGCGCATTGAAAAGCTGCTGCGAGGACTGGGAAAGGCAAGAGGGGAGCCCATAGCACCAAGAGCTGAAGGGAAAACCTCCAGCAAGGAGATTGGATCCCTTCTGCAAACCAAACCACAGCCTGGGATCGTGACCCCATCGAAGAGCTGGGATGAGGACAGGAGAAAGGAGGGAAGAGGCCTTGTGAGCAAGCAGGTGCGAGACAACAAGTGCAGCTGTTGGGTCCCAAAGTGAGACCCAAAAGATGAGGCAGGGGGGGCAAAAAAAACAAAAAGGGGGAGAAAAGATGAAATCAGAAGCTGGAGGGTCATCAGGTGCAGATTTTGATACGAGTGCCCTTAGCCAGGATTCGGAAGAAGGGGAAGATGCGCTCACGGAAGGAAGCGTTGAAGGTGTGGATGTGGGTCATGCTCTCAGCGTTGTAGAAGCAAAGCTGACCCCGTTCATAGTCCAAGTAGACACCGAAGCGCCTGGGTCGCTCGCTGGGTGACAAAGCCGTCTGCTCCGTGGCCGTCAACGCTTGGTACTTCTTCCCATTAGTGCCAACGCACCAGATCTCCCTTTTTGGATGAGGCCCCATGGGTTTTTCTTTACGTCGAGCCGTCTCACGTGCAGCCCCGACCGCCCAACCTTTGCGACCCCCGACTTCTACCTCCCAATAGTGACGACCTGTGGTGAAACCCTGGGATCCCAGGACGCAATAATCGGAGTCGAAACGTTTGGGGTTGTCGGGGAGTTCCTGACGTCGCTCTGCCAGCTTCACGCTGCGACGGTCCAGGGAGAGGCTGAGGCGAGGGTGAGCGGTGTCAGGATCCAGTGTGATGTCAGCTGGAAGGAAGGGCACATAAAGAGGTTGGTTTGGGGATCATCTAATGCCTTTTTTATCCCCCCACCCTTGCACCCCAGCCCTAAATATTCATCTAGTCGTGCGTCTGAGTTTGAGGCACCCACCTCTCCTTTATGGTGAATCCGCATCACCCCCTGTTATATGGAGGAGCGACAATTTATAGTAAATCCAGATCCACACCGCCCCATTATATGGAGGAGCTATGATTTATAGTAAATCCAGATCCACACCGCCCCATTATATGGAGGAGCTATGATTTATAGTAAATCCAGATCCACACCGCCCCATTATATGGAGGATCTACAATTTATATTGAATTCAGATCCAC
Source organism: Coturnix japonica (assembly GCF_054131305.1). Lineage (NCBI taxonomy): Eukaryota > Metazoa > Chordata > Aves > Galliformes > Phasianidae > Coturnix > Coturnix japonica. The sequence continues at coordinate 1,272,119 of NW_028188953.1, forward strand.
ATCACCCCCTGTTTTAAGGAGGAGCTATGATTTATGGTGAATCCAGATCCACATCACCCCATTATATGGAGGATCTACGATTTATGGTGAATCCAGATCCAGATCCCCCCGTTTTATGGAGGAGCTACGATTTATGGTGAATCCAGATCTACATCACCCCCTGTTATATGGAGGAGCTATGATTTATGGTGAATCCAGATCCATATCACCCCGTTTTTATGGAGGAGCTATGATTTATGGTGAATCCAGATCCCCATCACCCCCTGTTATATGGAGGAGCTATGATAGGGGGAAACCCAGGACAAGGCAGAAAGGAAAAGCATAGGGAGAACAGAGCTTAAAGGATCACAGGGCTGCAAACCATGGGAGCACAGAGATGGAAGGGGAACCCCAAGAAGGGAAAGGCCAGGCCAAGTGGGAGGCAGCCCCCAGGCCAAAGTGGGTGGATCTATGGAAGGAAAAGGACTTTCTCACCCCGTGGGACTTTGCTGAAGGCTTTCTCCATCTTTCTCATCACCACATCCTGCAGGAAATAGTTGCGGTATTTCTTCCCCACGTCCACCAGCACCATCTCGGGCTCCTGGAATTTGATGTTCTCACATCTTGGTGTTTTTTTTGGTGGGGAAGAGGAAAACAGAGAATTTCAGCAGCAGGAAGGAAGTGAGGAGGCCCTGCATGAAGCCAATACGTGCTTTGGATACACCAGAGTAGGGCACGGATCGGCTAAACTGGTTGCACTGGTGCAGCCAGCCTCCCCCACCCAGCAGACAGAGCTGGGATAGAACCACACGCATCCAGCATGGCTGAGAACTCCCAGCACTGCCCCATTTGTCTGACAAGATGGGGAGAATCATTCCTCCAGATTTAAGGACTTTTGCTATGGCACGAGGTCTGCATGGGCTCAACCATGCTACCAAAAACCAAGGCCAAGATCTCCCCACCCTTCTCCTCTCCTAAACAGCCCCACTTGTTCTCCAGATCCTATTTATACCCCCCATCAACCAGAAGTTTCCATCACCAACACAGCTTTCCCCTTCATTACCAGGCCCCAAACGTGCCGGTCTCACGGGATTTAAAATAAAAAAGCTCAAATGCTGTTTTTTAACATTAAAAAAAGGTTATTTACAGTGAAAAAAAAAGATGCAAACAAAGTCACTGACCTGATAAAAGTGCCTTTGATGTCCTGTGGGAAGGAGGCAGCGAGGTGGGAAAGAGAAGGAAAGGATTAGGGAGGGCTGATGCCAATCCCACCACCGTTGCTCCCAATAAATCCTCTTATCAGCCACAACTCAGCACACTGAGCCAGGATGATTCCCTTCCCCATAGGGAACAAAGCACTAAAGACACAGCCCTCACATTGCTGGAGGCTTTCCTTGCTAAAACAGACCCTAAATCACTCAGGGCATCCCCTTTTCTTCCTATTTTCCCCTCAAAAACCACCACAAGGAAGGGTAGGGAAGCACCCATCCCACCAACTAAAGGCATTTTCTTAACGACACAGGAGCTTTCTGGAGCATTATTCCCACCATCGTGTTATCACACCTTGCCATAAAGACAAGGAAAGGGATGGAAGAAGACCTTGAGCAGCTGCAGTCCGTCCTGTTTGCTCTTATCTTCTGCCTCCGCGATAAGGCGGCTGAGGGCTGCACTCTGCTCCTCCAGCTGGCTGATATTGCTGCTCTGCCGGGCTAACAGGCTTTCATAGCGCTCCTCCAGCTGGTGCAGCAGCAGCACGTGCTCCCCAATGAGGAACTGGTGGAGCAGCTCGAAATCGGACTCGAATTCCTTGATTTCCAGCTTCATCTTCTCCTGCAGAGGGAGAAAAAGCATTGAGGGAGTTGCTGTAAGAGGGGGGAGGGTGAGAGATCAACTCGTTTTCATGGTGCTGTGCTATGCTTCCCTTTGGTTTTTAATCACACACCATAAGCTCAATGCATCTAAATGCACCGCAGCCAGAACTAAGCGAAGCCTGCACAGGTTTAGATGTAGAGCATCCTCAAATGAGGGACATCAGTTCCCAAAACACCAATTCCCACTCAACACAAAGCTCTTGTTAAGCTCTAAATTCAACTGGGAAACAGTTTCCATGCCCTCACAGCTTAATAATTACAGGAAAGGGAATATGATGCCTCCATGAGAGCTCAGAGCAGCAGCAAAGCTTCTCTCCCTGCTCAGCCACCAAGGCACAACACCCAGCAGTAGCAATAGTTGGAAATGATGATCTTTGTGGCCTTTCCCAACCCTTATGATTCTTTTATATGAGCCTACAAAGCACAGAAACCTTCATCTCTTACCCTCAGCTCTGTGATCTTCTCCTGCTCGTTCGACTTCTGCTTCAGCACCGCATCCAGCTTCTTCTTCAGCGGCTCCAAGTGACTCTGGAGTTTGTACTGAGGGAAGAAAACACAACTCAGCAAACCCTGTTTGCATCAATCCCCTCTTGTCCTCTCCTCCTTTTGTCCCTTAATTTAATGGCAGACCTGAAAACGGAACCTCAGAGCCAACTTTCACACCACTTCCCTTTTGAGGAACTGCGCTGGGAAGGTGTTTTCAAGCAGAAAATGGATACCCAGACCTTTCCACCTCCTCATAGCAGCGTGTGGTTTCTCAGCCTCCCACGATTCCAACCCAACCAGCCCAGCAAGACATACCAAGCTTGATCCCAACCTCACTTTCCCTTTAAGCCTCCACTTCCCCCACCACAACTCTTCCCTCCAACCCCCACCTTCTCCACTAACAACCCTTCCCCAAACTCCACCTTATAATCCTGCACCACCTCCTCCAAGGGCACGACGCTGTGATGCTTGTGGCTCCTCGACTCCCTGCACACCACGCAGATCGCTTGCTCATCCACCTCACAGAACAGCTTCAAAGGTTCCTGGTGTTTCTCACAAAGATTCGGACGCCCCCGACCTCCCGTTGCCGCCAGGATCCCCGTGTTCCCCCCAGGACCCCCTGAAGCTGATGGGCTGGTGGGTGGAGCGAGGCGTTGAGGGTGAGGATGGAGCTGTCGGATGATCTGCACCATGTTGGCCAACTGGAGGTTGGGTCTGAAATTCCTCTGGAAGAAGGTTTTGCGGCATTGGGGGCAGGTGAAGGTTTGAAGGCGTCGAGGGCGGGCGGGAGGAGGGCTCTGAGCTTCGTCTTCCTCCTCCTCCTCTTCCTCCACGTCCTCCTCCATCACGTCCTCATCGTAATCGTCGTCCCCAAAGTAGAGCTCTCCTTGCACCCCTCCTCCGTCCCACAGCTCCTCTTCCACAGGGTCTGAGAATCACAGAATCATTAGGGCTGGAATAGGGATCATTGAATCCAACCCCCCACAATGTGCCCTCCGTGTCTTTCTTGTAGGGAGAATGAGACCCATATCTGAGGGGTGGCCTCACCAATGCCAATACAGAGGGACAGTCATCTCCTGCTTCCATTATCTGCTCTATTTCTGATACAAACCAAGATACCACAGGCCTTTCTGGCTCACGTTCACCCCCAAATCCTTCTCCCTCTCAGCCCCTCTGCTCCAGGTAGAGCTGCATGGGGTTGCTGTGACCTCAGTGCAAGACCTGGCCCTTGCTCCTCCTCTATTCCAACCTATTGCCATCAGCCCAAATCCAAACCCCTCTATAAGGCCCCTGCTTTGCTGTATTCCACCCTATTGCCCTCAGCCCCAATCCAGACCCCCCTATAAGGTCCTTGGTCCTGCTCTATTCCACCCTACTGCCCTCAGCCCATCAGGCTCAGCCCAGACCCCTCTATAAGGCCCCTGCTTTGCTGTATTCCACCCTATTGCCCTCAGCCCCAATCCAGACCCCTCTATAAGGCCCTTGGTCCTGCTCTATTCCACCCTCAGCCCATCAGGGTCAGCCCAGACCCCTCTATAAGGCCCTTGTACCTGCTGTATTCCACCCTATTGCCATCAGCCCCAATCCAGACCCCTCTATAAGGCCCTTGGTCATGCTCTATTCCACCCTATTGCCCTCAGCCCATCAGGCTCAATCCAGTCCCCTCTATAAGGCCCTTGGTCCTGCTCTATTCCACCCTATTGCCCTCAGGCCCAATCCAGACACCTCTATAAGGCCCTTGGTCCTGCTCCATTCCACCCTCAGCCCATCAGGCCCAGTCCAGACCCCTCTATAAGGCCCTTGGACCTGCTCTATTCCACCCTATTGCCCTCAGCCCATCAGGCTCAGTCCAGACCCCTCTATAAGGCCCTTGGACCTGCTCTATTCCACCCTCAGCCCATCAGGCCCAATCCAGACCCCTCTATAAGGCCCTTGGACCTGCTGTATTCCACCCTATTGCCCTCATGCCCAATCCAGACCCCTCTATAACGCCCTAGATCCTGCTCTATTCCACCCTATTGCCCTCAGCCCCAATCCAGACCCCTCTATAAGGCCTTTGCGTCCTGCTGTATTCCACCCTCAGCCCATCAGTCTCAGTCCAGACCCCTCTATAAGGCCCTTGGTCATGCTCTATTCCACCCTATTGCCCTCAGCCCATCAGGCTCAATCCAGTCCCCTCTATAAGGCCCTTGGACCTGCTCTATTCCACCCTATTGCCCTCCGCCCCAATCCAGACCCCTCTATAAGGCCCTAGATCCTGCTCTATTCCACCCTATTGCCCTCAGGCCCAATCCAGACCCCTCTATAAGGCCCTTGGTCCTGCTGTATTCCACCCTATTGCCCTCAGGCCCAATCCAGACCCCTCTATAAGGCCCTTGGACCTGCTCTATTCCACCCTATTGCCCTCAGCCCATCAGGCTCAGTCCAGACCCCTCTATAAGGCCCTTGGACCTGCTCTATTCCACCCTCAGCCCATCAGGCCCAATCCAGACCCCTCTATAAGGCCCTTGGGCCTGCTGTATTCCACCCTATTGCCCTCATGCCCAATCCAGACCCCTCTATAAGGCCCTAGATCCTGCTGTATTCCACCCTATTGCCCTCAGCCCCAGTCCAGACCCCTCTATAAGGCCTTTGATCCTGGTGTATTCCACCCTCAGCCCATCAGAGTCAGTCCAGACCCCTCTATAAGGCCCTTGGTCCTGCTCTATTCCACCCTCGGCCCATCAGGCCCAGTCCAAACCCCTCTATAAGGCCCTTGGTCCTGCTGTATTCCACCCTATTGCCCTCAGCCCCAATCCATACCCCTCTATAAGGCCCTAGATCCTACTCTATTCCACCCTATTGCCCTCAGACCCCTCTATAAGGCCCTAGATCCTGCTCTATTCCACCCTATTGCCCTCAGACCCCCCTCTAAGACCCTCCAACCCTCAACAGACCAACACAACCCCCCCATCTTCCCACCCCCTACAACCTGACCCCCCATAAACCCACCCAACAAACCCCCCAATACCTTCCCACAACTCTCCCTCCTCCTCCTCCTCCTCCACGTCGCTCCACATGTCGTCGTCATCCTCCTCCCCTCCTCCATCCTCCTCCTCCTCCTCCTGCTCCACGTCCAGCTCTTCCTCCCCCAGCTCCTCTTCCTCCTCCTCCTCCAGCTCTTCCTCCTCTTCCTCCTCCTCCAAAGCCGCGGCCCCTCCGCTCTCTTCCAGCTCGGCCTCTCCTCCTCCTCCTCCTCCCCACAGCTGAGCGATGCAAACCCGGCAGAAATTATGGCCGCAACCGATCGACACCGGCTCCACGAAGTAATCCAAACAAATGGCGCAGATCGCCTCTTCCTGAAGAGTCTCCACCGGGTTCAACCGACCCGAAGACGCTCCATCTTCACCCACCGGATCCATGGGGAGGCCCCGAGGCCTCACAGCAACCCCCGGTAAGCTCCGGTCCTATCTCGGGCCTAGTGAGGCCTAGTGCGGCCTAGTCGGGCCTAGTGAAGCCTACGCCGCTCCTCACAGCGCTCCCCCCGCAGCGCCGCTCTATCCCCCCCCTTCCCACCGCCGCCGTCGTTCCTCTATGGTACGAACTCCGCCAACCCAACGGCGGCACTTCCGCTTTCCGGTCTTAAGCCACGCCCCCTTTTCTCCATTATCACATGACAGGAAGTTCCCGTTGGACGTCAATCAACCCACGCCCCCTCTTTGCTAATCACATGACCGGATGTGGCTAGAGCGTCGCTAAGCAATAAGTGGACGCTCTAGGCAGGGGGAGGGGAGGACTTCCGGTTTCTCTATGTCCCGGTAGTTCCAATGGGGCCTATGAGTTGTATGCGGGTTTCTGTAGTGTAGTGGTTATCACGTTCGCCTCACACGCGAAAGGTCCCCGGTTCGAAACCGGGCAGAAACACGGCTCACCCTTTTCATATCTCCACTTTTAAACGTTTTATTTTGCCCCTTTTTTTCACTTTTAAACGCTTAATTTCGCCTTTTTTCCCCTTTAAACGCTTAATTTCGCCCTTTTCACCTTTTAATCATTCCATTTTGCCCTTTTCCCCCACTTTTCACCCCATTTCTTCTCCCCCCCCGCCCTGCAGCGCTGGGATCCCATAAGGATAGACCCCATTTCCCAACGCAGTCCTTATAGCCCTTAATTACCAGGATAATTAACACAGCGATTAATTAGCGCCTCAATTAAGGTAATTAGTGCCTCTATAACCACCATGTAATAGCGCTTATAGAGGGCTGTATATAGGAGCCCGGCTAGCTCAGTCGGTAGAGCATGAGACTCTTAATCTCAGGGTCGTGGGTTCGAGCCCCACGTTGGGCGCTTCCATTTATGCTGCTTTTTTTTGGCCCGTTTTTCCCTGTTCTAAACCCAAAACCCAACAGGAACCTCATGGCCACTCAGAACCCAACAAGAACCCCATAGCAGAACCGAACCGGAACCTCATAGCAGAACCCATGGCCACTCAGAACCCAACAGGAACCCCATATCAGAACCCAAAAAGCACCCCATGGCAAAACCCAATAGGAACCCCACATCAGAACCCAACAAGAACTCCATAGCAGAACCGAACCAGAACCCAATGGCCACTCAGAACCCAATAGGAACCCCATATTAGAACCCAATAGGAACCCCATATCAGAACCCAACAAGAACCCCATAGCAGAACCCAATGGAACCCCATAGCAGAACCCAGCACCACTCAGAACCCAATAGGAACCCCATATCAGAACCCAACAAGAACCCCATAACAGAACCCAATAGGAACCCAATATCAGAACCCAATAGGAACCCAACAGGAACCCCATAGCAGAACTGAACCAGAACCCCATGGCCACTCAAACCCAATAGGAACCCCATAGCAGAACCCATAAGAACCCCATACCAGAACCCAACAAGAACCCTATATCAGAACCCAACAGAACCCCATAGCAGAACCCAACAAGGACCCCATAGCAGAACCCAATAGGAACCCCATAGCAGAACCAAACCAGAACCCAATGGCCACTCAGAACCCAACCGGAACCCTATATCAGAACCCATAAGAACCCCATACCAGAACCCAACAAGAACCCCATAGCAGAACCCAGCACCACCCCATATCAGAACCCAACAGGAACCCAACAAGAACCTCATAGCAGAACCCAACAAGAACCCTATATCAGAACCCAAATAGAACTCCATAGCAGAACCAAGCCAGAACCCAATGGCCACTCAGAACCCAATAGGAACCCCATAGCAGAACCCAACAAGAACCCTATATCAGAACCCAATAGGAACCCCATAGCAGAACCCAACAAGGACACCATAGCAGAACCCAACAGGAACCCCATAGCAGAACCGAACCAGAACCCAATGGCCACTCAGAACCTAATAGAAACCCCATATCAGAACCCATAAGAACCCCATACCAGAACCCAACAGAACCCAACAAGAACCCCGTAGCAGAACCCAATGGAACCCCATATCAGAACCCAGCACCACTCAGAACCCAATAGGAACCCCATATCAGAACCCAACAAGAACCCCATAACAGAACCCAATAGGAACCCAATATCAGAACCCAATAGGAACCCAACAGGAACCCCATATCAGAACTGAACCAGAACCCCATGGCCACTCAGAACCCAACCGGAACCCTATATCAGAACCCATAAGAACCCCATACCAGAACCCAACAAGAACCCCATAGCAGAACCCAGCACCACCCCATATCAGTACCCAACAGGAACCCAACAAGAACCTCATAGCAGAACCCAATAGGAACCCTATAGCAGAACCCAACAAGAACCCTATATCAGAACCCAAATAGAACTCCATAGCAGAACCAAGCCAGAACCCAATGGCCACTCAGAACCCAATAGGAACCCCATAGCAGAACCCAACAAGAACCCTATATCAGAACCCAATAGGAACCCCATAGCAGAACCCAACAAGGACACCATAGCAGAACCCAACAGGAACCCCATAGCAGAACCGAACCAGAACCCAATGGCCACTCAGAACCTAATAGAAACCCCATATCAGAACCCATAAGAACCCCATACCAGAACCCAACAAAACCCCATACCAGAACTCAACAGAACCCAACAAGAACCCCATAGCAGAACCCAGCACCACTCAGAACCCAACAGGAACCCCATATCAAAACCCAGCAGGAACCTCATAGCAGAACCCAATAGGAACCCCATAGCAGAACCCAACAACAACCTTATATCAGAGCCCAACAAGAACTCCATAGCAGAACCGAACCAGAACCCAATGGCCACTCAGAACCCAATAGGAACCCCATATCAGAACCCAACTGGAGCCCCATACCAGAACCCAACAGAACCCCTTATCAGAACCCATAAGAACCCCATACCAGAACCCAACAGAACCCCATAGCAGAACCCAACAGGAACCCCATATCAGAACCCAACAGAACCCAACAAGAACCCCATAGCAGAACCCAACAGGATCCCCATAGCAGAACCGAACCAGAACCCCATGGCCACTCAGAACCCAATAGGAACCCCATATCAGAACCCAACAGACCCCATAGCAGAACCCAACAAGAACCCCATAGCAGAACCCAATGGAACCCCATATCAGAACCCAGCACCACTCAGAACCCAACAGGAACCCCATATCAAAACCCAGCAGGAACCTCATAGCAGAACCCAATAGGAACCCCATAGCAGAACCCAACAAGAACCCTATATCAGAACCCAACAAGAACTCCATAGCAGAACCGAACCAGAACCCAATGGCCACTCAGAACCCAATAGGAACCCCATATCAGAACCCAACCGGAGCCCCATATCAGAACCCAACAAGAACCCCATAGCAGAACCCAATGGAACCCCATATCAGAACCCAGCACCACCCCATATCAGAACCCAACAGGAACCCAACAAGAACCTCATAGCAGAACCCAATAGGAACCCTATAGCAGAACCCAACAAGAACCCTATATCAGAACCCAAATAGAACTCCATAGCAGAACCAAGCCAGAACCCAATGGCCACTCAGAACCCAATAGGAACCCCTTATCAGAACCCATAAGAACACCATACCAGAACCCAACAGAACCCCATAGCAGAACCCATTGAACCCCATATCAGAACCCAACAGAACCCAACAAGAACCCCATAGCAGAACCCAACAGGATCCCCATAGCAGAACCGAACCAGAACCCCATGGCCACTCAGAACCCAACCAGAGCCCCATATCAGAACCCATAAGAACCTCATACCAGAACCCAACAGAACCGAACAAGAACCCCATAGCAGAACCCATTGAACACCACTCAGAACCCAACAGGAACTCCATATCAGAACCCAACAAGAACCCCATAGCAGAACCCAATAGGAACCCAACAGGAACCCCAAAGCAGAACCGAACCAGAACCCAATGGCCACTCAGAACCCAATAGGAACCTCATATCAGAACCCAACAGAACCCAACAGGAACCCCATATCAGAACCCCATGGCCACTCAGAACTCAACAAGAACCTCATTTCAGAACACAATAGGAACCCCATGGCCACTCAGAACCCAACCGGAACCCCATATCAGAACCCAACACCACTCAGAACCCAACTGGAACCCCGTAGCAGAACCCAATGGAACCCCATATCAGAACCCAGCACCACTCAGAACCCAACAGGAACCCCATATCAAAACCCAGCAGGAACCTCATAGCAGAACCCAATAGGAACCCCATAGCAGAACCCAACAAGAACCCTATATCAGAACCCAACGAGAACTCCATAGCAGAACCGAACCAGAACCCAATGGCCACTCAGAACCCAATAGGAATCCCTTATCAGAACCCATAAGAACCCTATACCAGAACCCAACAAGAACCCCATAGCAGAACCCAACAGGATCCCCATAGCAGAACCAAACCAGAACCCCATGGCCACTCAGAACCCAACTGGAACTCCATATGAGAACCCAACACCACTCAGAGCCCAACTGGAACCCCATAAACAAGAACCTCATATCAGAACCCAACAGAACCCAACAAGAACCCCATATCAGCTCAAGGCTCAGCCTTTGGGGCCGGATTCTTATCAGCAAGGAGATAAGGAGGACTAAGGGTTCCCTATGGATTAGGAACCTAAGGGTTCCTCTATGGATCAGAACCCATATCAGAACCCAACACCACTCAGAACCCAACTGGAACCCCATAAACAAGAATCTCATATCAGAACCGAACCAGAACTCCATATCAGAACCCAACCCTATTCAGAACCCAACTGGAACCCCATAAACAAGAACCTCATATCAGAACCGAACCAGAACTCCATATCAGAACCCAACCCCACTCAGAACCCATTGAACCCAATGGCAGCTCCGTCCCCGTTGCACACCCTGCACATCGAATCCTCGTGCTCCATCTGCCTGTGTTACTTCCACGACCCCGTTTCCATCCCATGCGGACACAACTTCTGCCGCGGTTGCATCACGCGCTGCTGGGCCGGGCTGGACTCTCATTTCCCATGTCCTCAATGCAGGAAAATCACATCGCAACCGAGTTTTCGTCCGAGTATTGAACTTGCCAACATCGCCAGCATCGCGAGGCAGCTCCGCGCTCAATGCAACGCCTGGTGCAACCAGCACCCGGAGGGTTCGAGGCTGTTTTGTAAGGAGGATGGAGAGCCCGTGTGTGCTCAATGCGATGGGTTCAGGGATCATGGGGGTCACACGGTGCTGCCGGCGCAACAGGCGGCGCGGGAGTACAAGGTATGGGGATAAAGCTGCGTGTATCATCCCCATATGTCCCCTATATCCCCCCATATCAACCCATATCTCCCCATATCATCCCACATCCCCCTGTATATACCCTATGTACCCCAATATCCCCCTATATCCCCCCATAACCCTCCATATCCCCCCATATCTCCCCATATCATCCCCATATACCCCCATATCCTCCCCATATCCCCCCACAACCCCCCTATGTCCCCCCATAACCGCCATATCCCCCCATATCTCCCCATATCATCCCCATATACCCCCATATCCCCCTATATTCCCCTATATCCCCCCATATCTCCCCATATCCACCCCACATCCCAACTATATCCCCCCATAGCCCCCTGTATCCCCCCAAATCCCCCCCTATCTCTCCATATCCTCCCCATATCCCCCCATAACTCCCCATATCCTCCCCATATCCCCCCCATTCCCCCCACAGCCCCCCTATATCCCCCCATATTCCCCTATATACCTCCATAACCCCCCTATGTCCCCCCTATCTCCCCATATCCTCCCCATATCCCCCCATAACTCCCCATATCCTCCCCCATATACCCCCATATCCTTCCCATATACCCCATATCCCCCCCACAACCCCCCCATATCCCCCTATATACCTCCATAACCCCCCCATATCCCCCTATATCCCTCCATAACCCCCCCATAACCCCCATATCTCCCCATATCCTCCCCATAACCCCCATATCTCCCCATATCCTCCCCATATACCCCCATATCCCCCCACAACCCCCCTATTTTCCCCCATATCCCCCCATATCCCCCCATATCTCCCCATATCACCCCACTTTCCCGTATATCCCCCCCATATCCACCCCACATCTCCCCTATATCCCCCCATAACCCCCCATATCTCCCCATATCCTCCCCACATACAAAGCCCCTCCCATCCATAAGGAGGAATTTTAAGTGGGAAAACGGGTTTTTCCTCCCTTCTTTTGGCACAGGAAGAAATCCAGGCCCGACTCCGAGCTTCAAAGGAGGAGAGGGAGAAATACCTGGAGAGCAGGAAAACTGGGGGGAGGACAGGGCTGTATTTGGTGGGTAACGTATAACAACACATAACAACACATAACAACACATAACAACACATAACAACACATAACACCCCGCTTCCATCCTACCCTGTTTGTTACGCTGTTATTTTGGGGGCAGATCTTGTGTTTTTGGCTCATATCTGTGTTGGGAACGGGGCCAAACTTGTGGTTATCAGCTGGGGTTATAAAGTAAGGACTGTGTTAATGAGATAAGGGTGGAGAGACTCCTAAAGTGCTGTAAATAAACCTATTTGGGTAAGGTCCCATTGACCCTAATGGTAAATTCCCACTGGGTTTGGTGTTCGGATCCCATTGGTTTTGGGGTTCAGTTCCCATTGACCCTAATGGTAAATTCCCATTGGGTTTGGTGTTCAGATCCTATTGATCCCAGTGTTAAATTCCCACTGGGTTTAGGGTTCAGACCCCATTGACCCTAATGTTAAATCCCAATTGAGTTTAGGGTTCAGATCCCATTGACCCCAATGGTAAATTCCCATTGGGTTTGGGGTTCAATCCCCATTGGTTTTGGGGCTCAGAACCCATTGACCCTAATGGTAAATTCCCATTGGGTTTGGTGTTCGATTCCCATTGGGTTTAGTGTTCAGATCCCATTGATCCCAATGCTAAATCCCCATTGGGTTTGGTGTTCAGATCCCATTGACCCTAATGGTAAATTTCCATTGGGTTTAGTGTTCAGATCCCATTGTTTTGGGGGTTCAGTTCCCATTGACCCTAATGGTAAATTCCCATTGGGTTTGGTGTTCAGATCCCATTGATCCCAGTGTTAAATTCCCACTGGGTTTAGGGTTCAGATCCCATTGACCCTAATGTTAAATCCCAATTGAGTTTAGGGTTCAGATCCCATTGACCCTAATGGTAAATTCCCATTGGGTTTGGGGTTCAATCCCCATTGGGTTTGGGGTTCAGATCCAATTGACCCTAATGGTAAATTCCCATTGGGTTTGGTGTCCAATTCCCATTGGGTCTGGGGTTCAGATCCCATTGATCCCAGTGTTAAATTCCCACTGGGTTTAGGGTTCAGACTCCATTGACCCTAATGTTAAATCCCAATTGAGTTTAGGGTTCAGATCCCATTGACCCTAATGGTAAATTCCCATTGTTTTTGGTGGTAAATTCCCATTGACCCTAATGGTAAATTCCCATTTGGTTTGGGGTTCAATCCCCATTGCTTTTGGGGCTCAGATCCCATTGACCCTAATGGTAAATTCCCATTGGGTTTGGGGTTTGATTCCCATTGGGTTTTGGTGTTAAGATCCCATTGACCCCAATGCTAAATCCCCATTGGGTTTGGTGTCCAATTCCCATTGGGTCTGGTGTTCAATTCCCATTGGGTTTAGTATTAAATCCCCATTGCTTTTCCTTACCTATCCCCCATACCACCCCATCCCAATCCCCCATAGGATCCTCCTGCCCCTATTCCACCCCACTGACTTTCCCTCTCATCCCAATAGGATCAAACCAAGAAGGAAGGGAAGCGGATCGTGTGCGAATTCGATCAATTGCGTCAATTCCTAAAGGAAAAAGAACGTTTCCTCCTGCTCCAGTTATCGGACCTGGATCGAACCGTCACCAAAGTGCAGGAGGACGCGGTGACGAAGGTGTTGGAAGAGATATCGCACCTGGACACCCTGATATGGGAGATGGAGGGCAAATTCCAACAGCCCGATAGTAAATTCCTACTGGTGAGAGAACCCAGTGGGTTGGCTGGGGAATGGGGGGATGGAGCAGAGCCTAAGAACCTGAACTCAGCCTATATGGGGGGATATAGGGGGTTATGGGGGGATATAGGGGGATATGAGGGTATATAGGGGACATATGGGGAGATATGGGGAGATATGGGGGGATATGGGGAGATATGGGGAGATATGGGGGGTTATGTGGATATAGGGGGGGATATGGGGGGATATGGGGGGATGTGGGGCAATATGGGGGGATATGGGGAGATATGGGGGGATATGGCAGGATATGGCAGGATATAGGGGGATATGGGGGGATATAGGGGGATATGAGGGTATATAGGGGACATATGGGGTGATATGGGGAGATATGGGGGGATGTGGGGTGGATATGGGGGGATATGGGGGGATATGGCAGGATATGGAGGGATATAGGGGGATATGGGGGGATATAGGGGGATATGAGGGTATATAGGGGACATATGGGGAGATATGGGGGGATGTGGGGTGGATATGGGGGGATATGGGGGGATATGGCAGGATATGGAGGGATATAGGGGGATATGGGGGGATATAGGGGGATATGAGGGTATATAGGGGACATATGGGGTGATATGGGGAGATATGGGGGGATGTGGGGTGGATATGGGGGGTCATGGGGGGATATGGCAGGATATGGCGGGATATAGGGGGGTTGTGTGGGGATATAGGGGGATATGAGGGTATATAGGGGACATATGGGGAGATATGGGGGGATGTGGGGGGATATGGGGAGATATGGGGGGATATGGCAGGATATGGTGGGATATAGGGAGATATGGGGTGATATAGGGGGATATGAGGGTATATAGGGAACATACGTGGTGATATGGGGAGATATGGGGGGTTATGGGGTTATGGGGGGATATAGGGGGATATAGGGTTGCTGCTTGGGGAGGGGGGGGGGTCACACCACGGGTCGGGTGGTCTTTGCTGCTCATTGCCTTATGAAGGGGCAACCCTTGGTGCTCATCTTCTGACCCATCTCTCCTCTCTCCTCCCACCTTTAGGACATCAGGAGGCTCTTGAATAGGTAATGTGGCCCCTTCCTATTCCCACCCTGTTGTTTTTATGGCTCCTGGGGGAGGATTACAGAGGGATCCTATGGGACAAAGGGATGTTGTCCCCAGGCAAATATCCTCATCTTAAAGCTTCTCCCGTTGAGAATATAATGAACAACCAACCCAACAGGACACAATGTTCCCCCCATCCCCATCCTTCCTTCGCAGCTGTGAGATGATGAAGTTCAACCCCCCAGCAGAGATTTCCCATGTTCTGGAAAGAAGATTGGAGGATTTCCTTCAGAAGAACGTCGCGGTGAGACGGACCCTGAGGCAATGCCAAGGTATCGAGTTGGGTTGGGGTCTCCATGTTGAATAGGGTCATGGGGCTCTTGTGTTGGGGTCTCCATGATTAAGTGGGTCTTGGGGCTCTTGTGTTGGGGTCTCCATGTTTATGAGGGTCATGGGGCTCTTGTGTTGGGGTCTCCATGATTAAGTGGGTCTTGGGGCTCTTGTGTTGGGGTCTCCTCTATGTTTAAGAGGGTCTTGGGGCTCTTGCGTTGGGGTCTCCATGTTTAAGTGGGTCATGGGGCTCTTGTGTTGGGGTCTCCATGATTAAGTGGGTCTTGGGGCTCTTGCGTTGGGGTCTCCATGTTTAAGAGGGTCATGGGGCTCTTGTGTTGGGGTCTCCATGATTAAGAGGATCATGGGGCTCTTGTGTTGGGGTCTCCTTCAGGTTTAGGAAGGTCATGGGGCTCTTGTTTTGGGGTCTCCATGTTTATGAGGGTCATGGGGCTCTTGTGTTGGGGTCTCCATGTTTAAGAGGGTCATGGGGCTCTTGTGTTGGGGTCTCCCCCATGTTTAAGAGGGTCATGGGGCTCTTGTGTTGGGGTCTCCTCTATGTTTAGGAGGGTCATGGGGCTCTTGTGTTGGGGTCTCCATGTTTAAGAGGGTCATGGGGCTCTTGTGTTGGGGTCTCCATGTTTAAGAGGGTCATGGGGCTCTTGAGTTGGGGTCTCCTCCATGTTTAGGATGGTCATGGGGCTCTTGCATTAAACTCTTTGCACTGTGAAGCCCCCAGACCCTTATGGTTTCCCTTCCCCCATCTCCCATAAGGACAAAGCTGAGCTGCAGCCCCTTGGCCTGATGCATGAAGGTGACGTTGTGAATTTGTTCTTCCTTTCAGACAGCCTGATGTTCCAACTGCAAGAGCCAGGTATGGCAGTAATGACAGCCTTGGGGTGGAAGGGTGTGTAGATGGGTCAAAACAATGCAATCCCATAGGGAAGGGTGGAAATGGGGTCCAAATCCTGGTGCTGGTGGTCCTATAAAGCAAAACCTAATAGCATTTTGCTTCCCAACCATGAATGTTGAGCTGTCCCCTTCCCATGTCTTTGCTCCTTAATGCTGCCCTAAAATATGTCTTCTCCCCCATTCTCCTATATCTCCCTTGGGGGACACCCAGGTTGGTGGCAGCCCCACACACCCCATAGAATCCCAAAGGTTGGATGGCAGCCCCACACACCCCATAGAATCCCAATGGTTGGAACAGACGCCAAAGATCACCCAACCCAACCATCAACCCAACACCAACCCATGTCCAAAAGCACCCAGAGAAAGGATGGAAGGAAGGAACCTCTCCATCTCTTCCCAAGCCTAAATCCTATCTTCATTCCCCCTTATGTCCTACAGCCAACGTCACCATGGACCCCACCACCGCTCACCCCAACCTTTATCTCTCCGAAGACCGAAAACAAGTCCGGGGCCAACTGATACCACAAGACCTCCCCGATAACCCCGAGAGGTTCAGCTTTGAGACCTGTGTGTTGGGTTGCCAAGGTTTCACCTCAGGGAGGCATTTCTGGGAGGTCGATGTGGGTCAGGGGGGTGTGTGGGCCTTAGGGGCGGCCCGAGCTTCCATAAAGAGGAAGGGACCCATGAGCTTTAGCCCCAAAGAAGGTGTGTGGGCTCTGGAGGCCTATCACTCCCTTACGTCCCCCCGTGCTAATCTACGTCTGAATGCACTTCCAAGGAGGATTCGGGTCTCTCTGGACTACGAAGGGGGTCGGGTGGCGTTTTTCAGCTCAGATGATGACACCCCCATCTTGGTCTACACCAGAGCTTCGTTCAATGGGGAGAGGGTCCTGCCTTGGTTCAAGATAGGGATGGGGGCTCGCTTGCAAGAAATCACCCCAAATTCCCCCTTAGAGGAGCAGACCGCAAGCGGGCAGCTGATGTCCCATCTGGATTGGGTTGGGTTCAGGTCTCCCCTCAAGATCTGCCCTTGAGATGTCCTTTAGTGAATGGAAGCATCTGATGGGACGTGTGATGTGGTTGCTTGGAGCATCGTGCCAATGGGACCCTCTGCTCTGTGTCTGTTCCCATTGGGGAGCACTGGGATGATCCCTCTACAGGATGGGGAAGCCACCAGAGTGCACTGAAGAGTTGGAAGGAGGTTTATACATCTATCTGGCATCAATAATGGGGCAGATGTGGGGTGTTCTTCAGCCTTTGGTTGCAAATAGCAGCTCCTAGTGTGGGGAGATGGTCTCTGACTTTGTTTTTGATAGTTAATTTCAATTAAACATGTGTTGTGTGTACTCCATTTTCTTCCTCTCTATGGGCTCTGGGTTTGCTTTGGGTCAACAAAGTGAAGAAGAAGAAGAGTTTCTTGGGGTGAGAACTCAACTGAATGGATTCCCTCAAAAACCCATTTTCCCTTCTGAGAAAGCCCAAAAGAGGAAGAAGAGGCACCAAAATAAAGACGGGTCGGTGATTGTAGAACCAAGAAGAGGAACTAAAAGCGAGTGGGAGGGAGCAGGCGACAGAACAACAGATGCGATATGAGTGGGTACCCCATGACCAAACCTCACCTCACCACCTCCCAAAGGTCAAATCTGCAGCTGAAACTTCAATGTTGCTCTTTGATGTGTCGGTATCTTTTCTCATTCCCATTCATCGCTGCTGGTTGGTCTCATTTAATGGGGGAATTTGGTTAAAGAAGCTCTGATTCTCTTCCAAGGTCCTTTTTTTGCACCATAAATCTGCAATGCAGATGGTTTCCAGCCCAGCTGGTTTATCAGGCTCTGCAATCAGTGCTTTTCAGGACACGATGAAACTCATTTGCCCAACGATGTGACTCATTTACCCCATGATCTGACTCATTTACCCAACGATGTGACTCATTTGCCCAACGATTTGACTCATTTACCCAACTACGGGCTCCTTATTTGGGGATGAAAGGCTCTGTGCCCCATAGGAGCTGTTGTAGGGTGTTGGCTTCCAGTTCTTCACCTCCCCAAGCGCCATCCTTCTGGCTCTTCCCCATGGGAAGGGTTTGCTGGGAGTGGAGTTCAACCCCTTCAAACTTACCCAAGAGAATGGGAGTTATCTCCTTCAGTTGGGTCTCAATGGTTGCCATGCAATAATTAAGCATACACATAATGAATGGATTTATTTTAGAGGCAAGTCTGTTTGGCCATGGGGCTCAACACAAGGACAGTGGGGTAGAGATGGTTGGAAAGGTTTCCTCAAGGGCTCAGAGCCAGGACTGTGAGTTCTATGAGTTATAGTTATTGAGAGAGAGAGGTCAAATCCCAAAGACCCTCAGCTTGTGCTTCTCCACATCCCCTTCCCTATTTCCTTTATGGTTTCCCCATCTACAGCCCCTAAAACCCCACACCCCGACAGCTTTTATCCTAAAAGGAAGGTGACAGCGCTGCAAGGTGACATCTCTCAGCATCACCCCAGGACAAGAAACTGGGAGAAAGCTAAAGGACAAACCCAAAGCTCCCAGCCACTAAGAGCAGACCTTGAAGGCTCAACGCATCCATCCCACAGCTCTAACCCCAGACTGGGAAGGAACAGGAAGGGAAAACCCCAACCCCATCAAAGGGTTGAAAGCAACAGGTTCTGTGGGTTACACGGGGGATGAAATTCAGAGGGATATTAGGTTTTCTGAAGGAGGAGAGAGAAGGTCTGTGAGGAAGAAGAGCGCCCTGGAGTGCCCAAACCTGGAGGATCTGGTAGGTGTCAGCTGTTGGGTGGCAACGTGTCATCATTAGGGTCATTCCTCTCCATCCTTTTTGCCCCCTGTGCTTGTAGGACCCTCTTCTTTCTGCCCCAAATTAATGCCATTCTATTTTATGACTTTCTGAGTCTGATTTCTTCCCTTCCTCCACCACCAAATTCAATCATTCGGGTCATTCCTCTCCATCCTTTTTGCCTCTTGTGCTTTTAGGACCCTCATCTTTCTGCCCCAAATTAATGCCATTCTATTTAACGACTTTCTGAGTCTGATTTCTTCCCCTCCTCCAATGAAATTTAATAAGGATTCCAATTCACCATTGAGCTCCTCCAGTGGGTGATGCCCACCCATGAGGTCCCCATATTTCCAGTCCCGCTGCTCTTTATATCCACTTCTTACATCAGAAAGGAAAGCTGAACCCCAACAGAGAGAGTTCAGATTCCAGGCAGCAAAACATTAAACTCTTCTTGCTCTGACAGCTGGAAGACCTGAAAAATGAGATTGAGAAGAGGCAGAAAAACACCATCAAACTCTCCGAGGCGGAAACGAAAGCACAGGGAGAGAAGAGTCAGCATTCGGTGAGTGAATTCCTCTTTATAAGGGGAAAAATCCTTTAGGGATGTCCTCCCCACCCCGACCAATTGGATGGTGGCTTAATTCAGGTGTTTTCCTCTTATTTTACACCATTCCATCAGCCTGAAACCCCCACCAGAATGAGAAGATGGAGGTTTGCAGCCTCCTCTTTCCCCCATCGTTTTCTCCTCATCTCAGTACTCCCAATATTGTAATAGTATTATATTAATGCTATATATTATTATAATATATAATATCAACTTACTGCAGAAGGTCCTCATGTTGTTCTGTTTTAAAAGGGGAAATCCATGGCTGGGTTGGGAGATTAAAATGGGATAGATCTACAGGATTCATTGCCTTGCATGGATGTTCTTGAGTTGGTTCACCTTCTTCATGGAGGGAGACCCAAGATGTCCATCTCTGGTCAAACAGTTCTTTATTGCTATCATTTAAAGACAATTCTTTATCATTTAAAGACAAAATGGACCATATGTTGGAAGACCCAAGAGGTCCATCTCTGGTCAAACAGTTCTTTATTGCTATAATTTAAAGGCAAAATGGACCACATGTCGGATGACCCAAGAGCTCCATTTCTGGTCAATTTTTTATTGCTATCATTTAAAGACAATCCTTTATCATTTAAAGACAAAATGAGCCACATTTTGGGAGACCCAAGAGGTCCATCTCTGGTCAAATAATTCTTTATCATTTAAAGGCAAAATGGACCATATATTGGGAGACCCAAGAGTTCCATCCTTATTTAAACAATTCTTTATCATTTAAAGACAAAATGAACCACATGTTGGGAGACCCAAGAGCTCTATTTCTGGTCAAACAATTATTTATTGCTATCATTTAAAGACAATCCTTTATCATTTAAAGACAAAATGGGCCACATGTTGGATGACCCAAAAGCTCCATCCCTATTCAAACAGTACAACTTTCTATGCTTTAAAGACAAAACGGGTCCATGCACTGACCTGAGTTTCCTCTCCTCTTCCTCTCTTCCATCCCCAGGATGTGAAAAGCCCCATCACCAGGTACGTGGCCTCTCTTCTGTCAGCTTTGCATCAATGACCATGGAGGAGAAAGCTCATCAATGAATGCTCTTCTGCTCCAGGGGAGCTGCGAGATCTGAAGGGTATTTTAGGGATGCAAGGGGACAAGTGTCGCCATCCCCTCCTCTCTCTTAACATTGGATTCCCTGAAGTGATGCCATGCATCAAACACCCTGAAAGATGCATTTATTTCTCCCTCCCAGGTGTGGAAAAGTGACCTTCCAGCTGCCAACAGGAGCTTCTCCAGGGCCAGAAGAGAGGGTCTGCCATTTCTCATGGAGGAACGGCATGAAGGAAACCTTGAAGAAGCTTCAAGGTACTCAGAAGGGTTTTTTGGGTGGGAAATGCTGATATTTGGGTGAAAACCAGCAGCTCATCTCTTGTTCCAGACCCTCTTTAGCAGAGAGATGGTCCGGATCCTCATTAGCAATAGAATAATGCAGAGAGATGGTGGATCAACGGGTTACTCCCGTCAGGAGAAATGAATAGCTGAGACCCAAAGGACTCAATACCTCATTTGCCAAGCTCTTAATTACACATTTTGATGTGATTCCTGAGCTCGTGGGTGAAGGATGGGCTGCTCTCTGTCTCTTCTTCCCCTCCAGCTTCTCCTTTCCTAAGAGTTCTGTTTGCTGAGCATGAGAACCCAAAGCTGCATTACCTGTTAGATGGAGGCACGCCTGGACCCAAAGGCTGTACCCAAAAGGACAAAAATAGATGCTGAGGGAGGAATAACACAAAATCAGGGCAACCAAACAAGTTTTCTTCACCCTTCAGGCCTAGTCTGGCTGTAATTTGGGTTGATGGCCCCCAGGGCAGATTCCTCGCCTTGATAAAGAACCATTTCCCATAAGCAAATATGGAGAGAGGGTTGACTTCATTCATTATCCCAGCCTTCAGATTTCAGCTCTCTCTTTATTTTTTAAAGCATGGGGTTGGGCTGAACTGGTCTGGGTTGGTCTAGGAGATAAAGCACTGTGGGCTTTGCTAGGTAATATCCCATGGATCTCTTTCCTTCCATTTCTTTTCCCTCCATTCACCATTTCTTTTGGCCAATGGAGCAGAAAGGCTGCAGAAATACCTTTATTTCTGGGCATTCTGGAGGCTCAAAACACTTTTAGCACTGGCACGTGAGAGGCAGATCCACCCTTCACCTTCTTACTTTCTTCTTAGGTATTTTCTACCCTTCTTCTTAGGTATTTTCTACCCTGATTCCAACCCATGGCCCCACAGGATGGTTGAGGTTGGAAGGGATGGTCTCATCCTACAACCCTACTCCATTGTGGCCACCTAAAGCACATCCAACTCATTTAGTGCTGGAGGTCCAACCTCTCCACATCCTCATGGCTTCAGCACTGAGGACCCCAAACTTCTCCCTCGTCTTACAACCCCTTATCCTCCACCCCACAGCCATCATCACCCTGGACCCCGACACTGCTCACCCCGACCTCATCCTCTCCGAAGACCTAAAGAGTGTGAAACGTGGGGAAGGACAACGAGACCTTCCTGATAACCCCGAAAGATTTGCCTACTGGCCTTTTGTTTTGGGCCAGCAAAGCTTCTCCGCTGGCCGCCATTGCTGGGAGGTAGAAGTGGGGGATGAAGGGGACTGGGCCATCGGTGTGGCCAGAGAATCCATCCCTCGAAAGGGTCAACTCAACCTCTGTCCCAAAGGGGGAATCTGGGGGGTGGAGAAATGGGGTGGACAGGTCCGGGCTCTCACTACCCACAAGGTGACCCTGTTAGCTCTACGTTGGGTGCCCAGGAGGGTCAGCATCCATTTGGACTACATTGGAGGGACGGTGGCGTTTTTTGATGCCGATGAAGGGGGGCTCATCTTTGTTTTTTCACATGTGTCCTTTGGTGGGGAGAGGGTCCGACCGTGGCTGTGGGTGGTGGGGGTCAGGTCCAAGCTGAGGCTGTGTCCTTAAAACACTGATAAGGGTCACACCACATCCTACAGCCCCAGGGGGCAGCCACCTCCCCATCCATCCCATAGGGAAAAGATGAATTGAGGGCTTGGGTTTTTATGTGCCCTTCATCCCCATTGATCTATTGACACGGAATCATATTGATATGATATTGACTGAGGTGATATTGTTAAGTAGTACCAAGCAAGAGAAAAACAGGGCAAAAAAAAGGGGGGGGAAAGTGTTGCGCTGGGTGACTAGAATGTAGAAAATGGTGGTCAGAAGGGAAAATTCCACCCAAAATTGGGGCAGAAAGGCAAATTTCCCCAGGGTTTGCTTGATCAGGTACATTTGTCCCCATCTGAGATGGTCACCTTCAAACCAAGCGGTCCACTCTTCTTATAGGGTTGTTATTTGAAACCTCAGAGTATACAATAATTAGTAATAAAACACTTAATTGTCCCCTCTGTGTCTTTCTCTCTTCTGTTTCTCCCCATCTAATTGTATCTCCCCCATTGGTTTCCCCTTCATCCCAATTGAACCTGACATCGAGAAGCAGCAAATAACCAGACACGGAAGAACTTTATGACACACAAACCTTTTTTACTTCATCTAAAACCATAAAATTGGAGAATCAGAGTGATACAAGATGGGGTAAAATGGGTCTCCATTTGCCACCAATACCCCAAAACTAGCACTGAAAATGATGAACACTGACCTGAAGGTGCTTAACCTTTTGGGGTCAATGGGAATGGGAAGAGGAGATAGAAAACCCAATGAGGAATTCAATAGGAGCCCCACAACGTGGATAGGGACATTGGGGATATAACATTTGTGTTTGGGTATGGGAGAGCTTCAGAGACGCAACGTGATCTGAGAGCCCTCACCCCACACCAAGAACCAGGGGTGGATGCTCTCCCCTTTGAATGAAGCTGGTGGGAAAATGAAGATGAGAGCCCTCTTATCAGCATCAAAAAACGCCACCTGACCCCTTTCATAGTCCAGGGTGACCCGAACTCTTCTGGGAACCTGGATTTGGGGCAACGTCATGCGCTCAAAGGAGGAGAGAGCCCAAATCTGTCCTTCACAGAAGCCCATAGACCAGAGCTCGATCTCAGGGCTTGCATGGTTCTCTTCCCTCCTCTTTAGGGACTCCTTGGCCACCCCAACAGCCCAGGAGCCTTTGGGAGTCACTTCCACCTCCCAGCAGCATCTCCCCGACATGATGCCCTCGTGGCCCAGCACAAAGGGATCGGTCCCACATTCCTCATTGGCTGCATCTTGTTGGGCATCTTCCCATCTCACGCTCCTCCCATCCTCTGATACAGCGAGCTGGGGGTGAGCTGTGGTTGGATCCAGGGTCACATTCACTGACAAAAGAAACCAGAGCCCCAAGGTTGCTGGGATGAGCAGTGAGGTCCACTGGAGTTCACCCCATTGGGAAGCTCTACCCTCCTTGGGATGCCCTCATTGGGCAAAGGTTTCCATGACTCTTTGAGATGTGTTCCCCCCTCTTCTTTCCTCATCTGAAGGATCTTCCCCAGATTTCCCCCCCAAATTCCATCCCACTCATCCTCCCTTTGGATTTTCTCAATCCCTTTTTACTCCTGAAGATGGACTTACTCTTTTCAGGCACTTCAAACATCAGGTTTTCTACAAGAAAAGGGAGGAAAAAAAGAAAGAAACACCTGATATTATTTTGCCCAGACACTCTTTTTCACTTCAAAAAGTCCCATTATGGTTCTGAACCCAACAAACAACCAATTCTCCCCACTCCAACCCGTGCTCAACACCTTTGAAGTTCTTCAGAATCTCCTCTAATGTGTTATTTTTCTCCCTGAAGTGGATGAGATTCTTTTCTAGGTCCGGAAGAAGCAACATGGGTTGATGGAAGTTCTCCTTTCCCAGTCTGGAAGAGTGGAAGAGAGGAAGAGGAAAGAAAGACATTGACCAATGTCCAACCATCATCCCCAACCTGGAGCCATCTCATCCCATTTGCTTCCATTTAACGAGATGGGATCAGGAAACTTCCTACCTGCTCAAGGTGCTCTTGATGTCCTGGGAAGGAGAAAAGGGGAAAAGAAACCCAGTGAATGGTTTTTGGTCGTGAAATCCCAACTGGAAACCCAACAGCTTTCTATTGGCCATAATACATGATGATGTGAACTGAATGGCTTTTTCTAACTCCTCACCTGCAGAAACTGACTTGCTGGTTGCTGACACTTCTCCTCCATGTCCTGGATGATGGTATCCAGGTGGGAGATCCCTTTGGTCAGGATGGTGATGTTCTCCTCCTGTGTTTTCTCCACGTCCCTCTCCATGTTTTCCAGCTGAACCAACAGATGATGTTCCTGCTCCTCCAGGAACAGGCGCAGCCCTTCAAACGCACCCAAAACCTTCTGCCTTTCAATGCTGGTTTTCTCCTGCAAGGAAAAGGGGTCATAGGAGGAGCCAACAAGTCCTACATCCCCAGGTAGAGGCAGCTCCCAAAGCAGGGATGTCCTGATGGATTGCAATACATCCCCAAGCCAACGATGCTCCATCGATGTGAGCAAACCCATTGAGACTTTGCTTTGCTGCCCCCACTTGAGTCCATTCCCAATGAGGTTTTGCTTTCTATCCCTTGACTAAAGTCCTTTCCAAGGGCTCCAGTTCCACCTGCTATATATATTTCCCCCCTATGATCCTTAGAAAACAACCCAGTCAACCAAAAGAAAAAGTCCACACCAGTCTTCAATTGCTTTTGTGCATGGAGAGACCCCAGTCCCAATGCAAAGCTCTGATTATCTCATCTAAAGACAAAGGAACCCACCCAGACCCCCTCATAATAATTAAACAGACGCTCACCAAATAGTCCCAATTTCTCCTCATTTCAGCCTCTCGGAACCCCAAGAGTTTCTCTCTGTCTTCCTTCAGTGCTTGAAGATGGGATTGGATTTGTTCCTGGGGCAAGAAAACACAATTTTAGGAGGTGGGAGATTGCAGAGAGCCCCAAAACTCATTTATTTAGGGGGTAGGGGGGCCCAGAAGCTCAGGATATGGGGATGGTTTCAATGGGGATTAATGCCACAAAGCTTTAGGAAGAAGCTCATTGGAAGCATCCTCTTCATTGCTATGGGGTTTCTTTGGGCTTTAGCAGTCAGTGTGGGATCAGAGGGGGGGTGGGGGGGCACAGTGAAGCCCCTCAGCCCTTTGTCTTGCAGAAACATTGAGGTCAGACCCAGTGTGAGAATAGAAACAACGGAAACAGCGGCTCAGGCTGTGCAGCATCATATTGAAACAACCCTCTTTTGCTTTGGGGTTTGTGAGCACCCAAAGGAGGGGACGGTGCTTCTGTCTCCCCTCATTCACAACGTTGGGTTGGGTGGGATGCATTGCAGCCCCAAAGTATAAAGTGAATGTCCCACCTGGTGCTGGTTAGATAGGAAAAAATACAGCTAATATCATAAAGAATATGAATAATATGAAGATTTTACCTTATATTCCTGGACAGCATCATGCACAGGAAGCATGGTGTGAGCCCGGTGCAACCTCGATTCTCTGCAGATCACGCAGATGAAAGCTTCATCATCTTTGCAATAGATGCTCAGAGGTTCCTGGTGCTTTTTGCAGCCATCCTGCCCTACAACATCCCTTTGGGCTGCTTGCAAGCTCAGCCTCCTGGCGATCTCCAGCACCTTTGCAAGCTCCCTATTGGGATATAAAGTCCTCTCCTCTGCTGTCTCCTTGCATTGAGGGCAGCAAAACCCCCCGGTGGACCATTCCCAGCAGCGAGTGATGCATTGCCTGCAGAAACTGTGTCCGCAATGGATGGAGACTGGATCTTGGTAGTATTCCAGGCATATGGGGCAGGAGGCTTCATTGGGGAGGTGGGGAGCTGGGTTGGGTTCAGCCATGGGGCCCCACAAAGGCAATGAGAGGGGGAAGGCGTTTCCCTTCCCACCCACCCCAATGGTGTTTAGGGGTGGGCAGAGCCAGGGCTGAGCTTAGGGGTGGTGGCTCAAGTCCATCCCCTATAAGTGTGCCCTAAACATCCAAGTCCATCCCCTATAAGTGTGCCCTAAATATCCGAGTCCATCCCCTATAAGTGAGCCCTAAACATCCAAGTTCATCCCCTATAAGTGTGCCCTAAATATCCAAGTCCATCCCCTATAAGTGTGCACTAAACATCCAAGTCCATCCCCTATAAGTGTGCCCTAAATATCCAAGTCCATCCCCTATAAGTGTGCCCTAAACATCCAAGTCCATCCCCTATAAGTGAGCTCTAAATATCCAAGTCCATCCCCTATAAGTGTGCCCTAAACATCCAAGTCCATCCCCTATAAGTGTGCCCTAAATATCCAAGTCCATCCCCCTATAAGTGTGCCCTAAACATCCAAGTCCATCCCCTACAAGTGAGCCCTAAACATCCAAGTCCATCCCCTATAAGTGTGCCCTAAATATCCAAGTCCATCCCCTAAAGTGTGCCCTAAATATCCAAGTCCATCCCCTATAAGTGTGCCCTAAACATCCAAGTCCATCCCCTATAAGTGTGCCCTAAACATCCAAGTGGGTCTCCTGATCCCCATGGGTTGGTAAGGGGGAAAGAATGGGGGTGAGACCCACAGGATGGATGGGAACAAAAGGGATTTGGGGAGGAGGTTTGGGGTAGGAGGAGGGAGAGCTCGGTGCATCTCCCATAGTGATCTCTGTGCCCTGGTTGTCCTGGTACCCCAAACCTGGTCCCTATGGCATGGCAAGGAGAAAGAAAGGGGTCAGAACCCACAGCATAAATGGGAGCAAAGAGGATTTGGGGAGGGGTCTGCGCTGGGATGGGGGTTAATTGCAGATGGTCCAAGCTTTGCTGGTTGCATCCCCTATAAGAGCTACCCGTGCCCCTAAACATCCATCCCTCGAAGCAATTAAGCAGAAACCCATTTAAAATACCACCTTAATTTCTCATGTTCTTGCAGGAAGGGGTTGAGCAAATGCCTCTGCCCCATAGCGCAGCCTCCTGCCCCCCCCCCCCCGAGCCCACACTTTGTCATGACACCTTCTGGTGCTGCTCATTGTGAGCTGGTTTACAAGAGGATGCTATTACTTTTAATGGTTCCCCACCTCAGTTTATAGCAATAACAGATGGCTTTAAGGCCTAATAACAGTCATATTAATAGTAATAAAGCATCAACATTTCTGATCTGGCATCTCTCAAGTCAGTTTAAAGCCTAAGATTTAGGGCTGATGAGAGGAATGGTTCCCTTCTCTAAGTCTTTTTACCATTTAACATCAGTTGGATGCAGGGATGGCTGCTTCACCCCTCTCCTCACTCTCTCCCTTTATATACCATATATCCCTATATACCCGTAGCTGTATTTAACCCTCAACCAACTTTACCTACACACACAAAAGTGAGCTTAAACAACCCCCAGAAACCCCCATTTCCTCCATAATGCTCCAAATCTCCATTGAATTCCCTTAAAATGCCCCTGGATCATGAAGCGAGCCCACGGGGTGGGATCAGAAAGCCCACAGCCATGCATGGATGTCCATCCAAAAGGCCCTAAACCCCCTCAGAACTGAACAGGGATCCCCATGGCTATGGGGTGGGTGTGGGGTGTATGTGGGGCTGCTTTGTGCCCATTGGGGCGAAGCAAAGAGGCGTTGCTGGCTTTGGAGGACACCAACGTCCCTTTGGTTTCGTTCTGAGTGTTCTGAACCCAAAAAGCTGTGACCCACTGAGAAACCCCATTCACAAACAACAGCAGATGTGTTGCTTAGAGGTGCAACCTGAGGGTGCATTGCTTTGTTAGCCAGTATCAACCCCATGCAAGCATGCACTGCTTGCTTTGCATGCAAGATGCAACCTCTGCGTGTGCTACAAGGCAACAGGTTGGCAATGGAGCAAAGGAAGGTGTTCTCATTCAATGGGGTGAGGGATTTTGCTGTTATCCCTCCAGGACAGCCATCACTTTTGGTGCTTTTTAACCCATTTTCAGTATTTTTAGAGACACTTTGGGGCTGAAATGGTGGATTTGGGGCTGGGTGCAATGAGGGGCTTTGCAGAGCAAAGGATTTGGTGACAGGATGTGATTAGAGATAAGCTGTAATTGGCAGCTGCTCAGCCCCGGGTTCAGCACTGAGCTGTGAAAAATAAGCTCAGAAAAGTGATTAAAAGCAGAACTGAAAGCAGTGCAATAAGGGTGAGTGCTGCACGTCGGAGATGGGAGCAATGAATGAGGAAGAAGTGAAGAAAGAAGGGGAGGTTTTGGTGCTAAGAAAGGGGTCTGGTCAAGCTCTATTCCTAATTAATTAATGCCTTAAAAGCACCTTTATTAATGAGTAATGTAGGCAGATTAGTGGAGGCTGAGCCCCATAGGGAAGAGTGGGGCTGGGGTTACCCGTCTGCTTCCTTGGGTGCTCATTTTATGGGGTTCCCTATAGGGGCTGCAGCTCTTAATGAGGCAAGAAGTAATTAAGGCTGTTTATCTTCCCTGCTATTAAACTCCATGTGCAGGGAACAGCCTGGGTTGGAATCAGGGTTACCCCCCCATTTCTCTATCTCTTAGAGGGTGTCCTGCAGCGCTTCTTAACGAGGCAGGAAGTAATTAAGGCTGTTTGATTTTCATTGCTCCCTTTCACCTTCCCCCCTCCCGAGCACCTGCAGGAAGGAGAACAGACCGAGTAGAAAACGAAAGCTGCTCTGTCATTATTGCCATCACCCGTCGTTGTTGCTATGGATGAAGATAACCCAGCTGAGAGCTTCCAGGATGAAGCTTCCTGCTCTCTTTGCTTGGGGTTCTTCCAGGATCCCGTCTCCATCCACTGCGGGCACAACTTCTGCAGGGCGTGCATCACCCGTTGCTGGGAAAAAGAAGAGGAAACCTTCCCCTGCCCTCGTTGCAAGGCGACGGCCACGCAAAGAAACCTACGACCCAACCGCGAGTTGGCCAAGATCATTGAGATCGCCAAAAGGCTGAGCCTGAGGGCACCCAACGCTGGGGAAAGGATGTGTGAGAGGCACCAGGAGGTTCTGAAGCTGTTTTGTGAGGAGGACCAAGAGCCCATTTGCTTGGTGTGCAGGGAGTCCCATGCTCACCGCCTGCACGCCGCCGTCCCCATCGAGGAGGCGGCGGAAGAGCAGAAGGTATGGAGGGTCGTGGAAGGGTCTTGGGTGCTGATTTGATTGGAAAGTGTTGGGTTTCCATCCTTGTTCAGTGTGTTTTGTGAGTTGGAGGATGGCCAGTCTCTGCTTTGTTGGCTCTCTGTTGTCTTCCAATGTTGGTCATCCCAACGCTGTCCCCGTTGGGGTGGAGGAGCACAAGGAACAGAGGAGGAGGAGGAGGGTGAAGGAGGAGTCCTGGTGTGTGGCTTTGCCCAGAGATAGTTCGGTTTCCATCCTTTCTCAATGTGTTTTGTGGGTAGGAGGATGGCCAGTCTCTGCTTCGTTGGATCTCTGTTGTCTTCCAATGTTGGTCATCCCAACGCTGTCCCCACTGGGGAGATGGTGGGGGGCACAAGGAACAGAGGTGGAGGGTGATGGAGGGGTCTGATGTGTGGCTTTGCCCAGAGATAGTTGTGTTTCCATCCTTTCTCAATGTGTTTTGTGGGTTGGAGGATGACTGGTCTCCTCTTTGTTGGCTCTCTGTTGTCTTCCAATGTTGGTCATCCCAACGCTGTCCCCACTGGGGAGCTGGTCGGGGGCACAAGGAACAGAGGAGGGAGAGGAGGGTGATGTGTGGCTTTGCCCACCAAATAGTTGAGTTTCCATCCTTCTTCAGTGTGTTTTGTGGGTTAGAAATGGCCTGTCTCCTCTTTGTTGGCTCTGTTGTCTTCCAATGTTGGTCATCCCAACGTTGTCCCCATTGAGGAGATGATGGAGGATCACAAGGAATGGAGATCATCAAGGAGAAGGAGGAGGAGGGTGAAGGAGGGGTCTGATGTGTGGCTTTGCCCACCATATAGTTGGATTTCAATCCATCTTCAATGTGTTTCGTGGGTTGGATGATGGCCAGCCTCCGCTTTGTTGGCTCTCTGTTTTCTTCCAATGTTGGTCATCCCGATGTTCTTCAAGCTCTCATTCCCATCATAGAGATCCTGAATATCAGCCTGGAGTATCACCAAAGGGAAGGGGCTGGATTGAAATGCACTAAAAAAAATGTTCCTTCTCCATCCAGGAGAAAATCCAGGCTCACGTTCAGATCCTGAAGGAAAAGAAGGAAAAGCTGCAGGGGCTCAAAGAGGCTGAGGAAGGGAAAAGCCTGGAATTCCTTGTAAGTGTTTGTTCCCTTTGCAGTCATGGCCTTCCCTTCCCCTGAGTCATCCCTTTATATCACACCCTGTTGGCCAAAGGTCTGCAGTATATTGGGTACAAAGATCAGAGCCCTTGGGAAATGCCCTCTGTCAGCCCAAGAATAGCAGAATTAACGAGTGTTACTCATTGCTCTGCGATGCTCCTTGGAATTTATGGCTGCATCGCGCCCAATAAATCACCTTTGTTGCGGTGTTTATGCACCCATGCATTGAATTTCCCTGCAGGAGAAGGTCCAAGAGGAGAGGCAGAAGGTGATGATGGACATCAAGGAGCTGCAGCAGTTTGTGGAGCAACAGGAGAGGATCCTCTTGGGGAGGTTGGAGAAGCTGGACCAGGAAATCATGAGGAGGAAAGAGGAGAAGGTGGCCAAGCTCTTGGAGGGGATCTCCTCCATCAGTGAGCAGATCTGTGAGCTGGAGGAGAAATGCCAGCAGACACCATGTGAATTCCTACAGGTTGCCATCACTGTTTGCTTCGAGATGGTTTGAATTCAAGCAGGGCTTATAGACATCCCTATTTTAGCTGGGTGTGGGGCTCATCCATCCAACTGTACATCTATATCCCTTCATACGCAGTGATGAGTAGGGTCTGTTTGAGTCCTGGGTTGGCCTGAGTCCTGCTTTGGAGTCATATATGTCAAAGCATGTGCAGATGTCGGTGTAGATGTGGGGCCCAAGGCTGTTGTTTGATGGGAATGGGGGTGATGGTTTGGGGTTGGAGTCAGTGGTTTGATGGGAATGGGGTTGGAGTCAATGGTTGGATGGGAATGGGGTGATGGTTTGGGGTTGGAGTCGATGGTTGGGTGGGAATGGGGTTGGAATCAATGGTTTGATAGGAATTGGGGTGATGGAATGGGGGTGATGGAATGGGGTTGGAGTCAATGGTTGGATGGGAATGGGGGTGATGGGAATGGGGTGATGGTTTGGGGTTGGAGTACATGGTTGAATGGGAATGGGGGTGATGGGAATGGGGTTGGGGTCAATGGTTTGATGGGAATGGGGTTGGAGTCAATGGTTGGATGGGAATGGGGTGATGGTTTGGGGTTGGAGTCGATGGTTGGATGGGAATGGGGTGATGGTTTGGGGTTGGAGTCAGTGGTTTGATGGGAATGGGGTGATGGTTTGGGGTTGGGGTCCATGGTTGGATGGGAATGGGGTGATGGTTTGGGGTTGGAGTCAATGGTTGGATGGGAATGGGGTGATGGTTTGGGGTTGGAGTCGATGGTTGGGTGGGAATGGGGGTGATGGTTTGAGGTTGGAATCAATGGTTGGATGGGAATGGGGTTGGAGTCAATGGTCTGATGGGAATGGGGTGATGGTTTGGGGTTGGAGTCAATGGTTTGATGGGAATGGGGGTGATGGTTTGGGGTTGGAGTCCATGGTTGGATGGGAATGGGGGTGATGGTTTGGGGTTGGAGTCCATGGTTGGGTGGGAATGGGGGTGATGGTTTGGGGTTGGGGTCAATGGGTTGATGGGAATGGGGGTGATGGTTTGGGGTTGGAGTCAATGGTTGGATGGGAATGGGGGTGATGGTTTGGGGTTGGAGTCAGTGGTTGGATGGAAATGGGGTTGGAGTCAATGGTTGGATGGGAATGGGGTGATGGTTTGGGGTTGGGGTCAATGGTTTGATAGGAATTGGGGTGATGGGAATTGGGGTGATGGTTTGGGGTTGGAGTCAATGGTTGGATGGGAATGGGGGTGATGGTTTGGGGTTGGAGTCAATGGTTGGATGGGAATGGGGGTGATGGTTTGGGGTTGGAGTCAATGGTTGGATGGGAATGGGGGTGATGGT
Source organism: Coturnix japonica (assembly GCF_054131305.1). Taxonomy (NCBI): domain Eukaryota; kingdom Metazoa; phylum Chordata; class Aves; order Galliformes; family Phasianidae; genus Coturnix; species Coturnix japonica. The sequence continues at coordinate 1,304,645 of NW_028188953.1, forward strand.
TTGGGATTGGAGTCAATGGTTGGATGGGAATGGGGGTGATGGTTTGGGATTGGAGTCAGTGGTTGGATTGGAATGGGGGTGATGGTTTGGGATTGGAGTCAGTGGTTGGATTGGAATGGGGGTGATGGTTTGGGGTTGGACTTGATAACCTCAGACGTCTCCAACCTCATTGACTCTATGAGTGGGGGTGGGTTGACTTAGTGATCTCAGAGGTCTTTTCCAACCTTAACGACTCTACAATTAGCACTAATAACTCTCACCCTGAAGGAGGAGGGTCATGAAAGTTGGCTGATGCTGGGTTGACTTTGCTCTCACCCTGTTGCTCTTCTCCCTTCTTCCCCTTATAGGGCAGCAGGAACATCTTGAGCAGGTTTGTGGTTCCTTCCATCTGTCTCTATGGTTGTAATGTATTCCTATAGTGGTGGTGCTCAACAATGAAATCCCACTCCCATATTACCCCCCTTTATAGACCTATAGGATAAAGGCACTGATGGCCATCCTAAATTACAACCCTAATTAATTATCTAATTAAATTATACTGATAATTAAACACCCAGGAGCTCATCAGCTAAAAGGGGACATTGACTGGAGATTCCCACCCCTATAGCAGACCCTGATGTGAATGGAGATGGGTTAAGGAGGTGGATTAATGGGAAAAAAACCCCAGATCAGCAAGAAAACAGGGAATGTTTTTCACCTTTCCAGGCTGGAGAATGAGGAATCCCAAAAGGACAAGGAGGTTTTGCCTGAAGGAGAAGAAAACCCCACCAGCCCTACTCAGATACACACAACCCTCAAGGAGACGCTGATGCAGTTCCGAGGTAGGGAAGAGAAGGGTTGAGTTTACAATAGATTTGGGTCTGTTTGCCATATTTTGATAGTTTAAATATGTTTCCTTATGAAATGGAATCAAAGGATCACAAAACAAAAGCGATATTAAGGAATACTGGGGAATGAAACACAGATCCAATGACCCCCAGAGATCTCTTCCAACCTCATCCAGTCTATGACGGGTTGAGTTTGCAATAGATTGGGTCTGTTTGCTGTATTTTGATAGTTTAGATATGTTTCCTTCCAGTAAAGAAATGAAATATTCGGTGAAATAGATTTTAAAGCCTATGTTTTAATGGGTAGAAGGGACTCAAGTGAGATCCTCTTTGGTGATGGGGAGATTTGGGTTCATTCTATGTCTGTAGGCAACAAAATGGATCAAAAAAGATCCCAAAACAAAAGCGATATTAAGGAATACTGGGGAATGAAACACAGATCCAATGACCCCCCAAAGATCCCTTCCAACCTCAACCACTCTATGACCATAATACTTCTCCTCTTCCTTGATTGCTATGGGAATGAAACCAATCCTGCCTCACCCCCAGAACTCTGGATTGAGAGCTGGAATATCCTGGGGTGGGGAAAATGGGGTCAGAAAGTGGGGAAATAGGGGCCTTTTGGGATCAAATCCCACCCTCATCTCTTTTCTACCCTTAGAAAGTCTGACGTTGGATCCCGACACGGCGCATCCCCGACTGGTTCTATCTGAAGACCAGAAACGCGTACGATGGGAAGAGGCCCGAAATCCCGTCCCCGACAACCCCAAACGTTTCGATTCATCCCGTTGCGTTTTGGGCTGCCAAGGGTTCAACGCGGGGAGGCACTATTGGGAGGTGGAGGTGGGAGATGGGGAGGCCTGGGCTGTTGGAGTGGCCAAGGAGTCGGTGGAGAGGAAGGGACGGATCAGCGTTAAACCCGAGGTGGGGATTTGGGCAGTGGGGCAATGTGGGGCTCAGTATCAGGCTCTGACTTCACCCACCAGCCCCATTGAGCTTCTCTCTGCCCCTAAAGTGATTGGGATTTACCTGGATTATGAGGCCGGGCGAGTGGCGTTTTTCGATGCCAACAAGGAGGTGCCCATTTTTGCTTACCCTCCCACGTCTTTTGGAGGGGAGAGGGTCCTTCCACTGCTCTGCCTGGGGAGGGGCTGCTGCTTCACACTGTCCCCATGAGACCCCATGGGGCAGCAAAGCCTTGAGCATCACTCACTCAGATCTGGGGAAACCAAAGGGTCTCCTCACCCCAAATCTGGGGAGATCTCATGGTCTCACCACCCCAAGTCTGGGGGTACCCCATGGTTTATGAAAACCCAAATCTGGGGGTACCCCACGGTCTCATCACCCCAAGACTGGGGTTACCCCATGGTTTATGAAACCCCAAATCTGGGGGCACCCCATAGTTTCATCCCCCCAAGACTATGGGTACCCCTTAGTTTTATCACCCCAAGTCTGGGGGTACCCCATGGTTTATGAAAACCCAAATCTGGGGGTACCCCACGGTCTCATCACCCCAAGACTGGGGGTACCCCATGGTCACATCACCCCAAGTCTGGGGACACCCCATAGTTTCATCCCCCCAAGACTATGGGTACCCCTTAGTTTTATCACCCCAAGTCTGAGGGTGCCCCATGGTTTATGAAACCCCAAGTCTGGGGGCACCCCATGGTCTCATCACCCCAAGTCTGGGGGCACCCCATGGTCTCATCACCTCAAGACTGTGGGTACCCCATAGTTTCATCACCCCAAGTCTGGGGGTACCCCATGGTTTCATCACCCCAAACATGGGGGCACCCCATGGTCTTATCACCCCAAGTCAGATTTGACCTCATGGTTTCATCACCCCATATATGCGGTCACCCCATACATGGCTTTTAGGGGGTATCACCCCATAAACATCCCCAGTGATGACTTTTAGGACACGATGGCTTTTGGTTGCTGACCCCATAAGTGTCATTTGCTGTAATCCTGGCTGCCAAATACAGAAATAATAAGAAATGGCCTCTTTTAATCAATAATTGGGGTGTCTTTCAGTTTGGACCCCGGGATTGGGGGTGGTGAATGGGGTCACCTACAGAACCCCCATTGGATCAGAGCACAACAGCCAATGATGTATCGTGCATTGACCATATTACCTAAAACCACCTGAATTTCAGTGTTTTAAGTCAAAATTAAGAGATAAAACGCCTTCCAGATCTTAAGCCATAGGGGCTTAATAGGGGCTTAATAGAGGCTTAATAGGGGCTTAATAGGGGCTTAATAGGGGCTTAATAGGGGCTTAATAGGGGCCCATAGGGGTTGGTTGAATTGGAAGGGACCCTTGATGATCATCAAGGTAATGAAGCCCAAAGAAAATCCACCAAATATTATGTGGTAAAAACAGATGATTTTGGGGTTGTCGTGTTGGGGTAGGCAACTCTAAGGGCCTTTAAGATCCAGATCTTGAGTCAAAGCCATTGGGGTCTGTTGAATTGGAAGGGACCCTTGATGGTCATCAAGGTAATGAAGCCCAAAGGGAAAAGAAAGTGAAGATAGAAGGGAAATCCATCAAAGATTATGGGGTAAAAACAGATGATTTGGGGGTTGTTGTGTCGGGGTAGGCAACTCTAAGGGCCTTTAAGATCCAGATCTTGAGCTGGAGTCATTGGGGTCTGTTGAATTGGAAGGGACCCTTGATGATCATCAAGGTAATGAACCCCAAAGGAATAAGAAAGCTGAGACAGAAGGGAAATCCATCAAAAATTATGGGGTAAAAACAGATGATTTGGGGGTTGTTGTGTCGGGGTAGGCAACTCTAAGGGCCTTTAAGATCCAGATCTTGAGCTGAAGCCATTGGGGTCTGTTGAATTGGAAGGGACCCTAGATGGTCATCAAGGTAATGAAGCCCAAAGGGAAAAGAAAGTGAAGATAGAAGGGAAATCCATCAAAGATTATGGGGTAAAAACAGATGATTTGGGGGTTGTCGTGTTGGGGTAGGCAACTCTAAGGGCCTTTAAGATCCAGATCTTGAGCTGAAGCCATTGGGGTCGGTTGACCCCGAAGGGAAAAGAAAGCGAAGACAGAAGGGAAATCAATCAAAGATTATGGGGTTAAAATAGGTGATTTTGGGGTAAAAATGGGTGATTTTAGGGTTGGAGTAGGCAACTACAAGGGCCTATAGGATCTATAGGCATCCCTGGTGGTCTAGTGGTTAGGATTCGGCGCTCTCACCGCCGCGGCCCGGGTTCGATTCCCGGTCAGGGAAGGTTTTTTTTATTCCCCTAAATCCCCTTTTTTTCCCCCATTTTCTCGATGTAAAAAGTCCCATTTTCCGCCCCAAAAACGGCCTCAGAGCGAATAATCCTGCTGCTTTTCTTGTTCTATATCCTTCTCAGCTTAAATAAACTGGAAGCGATGGGTCTGCCCTCTATAAACACACCAATAATCATTAAAAACCCCAAAAATAGGGGAAAAAAAACAAAGTGTTTCTGCCCGGTTTCGAACCGGGGACCTTTCGCGTGTGAGGCGAACGTGATAACCACTACACTACAGAAACCTCCATAGGGATCCATTATACGTCCCTCTCCATTCACTTTAATTAACTCCCCCTTTTAATTAATCCCACTTTAATTAAATCTCCCATTTAATTGACCCCCCGAGTTAAAATTATCTATTAAATCCGGCCCCGAATAAAGCGGATTTCCCCCTTAAAATCCATATTAAAACACAGCCTTTTTGCTACCCCCATTACACACTTTAAGACCTTCAAACAGCACCAAAAACACCGAATCTAACCCCAAAACGGGCTCCCATAGGATTCAATGGACAGCCCGGCTAGCTCAGTCGGTAGAGCATGAGACTCTTAATCTCAGGGTCGTGGGTTCGAGCCCCACGTTGGGCGCTTCTATTTATCCCCTTTTTTTTGCTCAATGTAAAGCACAAAACCACAGCGACCGACCCCATAAGACCCCAATTATAACATATAGTATAAAAAACATCATTTTCAGGTCCAAATAACCACGTTTTTAAGCCCATTTTACAGCTGTCAGGATGGCCGAGTGGTCTAAGGCGCCAGACTCAAGGTTAATTCCTTCCCTATGGGATTTCTGGTCTCCCCTGGAGGCGTGGGTTCGAATCCCACTCCTGACAAGCGCTATTTTACCCTTTTCCCCCCAAATTTAAACACTTCCCCCCCCTTCACTTTCTCCACCCCCCCCCCAACAATGCGATATTTCAATATTTCTACCCATAAAATGGATTTTGTGCAAGTTTTCCCCATTTCTGAGCTCTATCGTGGAGGAGGAACAGCAGAACAGCGTTTATCTCCCTTCTATTCTCGATTTTAGTTCATTTTACATCCATAAAGGTTAAAAAACACCTTTTTGTCGTTTATTTCCTTATTTTTGCTTGGTTTTGCCCCGATTTGACACAAGAAAACGGGAAATTCCTGCATCAGGTGCTTAAAACGAGGAAGGAATCAACCAAACGAGCCGCCCTCGGAAAAAAAAAGGAGAGAAATGACCCGAAAAATCAACAAAATGACCCCAAAAACCAGCAAAATGACCCAAAAATCAGCAAAATGACCAAAAATACGCGTTTTTTAAGTAGATTTTGAGAGCTCAGAGGCGATAATGGAGCCCAATGGGGGTTTCTGTAGTGTAGTGGTTATCACGTTCGCCTCACACGCGAAAGGTCCCCGGTTCGAAACCGGGCAGAAACACTTAGTTTTTTTTATTGTTTTAACCCATTTTTACGTAGTTTTGTGATCCCCTCCCGAGCTCACATTTAACAGAAGGAAAAATAGTTATAAAAAGGAAAAAAAAGGGAAACTAAAAACCGCCTCTTTGAAGCCGGTTTCTGAACGTCAGGATTGATAAATACAAAAGAATTTGGGGAAAATAAAGGTATTTTTCCCTGACCGGGAATCGAACCCGGGCCGCGGCGGTGAAAGCGCCGAATCCTGACCACTAGACCACCAGGGATGCCCATATTTGGTGTTATTTAACCCAATCCTGCTGTTTATTATTGCGCTTTTTTAGTTGCCAATGGTTTGAATAGGGCTGGAGGAAGAGTTTGCCGCTTAAGAAGCGGAAAGGGCTTATTCGCTGCGAGAAAAAAGGTTTAAAATAGAGGGGAAAAAAGGACGAAGAGGAGAAGGGAAGAAAAAAGGCGAAATGATAGAAAATAAAGAAGTGAAGAAAAAAATATAACGAAAAATGAGATGAAAATAGATAAAGGCGTAATTCAGTTCTCCCTGGTGGTCTAGTGGTTAGGATCCGGCGCTTTCACCGCCGTGGCCCGGGTTCGATTCCCGGTCAGGGAAAGTTTTGCCTTAAAATGGGTTGAAATTGGTTAAAATTGCTATTTTCATTCTTTTCCCCTCTTTTTTAACCTTTTTCCTTCCGCTTTCCTTCCATCTTTGCTGCTTAGCACCATAGAACCCTTTTCGAATGATGGTGTTAAATCTGAGGCTTTCCGGGGCGGATTTGGGTGGAAAAAAGGCAGATTTGGGTGTATCCTATTGGAACTATGGGCCCACATTGGCTCTATATGGGGTTTCTGTAGTGTAGTGGTTATCACGTTCGCCTCACACGCGAAAGGTCCCCGGTTCGAAACCGGGCAGAAACACTCGGTTCTTTTTTACCTTCACCCCATTAATTTTGCCCATTTTTAACATCTTTTACACATTTTTATCCCTTATCCGAGCTGCCCTTCCCCATATTCCCCCTTACTTCACCCTCCCCATCTAATTAATAAGCTAATTGCTATTAATTAGCCTTTCCCCCCCTTATATCCCTATTAAGCTTCTGTTTGTGCCTTCATTTCCATTCATACCCCAACAAACCAAGCCTGGTGGGGTTTAATACGTGTTTATTTCACTTTATTGAGCTTTTTAAGCCCAAAAATCAGATTAAAATCGATATTTCAGGCTGAATCTTTATAGGAAAGCTGTAATTAGAGTAATTAGAGCAGCTTATCTATCCATATAGGAGGAGAAAAAGCAGCTCTCTGCCTCTTCCTATCACACTGGAGGTTTGGGGTTCATTGAGATCATAAAAGTCCATTTTGGGGAAGAAAAATGGGGAGAAAAAAGGGATTTTATGGAGTTCAATGGGGGTCCATAGGCTACTATAGGGCTCCCTGGTGGTCTAGTGGTTAGGATTCGGCGCTCTCACCGCCGCGGCCCGGGTTCGATTCCCGGTCAGGGAAGTTCAGACTAGAAGCAATATCATAAAATTCATATATATTTTTTTGCCTATAAAACCTTATTTTCTCCCTTAAATATCCACTGATAAACCCCATTGATAAACCCTACGGCCATTTAGTGCTGCCCTAACCCCTCCCTGTGCAGACTTTAAGCTCCAGAATGAACTAAAACAAACCCAATCTGCAATACCCCCAACCCCGTTAATTGCAATTAACACTAATTAGCAGCCAGCAGCCCGGCTAGCTCAGTCGGTAGAGCATGAGACTCTTAATCTCAGGGTCGTGGGTTCGAGCCCCACGTTGGGCGCTTGGTTTCACTTTTCCCCCTCACTCCTTTTATTTTTTGGGGGGCGTATTTAGTTCAATTAGGAATATCGGGATGAAAATATATATTAAATGGGGCTAAAAATACAAAATTGGGCTATTTAGATCAGAAAGAAGCGATTCGTGTTTTGCCTCCTTCATTGCTGAGGTTTTAGTGCAGCAAATCCCATATTTTCAGACACCGTGCCTTATATTCAGAACAAAATCCCATATTTTCAGAACAAAATCCCATATTTTCAGCACAAAACCCCATATTTTCAGACACCGTGCCCTGTTTTCAGAATAAAACCCGTATTTTCAGCTCCAAAACCCCATATTTTCAGCACCAAAACCCCATATTTTCAGACATCATGCCCTATTTTCAGTACAAAACCCCATATTTTCAGCACCAAAACCCCATATTTTCAGCACCAAAACCCCATATTTTCAGACATCATGCCCTATTTTCAGAACAAAACCCCATATTTTCAGACATCATGCCCTATTTTCAGCATCAAAATCCATATTTTCAGCACCAAATCCCATATTTTCAGCACCAAAACCCCATATTTTCAGCACAAAACCCCGTATTTTCAGACATCATGCCCTATTTTCAGCACCAAAACCCATATTTTCAGCACCAAAACCCCATATTTTCAGCACCAAAACCCCATATTTTCAGAACAAAACCCCATATTTTCAGACATCATGCCCTATTTTCAGCACCAAAACCCATATTTTCAGAACAAAATCCCATATTTTCAGCACCAAACCCCATATTTTCAGACACCGTGCCCTATTTACAGAGCAAATCCCCATATTTTCAGCACCAAACCCCATATTTTCAGCACCAAACCCCCATATTTTCAGACATCATGCCCTATTTTCAGCACCAAAACCCATATTTTCAGACATCATGCCCTATTTTCAGCATCAAAATCCATATTTTCAGCACCAAATCCCATATTTTCAGCACCAAAACCCCATATTTTCAGCACCAAACCCCATATTTTCAGATATCATGCCCTATTTTCAGCACAAAATCCCATATTTTCAGCACAAAATCCCATATTTTCAGCACCAAAACCCCATATTTTCAGACATCATGCCCTATTTTCAGAACAAAACCCCATATTTTCAGACATCATGCCCTATTTTCAGCATCAAAATCCATATTTTCAGCACCAAAACCCCATATTTTCAGCACCAAAACCCCATATTTTCAGACATCATGCCCTATTTTCAGAACAAAACCCCATATTTTCAGCACCAAAACCCTATATTTTTTGATACCATGTCCTGTATTTTCAGATCAAAACTCCCATTTTCAATACTATACCCCATATTTTCAGACCCCATCCCACACATATTCAGATATCACACCCCATTTTCAAACATCATATCCCATATTTTCATATTATATGCCCCATTTTCAGACCCAATCCCCTATATTTTCAGGCACAATCCCCCATTTCCAGTTACACTGCCCCATTTTCAGATACCATACCCCATTTTCAGCCATATAACGCCATACACTGAAACCACGTCCCTTAATTTGGCCAAACATTTGGCTTCATGCTCGAGAAAACCCGTATTTACAATAGGATTTGTGCCATCAGCCCCATATCAGCCTTATACCAGCCCCATAGCAGCCCCATAACTACATCCCATACACCAAAACACCATACCCTAATTAAACACACCATACCCTAATTAAACACACCATACCCTAATAAAACACACCATACCCCAATTAAACAAACCATACCCTAATTAAAAACACCAAACCCTAATTAAACAGACCATACCCTAATTAAACACACCATACCCTAATTAAACACACCATACCCTAATTAAAAACACCGAACCCTAATTAAAAACACCAAACCCTAATTAAACAGACCATATTCCAATTAATCACACCATACCCTAATTAAACACACCATACCCTAATTAAAAACACTGAACCCTAATTAAACAGACCATATTCCAATTAATCACACCATACCCTAATTAAACACACCATACCCTAATTAAAAACACTGAACCCTAATTAAACAGACCATATTCCAATTAATCACACCATACCCTAATTAAACACACCATACCCTAATTAAAAACACCATACACTAATTAAAAACACCATACCCTAATTAATCACACCATACCCTAATTAATAACACCATATCCTAATTAAAAACACCATACCATAATTAAACACGCCATACCCTAATTAAACACACCATACCCTAATTAAAAACACCATACCCTAATTAAACACAGCATACCCTAATTAAACACAGCATACCCTAATTAAAAACACCAAACCCTAATTAAACAGACCATATTCCAATTAATCACACCATACCCTAATTAAACACACCATACCCTAATTAAACACACCATACCCTAATTAAACACACTATGCCATAATTAAACACACCATACCCTAATTAAACACACCATACCCTAATAAATAACATCATACCCTAATTAATAACACCATACCTAATTAAAAACACCATACCCTAATTAAACACACCATACCCTAATTAAAAACACCGAACCCTAATTAAAAACACCGAACCCTAATTAAACAGACCATATTCCAATTAATCACACCATACCCTAATTAAACACACCATACCCTAATTAAAAACACCATATGCTAATTAAAAACACCATACCCTAATTAATAACACCATACCCTAATTAAAAACACCATACCCTAATTAATAGCACCATACCCTAATTAAAAACACCATACCCTAATTAAATACACCATACCCTTATTAAAAACACCATACCCCAATTAAACACACCAGACCCTAATTAATAACACCATATCCTAATTAAAAACACCATATCCTAATTAAACATTCCTTAAACCAATTAAACACACCATACCCTAATTAATCACACCACAACCTAATTAAAAACACCATACCCTAATTAATCACACCATACCCCAATTAAAAATACCATACCCAATTAAAAACACCATACCCTCATTAAATACACCAAACCCTAATTAATAACACCATACCCTAATTAAAAACACCATACCCTAATTAATCACACCATACCCCAATTAAAAATACCATACCCAATTAAAAACACCATACCCTCATTAAATACACCAAACCCTAATTAATAACACCATACCCTAATTAAAAACACCATACCCTCATTAAATACACCAAACCCTAATTAATAACACCATACCCTAATTAAAAACACCATACCCTAATTAATCACACCATATCCCAATTAAAAACACCATACCCCAATTAAACACACCATACCCTAATTAAACACGCCCTACCCTAATTAAAAACACCATACCCTAATAAATAACATCGTACCCTAATTAATAACACCATACCCTAATTAAACACACCATACCCTAATTCAACACGCCATTACTTAACGCCATACCCTCATGGCTTATCCCTATAAGGATCCATGGCGTTTTAAGCCCCTTTTTGGTGTATGGGGTGGTTTCCCTATATATGAAATATGAATTTAAAGGATTTTAGGGTTATTCACCCATATAATGATCCTTTTTTTGCTCTCTATGCTCTGTTTGCCCAGCTGTACAAAGCATTGTTCCCATATAACAATGTTCTCCATCAGCTTCGAGGTCGTTCAGTCCCAGGTCAGCCCAAACATGGGAAGAAATCAGCCCCTATAAAGGCAGTGGGGGCTACGGATGCTGTTAGACCCATTGGGGTTCAGGTAAGGGGTCTCATTTTGGGTTTATTTTGTGGGTTTTGGGGCTTTTTGAAGGCTTTTTTAGGGGGTGAGGGTGGTCCTGTAATGCGTTTTCATCCCACTGTGCTGCCTACGGTATATCGGGGCATGGTATATCGAGGCATGGTATATCGGGGTATGGTATATCAGGGCACCCTTGTCAGACCTGTTGGGGTTCAGGTAAGGGGTCTCATTTTGGGTTTATTTTGTGGGTTTTGGGGCTTTTTGAGGGCTTCTTTAGGGGGTGAGGGGGGTCCTGTAATGTGTCTTCGTCCCACTGTGCTGCCTATGGTATATTGGGGTAGGGTATATTGGGGTATGGTATATTGGGGCATCCCTGTCAGACCTGGTTGGGTTCAGGTAAGGGATCTCCTTTTTGGGTTTATTTTGTGGGTTTTGGGGCTTTTTTGGGTGATGAGGGCGGTCCTGTAATGCGTCTTCATCCCACTGTGCTGCCTGTGGTATATTGGGGGTATGGTATGTTGGGGGCATGGTATATCAGGCACCCCTGTCAGACCTGTTGGGGTTCAAGTAAGTGGTCTCATTTTGGGTTTATTTTGTGGGTTTTGGGGCTTTTTTGGAGGTGAGGGCAGTCCTGCAATGTGTCTTCGTCCCACTGTGCTGCCTACGGTATATCGGGGCATGGTATATTAAGGGTATGGTATATTGGGGCACCCCTGTCAGACCTGGTAGGGTTCAGGTAAGGGGTCTCATTTTGGGTTTATTTTGTGGGTTTTGGGGCTTTTTGGGGGCTTTTTTAGGGGGTGAGGGTGGTCCTGTAATGCGTCTTCATCCCACTGTGCTGCCTGTGTTATATTGGGGGCATGGTATATTGGGGGCATGGTATATCAGGCACCCCTGTCAGACCTGTTGGGGTTCAAGTAAGGGGTCTCATTTTGGGTTTACTTTGTGGGTTTTGGGGCTTTTTGAGGGCTTTTTTAGGGGGAGAGAGTGGTCCTGTAATGCGTCTTCGTCCCACTGTGCTGCCTATGGTATATCGGGGCATGGTATATCGGGGCATGGTATATTGGGGTATGGTATATCAGGCACCCCTGTCAGACCTGTTGGGGTTCAGGTAAGGGATCTCCTTTTTGGGTTTATTTTGTGGGTTTTGGGGCTTTTTGAGGGCTTTTTTAGGGGGTGAGGGTGGTCCTGTAATGCGTCTTCGTCCCACTGTGCTGCCTGTGTTATATTGGGGCATGGTATATTGGGGCATCCCTGTCAGACCTGGTGGGGTTCAGGTAAGGGGTCTCATTTTGGGTTTATTTTGTGGGTTTTGGGGCTTTTCTTAGGGGGTGAGGGGGGTCCTGTAATGTGTCTTCGTCCCACTGTGCTGCCTACGGTATATCGGGGCATGGTATATTAAGGGTATGGTATATCAGGGCACCCCTGTCAGACCTGTTGGGGTTCAGGTAAGGGGGCTCATTTTGGGTTTATTTTGTGGGTTTTGGGGCTCTTTTGGAGGTGAGGGCAGACCTGTAATGCGTCTTCATCCCACTGTGATACCTATGGTATATCGGGGCATGGTATATCGGGGCATGATATATCGAGGCATGGTATATTGGGGCACCCCTGTCAGACCTGTTGGGGTTCAGGTAAGGGGTATAATTTTGGGTTTATTTTGTGGGTTTGGGGGCATTTTTGGGGGGTTGAGGGGGGTCCTGTAATGCGTCTTCATCCCACTGTGATACCTATGGTATATCGGGGCATGGTATATCAGGGCATGGTATATCGAGGCATGGTATATTGGGGCATCCCTGTCAGACCTGTTGGGGTCCAGGTAAGGAGTCTCATTTTGGGTTTATTTTGTGGGTTTTGGGGCTTTTTTGGAGGTGAGGGCGGTCCTGCAATGTGTCTTCGTTCCACTGTGATACCTATGGTACATTGGGGCATGGTATATTGGGGCACCCCTGTCAGACCTGGTAGGGTTCAGGTAAGGGGTCTTATTTTGGGTTTATTTTGTGGGTTTGGGGACTTTTCTTAGGGGGGGGGGGTGACCTTAAAACTGGTCACAGCTGTTTCAACCCAAACCAGATTTTCAAGCTCTGGTTCTTTTAACACTCCCCCCCCCTTACCCCTTCAATCCCTATTGAAAGCAATGCAAACATTAGTAGAGCTTGAGCCAAACGTTGGCCTCAACCTTTTGGGTTCCCGTGAGGTCTTTGCTCAATTCCCACCCATAAAAAGGTGTGATGTAATCACAGGGTCATCAGCTTAATTAATTAAAATTAGCTTAATTGTTTTCTTTAATCATCAGCCAGGACCTTTTTGCATATTCCCTGAAGGAGCTTTTTGGGTTTGGGTTGAATTCGCGCTGTTTTTGCTCATTGCCTTATTTTCAAGGGTAACCAATAGGGCTAACCTGTAGGGGTAACCAATAGGGATAACCAATAGGGGTAACCAATAGGGCTGCATGGATTTCACCCCACAAGAGTTCCCTCCATATAGGTTCAAATACCCTCCAATTAATTATTAAGTAATTATTCACCCATTAGAAGGTGAATAATTACCATCACAAAGGAGAAACCTGCCCCAATATGGGGTGAATCATCAGGTGAACCCTCTATGGGAGTCTATATGTGTAGTTCCAATGCGAGTTTATAGGGGACAAGATGACGTCCATTCAGCTCTTAGGCCAATGTCCTTCTGTGGTTGGGGTCTTCTTATAGGGCACCCCAAAAATAATGGGGAATGGGGTGCTCCTTAAAGCTCAGCTTATAGGATGGGGTGCCCCTAAAAGTGCTACTTATAGGTGTTATGGTTTTGTAATTTGGTTGGTGTTCTGATCAGAACATCATGCGGAATAATGGGAGTTAAGGGGTTATTAAAGTGCCGTTCGTTCTCAGATCACTCTTTTTTTTTGTTTTAAACCAGCTCTGAATCTGTAACTTAAGGCAGGAAAAATAAAGCAGAAAAAGGTATTTTTACAAGCCCGGCTAGCTCAGTCGGTAGAGCATGAGACTCTTAATCTCAGGGTCGTGGGTTCGAGCCCCATGTTGGGCGCTTGGTTTTTGCACTTAAATACTTCGAATTTATCATTTTTTACCCCAAAAAGGACACTACAAACAGATCCTTGTCCCTCTGTATTATCCCTTTCCTCCCCTACTATAGGGCTAAAGGAGCTCCATCCCCAGTTCTCAAGATGAAGCTGCTCTTTGTGGGGCTGGCCTTTGTCCTGTGCGTTGGAGTGGGTGAGTTAATTAGGTCCTAATTAATTAGGACTGAAGTTAATTTGGCTTTAACAAAGAGAGCACCACTGGAGCTGGGTGGTCTTTAAGGTCCCTTCCAACCCACCCTATTCTGTCCTCAGGTCTGTGAATGGAGGTGGTGGTTGGACCCTATGGGGATTTGGATCTTTGGGGTCGTTGCTACCTTCTATATGGGGAAAATAGGCTCAAAACTCTGCAGAATTGGGCTGAGAACCCCATTGATTTCTTTCTTTTCCCCCTTTCAGTTGAAGCTCTTCGGTGCAAGGTCTGCAAATACAAGATCCCTTACTTTGGGTGTTTCCATGGGGCCAATGAAACCACCTGCGAGAGAAGGGAGAAATGTGCCGTCATTAAAACCTCCCTGGGTAGGAAATGGGGGTCAAAAACCTTTTACTTTATGGTCTATTTTGAATCCATTGAACCAAAAAATGTCATTATTTTTCCAGTTAAATGGGGGATATCTTTAGGTAACCAGCTGCCCTTGGGAATCCATGTGGGTTTGTAGAATGGAGGGAGGATGTGGCCTGTAGGAAGAGGTGAACTCACCCCCCAATGGTGGTGATGAGTTTAATGCTGTCTCTTCCCTTCTCCCTATAGGGAAGGTGACCCTCTATTACCAACAAGGCTGCACCTCTGCCTTGAACTGTGGCAGGGAGAGGGCGTCAGATGCAGAATCCCGCTTGACATCCCGCTATTCCTGCTGCGAGACCGACCTGTGCAACGAGGACTGGGATGAGGACCCCACAGATTAGACCCCATTGGGTCAGGATGGGGTCCAATAGGGTCTAACTGTGTGCCCCAGCCCTTTCCATGCCCAATAGGGTGCAACAGCATTCCCCAGCCCTTTCTACACCCAATAGGGTCCTACAGTGTAGCCCTAGTCCTTTCCATGCCCAATAGGGTCCAACAGCATTCCCCAGCCCTTTCTACACCCAATAGGGTCCAACAATGTGCCCTAGTTCTTTCCATACCCAATAGGGTCCAACAGCATGACACAGCCCTTTCTACACCCAATAGGGTCCTACAGTGTAGCCCTAGTCCTTTCCATGCCCAATAGGGTCCAACAATGTAGCCCAGCCCTTTCTACACCCAATTAGGGTCCGCCAACGTAGCCCAGTCCTTTCTATACCCAACAGGGTCCAACAACCCATCCCAACCCTTTCCATGCTGTGAGTCCTGAACCAAACCTTAACTATTTTTGCCCCTAAATCAGGATATTTGGATCCAACCTGCCCTCAGGGCTCCCCCTGTGTGCCTGGCCTGATTCTATTCCAGCTCTTGCAATAAACCTGCAGTCAATCACAGGCCCTGTGATATTTTGGCTCTGTGTGTGTGTGTGTGTGTGCTTTCCTTCTCCCTATTAGCAGCCCTTCAGACTCAGCATTCCAAGCTTAATCCCAAACTAAAACCCCAAGGGCAGCCCAAGGTGCTTTCCCTATTTCTCCTAATGTACAGGGCTGGGATCATTGCAGCCTTGTTAACCAAGGGTTGATAACCAAGGGTTGAGAATGGGGTGCTAATAGGAACGAAGGAGAGGCGTATCTACAAGGAACAGGTATTTATTTCCCCCCAAATTAACCCCAAAATAATGAAAATATGGGGTATGATGTTTGAAAATGGGGTGTGATGTTTGAAAATATGGGGGATGGTGTCTGAAAATGGGGAATGATACCTGAAAATACAGGGTGTGATATCTGAAAGTGGGGCACAGTATCTGGAAATATGGGGTATGATGATTGAAAATGGGGTGTGATATCTGGAAATATGAGGGATGGGGTCTGAAAATGGGGAATTATGTTTGAAAATGTGGGGTATGATACTGAAAATAGGGCATAGAATATGAAAATATGGGGTATGACGTTTGAAAATGGGGTGTGATGTTTGAAAGTATGGGGGATGGGGTCTGAAAATGGGGTATGATGGTTGAAAATGGGGTGTGATATATGAAAATATGAGGGAATTCGGTCTGAAAATGGGGTGTGATATCTGAAAATGGGGCATAGAATATGAAAGTATGGGGTATGATACTTGAAAATATGGGGTATGATGATTGAAAATGGGGTGTGATATCTTGAAAATATGGGGGATGGGGTCTGAAAATGGGGTATGATGGTTGAAAATGGGGTGTGATATATGAAAATATGGGGGATGGGGTCTGAAAATGGGGTGTAATATCTGAAAATACAGGGTATGGGGTCTGAAAATGGGGTGTGATGTTTGAAAATGGGGTGTAATGTCTGAAAATAAGGGGGATTGGGTCTGAAAATGAGGTGTAATGACTGAAAATGGGGCGTCATCTCACTTGGAGGAAGAGATGGGAGGTCTTTGTCCGTTTTTATCCCTTGGGTTTGAGGATACTGGGGGGGGTTAAAGGATGCAGAGCCCCTTTTGGGGTGGAATTGGGTTGGGAAACAGGTGGAGGGAGGTGCTGGAAATAGGATCCTGGCTTCAGGGATGGGAAAAACTCTTTGGCACAGAGGGGGAGAGCAGAGAGAAGAGAGCCTGGGATAGCTGCAATGGGGGAGGGGGTGGACTGGTAAGTGAGAAGGGTCTGGTGGTGAGACAGGGGAGACAAATGGATCCAGATCTGAGCAGAGTTGCATTGCTCTGGGTTTGAGCTGGATCCCTTTGCAAAGCAGAGAGGCCATCCTTGCCCCACTGCACGTTGTGGGGTGTTGGGACCCCCGTAGCATCATCATCATCATCCTCAATGCAAAGGGCCGGGCACTACGGGAGGACGCCCTTATCCTATACCTCTGCTTCGAGGTACGCTGAGGTGTTGGGGGGTGGGATGAGTTTGTCTGTATGTCTATATGCTGCTCCCATCCCTGCTTTTCCCTCCTTAATGTATATATATATATAAAATATATATTATATATATAATAATGCATCCACACTGCATCCTCCGATCCCAAATCCAGCATCCTCCAGCCCCAAATCCAGCAGCTCTCAGCCCCCGTTGCATCCTCCAGCCCCAAATCTCAGCCCTCCCCACCTCCTATAGATTCCATACCATAAGAAATAAGCCCTGTCTGCCCACAGCTCAATGGAATTCAGTGGGGAGGGGTGAATCTCAGCCCCAGAACATTGCAGGATATAGGAGAAATGGAGGTAGATCAATAGGCAGAGGGGTGGGAATCCCTTTCCCTTTGGTTTCTGGCAGCATGAAGGGATGTATATTGCATCTATAGGGGGTGTGTGTATGGATATATATGCGTCATACGCTCTGATTCATTTGTTATGTGTTCATCATGACCTCGAAGCAGTGTGGGGTGTAGGATGGGGGTATTTAAGAGGAGGGGATCCCATCCTATAGCCCAGCAGTGTGGGGTGTAGGATGGGGGTATTTAAGAGGAGGGGACCCCATCCTATAGCCCAGCAGCGTGAGGTGTAGGATGGGGATATTTAAGAGGAGGGGATCCCATCCTATAGCCCAGCAGCATGGGGTGTAGGATGGGGGGTATTTAAGAGGAGGGGATCCCATCCTATAGCCCAGCAGTGTGGGATGGGGATATTTAAGAGGAGGGGATCCCATCCTGTAGCCCCAATAAACCCAGGGCTGGGTTCAAACCAACTCAAATCAGCATCAATAGACACAGATGGGTGGCCCTGATTTGTGTGTCACCCGATGCCGTTTTCATTCCCTCATTAGGAGGCGATTAATCACCCCCCTGAAGTGCCTGATAGGGCCCATGTCATTATTAGGGCTCACATTACCTATGACTTTTACTTCCCTTCACTGTAATAAGAGAGAGATATAGAGATGACCCCATATAGCAAACCCCCCCAGACCCCAAGAGCTCCTCCCCTGTTCAATATCCCCCCTTGGAAGGCAAATATTCCCATTTGGGAACAAAAAAAAGGGCTGTTTTCTTGTATTTTTTTCCAGCACCCCCCCTCTATTTAGAGCCTGATATGAATTACTCAGCCAAGTCTCTATGTATCACTTTATACCACGCGTCTCCCCTTTCTCCCGTTGCTTTTTAAAGCCCCTGGAGCTCCACCAAAGCCATTTTAAGCTTTATGGGTTCTTTATTGAGAGCTCAGGTTTTACCTGGAGCAGCTGCTGCCCCTTGCTCATATTCTTCACATTGCAGCTTCTAGCTGACCCCAAATGGTTTCCCTTAATAACAGCAGCCATTAATACAGGTGGGGAACTGAGACCCGAGCTTCTTTTGGAGGAGCAAAGAGCAGGGACGTCTCCTCGCTCCCTTTCTCCCCCAGCCGTGTTCTCTACCCTAAAGCTGAGGTCTTCATTACCAGCTTAAGGAAACCGGATACGACAGCGGGATCGTTCCTAGAACGGGAACGCCCATGGGGCCGTTTGCCAAGCATTCATGCTCTGCCTCCTCCAGCCCCGGTGAAATCAGTCCTTACCCATAGGAGAGAGGCCATGGCTGCTGTATTCCTACCCGGAAACCTACAAGATGAAGCTACATGTTCAGTTTGCTTGGAGTTCTTCAAGGATCCCGTATCTATCGAGTGCGGGCACAACTTCTGCCGGGCTTGTATCGCGAAGAGCTGGAAGGATTTAGAGATGGATTTCCCTTGCCCTCAATGCAGGGAGGTCTTCCAACAGAAGAACCTCCGACCCAACCGCCAGTTGGCCAACATGGCCGAGATCATCAGCCAGTTCACCCTACGTGGGGCCAAGGGGGCGGAGGAGGACGGGCTGTGCGTGAAGCACCGCGAAGCCCTCAAGCTCTACTGCAAGGATGATAGGAGGAGCATCTGCGTGGTGTGCGACCGCTCGCGGGAGCACCGGCCTCATGCTGTGGTCCCTGTGGATGAAGCATCCGAGGAGTACAAGGTGTCTGTCTGTCTGTCCGACCACCTGCTGTCCATGTGTCTTTCCCACCTCTGTTTCTATATCCCTTATTCCCTCTTGTGTCCCCGTGATGTGGTTTGGTTTTGGTGTTGGGAAGTGTTGATTGGGGCAGAGGTTTTTGTTGCTGCTTTGTTTATTGGTTTCTTCCTCAAAAAGGAAAAAGAAAGGGAAAATCTTCTTCCCTTCCAGTTATACACAGCCCATTTATGCAACGATACCAGCTTTGGGCTGGAGGATCATGAGCTTTGCAGGGACCATGAGCTCTATGGGAACCATGAGATCTGTAGAAGGGCTGGAGGACCATGAGATCTATGGAGTCCATGAGCTAAGTATAGGGGCTGGAGGCCCATGAGCTCAATGGGGACCATGGTCTCTATGGGGGCCATGAACTCTGCAGAAGGCCTGGAGGATCATGAGATCTATGAGGACTGCGAGCTCTGTAGTATGGCAGGAGGACCATGAGATCTATGGGGCTCATGAGCTCTGTAGAAGGGCTGGAGGACCATGAGATCTATGGGGCCCATGAGCTCTGTAGAAGGGCTGGAGGACCATGAGATCTATGAGGACTGTGAGCTCTGTAGTATGGCAGGAGGACCATGAGATCTATGGGGCTCATGAGCTCTGTAGAAGGGCTGGAGGACCATGAGATCTATGGGGTCCATGAGCTCTGTAGAAGGGCTGGAGGCCCGTGAGCTCTATGGGGACCACGAGCTCTGTAGAAGGGCTGGGAGACCACGAGATCTATGGGGCCCACAAGCAAAGGTTAGCAAGGCAGTGGGCAGCTGGTGAAAGCAGCTCACATTCCCTCCCATGGTATCCTGCACCTCCTTTCAAAGGTCTCTTTGTGTTTGCTGTGAGCTCGAAGGGTTTCAAGGGTGGGTGTGCGTGGGTAGAGCTGAGCCTGCAGATTTATCCAGTCAATAGAGATGACTGAGATCCAGCTTGTCCTTATGGGGCTGGAAGGACAAATTGTGCCCACGTGGAGTAACGAGGCAGCAATGAAAGAAAATAGAAAGGGAAAAGCATCATTGAGACAAATATCTCCTTTCTTGGGTTTCCAACAGGAGAAAATCCAGGGTCGTTTGGATTTCCTAAAGAAGGAGAGGCAGGAGCTGCTGGAATTTAAAGTGAATGATGATAAGAAAACCCAGGAGCTATTGGTGAGTGCAGGGTGATGCTCTTGGGGTGGGATACTGGAGGGGATGGGCTATGCCATCCCTATGGGACAAACACCATCAGGCCACAACCAGCCCATAATTCTCTCCCATTGCCTTATCATTGGGATAATCTCACCCCTATCTGCTGCTTTTCCAACTGGAAGGGCTGGGAATAACTCCATCCAAGAGCCATGTTTTCACACCATGATGGTTTCATATCATATTTGAGGGTCTATTGGAGCTGTGCTGATGGCCAATGTAGAACCACAATGTGTTCAGCCTCCCTTGTGCTTCCAAAGTGGATGCATCCCCCCCTAAGAGCTGGTTGACCCTCCATCAACATCAAGCCCATAGCGATGTGATACCACAACCACAATGTGTTCAACCTCTGTGCTTCCAAAGGGGATGTATCCCCCCAAGTGCTGGTTGACCCTCCATCAACGTCACACCCATAGCAATACAATATCATGTCAGAAAGCAAATCAACCCCCTTTTTTGTGTGTTTTACCCCCAGAAAACCATTGAGAACGAGCATCAGAAGCTCATTTCCAAAGGGGATGCATCCACATAGTGCTGGTTGACTCTCCATCCGCATCAAGCCCATAGCGATGCAATACCACATTGTAAAGCAAATCTAACCCCTTCTTTGTGTGTTTCACCCCCAGAAAACCATTGAGAACGAGCGTCAGAAGCTCCTGGTAGAGTTCGAGGGGCTCCGTCAGTTTCTTCATGACCAGGAGCACATCCTGTTGGGGCAGCTGGATAAGATGGAGAAGAGCATCGCCAAGAGGCAGAACGAGAACATCACCGACCTCTCCAAGGAGATCACGCTCCTCAACAAACTCATCACGGAGATGGAGGAGAAAATACAGCAGCCCGTGCTTGAGTTCCTTAAGGTGAGGTCGTTGGGTCTCTGGTTGTAGGGCTGTGCAGTCAATGGGTCTTTGGAGTGTTGGGTCACGGAACCATTGATGTGTAGGACTGTTGGACCATTGGATCGTAGCATCATTGATTTGTGGAGCCATTGGATCATTGAGCCATGGAATCGTTAAATCAGAGAACCAAAGAACAAGGAATCTTTGGGTTGGGAAATACTTGGGTCGGGGTATCTCCCCCCTTTGGGTCAGGGAATCCCCCCTTTGGGTCAGATAATCATAGTTAGCAACGAAACGAACCTCCATCTTTGCACCTTGCCATTTCCATCTCCTTTATCATACTGTGTTCTTGGATGCTATTGATACCCTTGGAAGAGAAGGGTCCTTTTGTAATTAGCAATGCTATTCTTATTGATTTTAATTGAGAAATCAGCTCCTTTTGGGGGGGGGGAGTTGGGCATAGAGACACGTGGATGAGGCCCAATGCAGGATGAGGCCCAATGCCAACTATTGCAGCCAAGAGCTTTGGCTGGGAACTGAAAGCAGAGCTGGGTTTTGGAGTCAAGAATGAGCTCTTACCAAGATGGAAAGTATGAGGGGGGAGGGAACAGATGGAGTATGGGGGGGTATTGATTGCATTGCAAAAGAATGGAGTCACTCCACTACTGTCCCAAACAGCAACAGGGTCCAAACCCAACTCAACAACAGCAATAGGGTTGGGAATACAGACCCCCATCAGCTCACCCCAAAGCCAAGCAAACCCAATCCCATCCTACAAGGCAAAAAGCCAATGGGGGATGGAGAGAGGAGGGGAGGGGGGGGTGACCTTATAACTGGTCACAGCTGTTTCAACCCAAACCAGATTTTCAAGCTCTGGTTCTTTTAACACCCCCCCCTCCCCCCTCCCCCTTCAATCCCTATTGAAAGCAATGCAAATATTTGCAGAGCTGGAGCCAAACGATGGCCTCAACCTTTTGGGTTCCCGTGAGGTCTTTGCTCAGTTCCCACGCACTAAAGGGGGTGAATAATTACCATCACAGAGGAGAAATCTGCCCCAGTATCGGGTGAATCATCAGGTGAACCCTTTATGGGAGTCCATATATGTAGTTTCAATGCAAGTTTATAGGGGACAAGATGGAGTCCCTTCAGCTCTTAGGCCAATGTCCTTCTGTGTTTGGGGTCTTCTTATAGGGCACCCCAAAAAGAATGGGCAATGGGGTGCCCCTTAAAGCTCAGCTTATAGGATGGGGTACCCCTAAAAGCTTATAGGATGGGGTGCCCCTAAAAGTGCTGCTTATAGGATGGGACAACACAGACTGCACAGATACTTCACACCCTCTCTCTTTATCCCTTATAGGATGTGATGGGTGTCATCAGCAGGTATGGAAACCTTCTTTAATGCTGTTTTTCCCCCAAAATATCCTTATTTAAAGGTCAGTTATTACAGACTAAATGGTGCCAGACCTCCATTGAGTCCATTTTAGGGGCAAATAGAGCATTTCCCCCCACACCCCCCACCCTATATTGCCCCATTGCTTTCAGATATGGGGCTTGGATAGGAGCAAATAGACCATTCCCCCTCCCCACCCCCCCCATATTGCCCCATTGCTTTCAGATATGGGGTCTGGGATAGGAGCAAATAGACCATTCCCCATCCCCCCCATATTGCCCCATTGCTTTCAGATATGGGGTCTGGGATAGGAGCAAAGAGAGCATTCCCCCCATCCCCCCACACCCTATATTGCCCCATTGCTTTCATATATGGGGTCTGGGATGGGAGAATGTACCTCTATGGGGTGGTTTATCCCCCCTATGATTGTAATCATCCCCTACTCTTAGAGCTGAATCTACTGCAGCTCCGACATGAATATGGGGGGGGGGGGGGGGGGGGGATGAATCTATTGCAGCATAAATAGGGGAGGGGGGGACACACACAAACTAAATCATAGAGATAATAGAAATGAGACCATGAAGATCAAGTAGGGGGGAGGTGAGTTGGTTTTTCTCGCTGTTTTTGGGCTGTTTTACCCCTTTAGAAGCGAAGAGGTGAAGTGCCAGAAGCCCGTTCCCGTCTGCACCGACATGAAGATGCACGTCTGCAACTTCAGCCTTAAGACGGTGGTCCTGGAGAAGGTGCTTAAGAGGTTTAAAGGTGAATGAAAGAGAATCTATGGGGTGAAGGGGGGGGGGAGATCCATCTCTTTTTGGGAGATGGGAGAGAAAACAGAGGGGGAAATGGGGTCGGAAATGGGGGGAGATCCATCCCTATTTGGGAGATGGGAGAGAAAACAGGGGGGAAATGGGGTCTGGGGTTGGGGGATAGGGGGATCTGAAGGTTCGGATCGGGTTCGGCAGCGGTTCGGGTTGGAGTTTCTATAAGCTGTTCTGTCGTAGTGGTGTTGAATGGCCACGAGATGGAGCGAGAGGATCGGGAATGGGAGGGAGGGATGGGGGAGGGAAGGGAAAGGGGGAGGAGGGAGGGAAGGGGGAGGGAGGAAGGAGGAGGGGAGAGGGGGAGGGAAAGGGGGAGGAGGAAAGGAAGGGAAGGAGGAAGGAACGGAGGAAAGGAGAGGAAAGAGGGGGAAAGAAAAGACCGGGAGGAAAAAGAGGGGGGGGGTGGGGGGGTGGGGGAGGAAAGAGAAGGGGAGATGAAAGAGGGAGAGGAAAAGGAGGGAGGAGGAAAGGAAGGGAAGGAGGAAGGAACAGAGGAGGAGAGAGAAAAGGGGGATAGGAGGAAAGGAAGGAGGAAAGGGAAGGGAGGAAGGAGAAGGGAAGAGGAAAGGGGGGAAGGAAAAGGAGGGAAGGAGGAAGGAACGGAGGAAGGAGGAGGGGAGTGGAAAAGAGGGGGAGGAAGAAAGGAAGGGAAGGAGGAAGGAAGGGAAGGAAGAAGGAACGGAGGAGGGGTAGGAACGAGGGGGAGGTAAAGGAGGGGAAAGGAGGGGAAGGAGGAAGGAAGGGAGGAAAGAGGGGGAGAGGGAAAAGGAGGGGAGGAGGAAAGGAAGGAGGAAGGAATGGAGGAAGGAGGAGGGGAGTGGGAAAAGGGGAAAGAAAAGGGGGGGAGGAGGAGGAAAGGAAGGGAAGGAGGAAGGAAAAGAGGAGGAGAGAGGGAAGAGGAAGTGGAGGAAAGGAAGGGAAGGGAGGAAGGAGGAGGGAAGAGGAAAGGGGGGAAGAAGAAAGGAAGGGAAGAATGTAGGGGAATGGAGGAAGGAGAAGGGGAGAGGAAAAAGGGGGAGGAAAAGGTGGGAGGAAGAGAAGGAGAAAGGAGAAGGGAAGAGGGAAAAGTGGAAAGAGAAGAGGGGAGGGAAAGGGGGGAGGAGGAGGAAAGGGAGGGAAGGAGGAAGGGGAAGGGAGGAACGAGGAGGGGAGAGGAAAGAGGGAGGAAAAAGAGGGAAGGAGGAAAGGAAGGGAATGAGGAAGGAATGGAGGAAGGAGAAGGGGAGAGAAAAGGGGGAGGAGGAAAGGAAAGGAATGGAGGAAGGAGGAGGGGAGAGGAAAGGGGGGAAAAATGGGGGGGAGGAGGGAAGGAGGAAGGAGAAGGGAGGAAGGAGGGGGGAAGAGGAAAGAGGGGATGAAAAGGAGGGGAAGGAGGAAGGGAGAAAGGAAGAGGGGAGAAGGAAAAGGGGGAGGAAAAGGGGGGGAGGAGGAAAGGAAGGGAAGGAGGAAGGGGAAGGGAGGGCTGCAGGGCTCAATAGGGAAGATTTGAATAACAAAATGTCTGCCATAACAGATGAGTTTTTAACCTTTTGGGGCCCATTTTTTTGGTGTTTCCATCCATTTCTTCCCTTTTCCTTTCAGAAAACCTGCGGGACGAGTTGGGAAGAGGTGAAAAAGGTAAAAAAAAAATGGTGAAGCAAACCCAAAGCAAAGACTCGAAATTGTGGTTGTAATTTGCAAAGCCAAAAACGCGAGGGAAGAGGGGAAAAAAAAACACAAATAAACCATAGAGAAAGGAAGGAAGGAGCTCTAAATTTCCTATCTACATCCATTTAATTTCTTCTTTTTCAATGATTTCCAGATCCTGCCTGTTCAGTCCAGGAATCAAAGGCCGATTTTTCTAGCTGACGCCGGTGATCTGACAGCTGAGCGAGGTCCTTTTTGCCTCTTTATACCCTTTAACCAACCCATAACGTGGCATAGAAACAGATTTGAACCCCCTTCCTTCCCCCACGACCCCATATAAAAAGGATCAATGCCTATTACAGCCTCAGATCTCAGAGCCGACCCATTGGATCCCATTGCCGCTATGGGATCCTGCCTTCCAGTTGACTTGGCCATAATGCGAAGCTGTATCTTTGCTTTTAAGATGGTGGTTTTGGGGTCGCAGGGCTTGTAGGGTTGAGACCTCCCCATAAGCTGTCTGTAAAGAGAGACCCCACTGTTCTCACCCCCAAAACCCATCTAAGCAATGCAAAGTGGAAGAAGAAAAGTCAACAAAGCATCAGCAACGCGGCCCTCATTGCATGTCCATGTTGGTGTGTGTGCATGAGCAGGGATAGAAAACCCCATAGCAGGCCATTAAATCCCATCTTTCCTTCTGCCCTATATCACCATCTCCAAGAGCTCCCTTGTGGTTGCCCACCAATGTTGGGGTCAACCACCTCATTTTGGACTCATTTCCAAACCCAACCCATTGACTGTTGGTAGAGCAGAAAGGCCTTCAGTTAAAAGAAGCTTTGGCACCAAAAACCCATCACGTTTCTGCTCCTAAAGTCCCCCCTTGGATGTCCCCCCAAAGCCACATTGTGGGGCCTTATCCTGACATGGTGACTTTGCTGACTACAACCACAATTTGAGGTCATTAACGTGCTCTAATATCAACTTTGTAGTGTCTATAATCACTAATTACTCGCATGCGGTTCTATTGTGCTCTTTGCTAACAGCCCTGTGTTGTTCCTGCCCCATTCCATGGCCCTATTGAGTGTTGCTCTCCTTGGTTCCCCATGGAGGGAATTGGGGTCTCAGAGCCAAAGTTAGGATGTCACTGTAGTTGGAAGGACCCTGAAGATGATGGTGCCCCATTGGTTGTCCTTTTGGGGCCATCCTGACCCAGATCTAGGGCCCTTTTGGGGCCATCCTGACCCAGACCTTGGTCCTTATTTACCATAATGTGTTCTTGTTCCATTGTAGCTTCACCCTTAAAGAGGTGGTGAGGGCTGTAGGTGCTCATCCCATGCCCTTAATGGGGTCCTGTCCCCATGTTTCTCTTTTATATGGGCTTTATTTATACACAGCACACCTGTAACATTAGGATGACTCCAATTCAGACATAAAGATGAGCCCTAAGCATCTCCAAACCAACATCTCCTTTGGGTTCCCATCCCCCATTGACTCTTCATTGGGGCTGAAGATGACGTTGAGATTGGGATGGGGTTCAACGACCCTAAAACACCCCCCTTCCCCTTGAGTTTTGCCTTTTTCTACAGCTGTTTTTTGGGGGATAATAATTGAATTATCTCTATTGAGTTATCTCTACAACCACTGTCGCCAACAGAAGACCTGACCCTGGACCCAGACTCAGCCAACCACCTCCTCATCCTCTCATCAGACCTCAAGACCGTGAGGATGGGCTGCAGGAAACAGGATCTACCCGACAACCCCAAGAGATTCGATACCAACTCCAGGGTTTTGGCCACCACTGGCTTCAAATCGGGGCGACATTATTGGGAGGTTGAGGTGGGGGCGTCGGATGGTTGGGCTTTTGGGGTGGCCAAAGAGTCGGTGAGGAGGAAAGGGTTGACTCAGTTTTCTCCCGAGGAAGGGATTTGGGCAGTGCAGCAGAATGGAGGGCGATATTGGGCCGTCACTTCGCCTCAACGTACCCCGTTGTGCCTTGGTCAGAAACTCAACAAGGTGAGGGTTTACTTGGATTACGAAGGGGAAGAAGTCTCCTTCTACAACGCTGAGAACATGCAGCACATCTTCACCTTCAACGTTGCCTTCAGGGAGAAGGTTTTCCCTCTGTTTTCTGTCTGTTCTACCGTCACGTATATCAAACTGTGCTCCTGAGGCCAATGGGGGGGACACAAAGGTGGGTTAAGGGGCTGGATGGAGTGGTTGCGTTGCTGGGATAGAAGGAATGAGGTGCTGTGAAGGGTGGGTGGGCAAAGGGGGTCTTCAGACAAAGAAACAGAGGAACCAGACCACGTTGTGTTTCCATCTTGTCTTTGTCAACCCATTAGATGCTATGAGAGTTGGGGTGGAGGTTGTCCCAGGGGGTCTTCAGACAAAGAAACAGAGGAACCAGAATCTTTGTCAACCCATTAGATGCTATGAGGGGTGGGGGTCATCCCAGGGGGTCTTCAGACAAAGAAACAGAGGAACCAGACCGCGTTGTGTTTCCACCTCGTCTTTGTCAACCCATTAGATGCTATGAGAGTTGGGGTGGGGGGTCGTCCCAGGGGGTCTTCAAAGAAACAGAGGAATCAGAACGTGTTGGGTTTCCATCTTGTCTTAGTCAACCCATCATTGAGCCAACCCAACAACCCAACTCTTCAATGAGAAGGAAAGCTCTGCATTGGTTTGGAGGCCCTGGAGCTGTTGGTTAATGGGGTTAATGGGGTTTACTCTTAGGATAAAGACTGGTGGGGGGTCTCCTTGGGTTGCCATGATGAAGACTGGTGGGGTGGGGGTCTCTTTGGGTTGTGGGGGGGGGGTTCTTTTGGCTCTTTCCTTCTTGCTCCTACTGCAAAGAGGTGCGTCCACAAAGGGTAAGTCTTGCTTATTTTAGGTTATTCTTCTAAATCTTGGGGTCATTTTCTCCTCCAAAGTCTATTTTTGCAGTCTTTCAACGGCGTTTTTGATGTGTTCTTTCCTGGAAACCCCCCAAAAATTGATGATTTCAACCCCCTCCCCAAATCTGTCCCCATGGGAAGCAGAAAGAAATGGGAGATGTGGAGCCATTGGGGTTGTTGTTGTGCTGGAAATAAAACATGAAGGTGCTATTGGAGCTCTTTGTTGTTCCTAATGGTGAGTGGGGTGTGATGGGGGCCTGATCGGTGTTTGGGGCTGGGAAGGGAATTCATTGAAGCACACAGAGGTGGGTGGAGAGAGGGGTTTAAGATCAAGGTGAAGCTTGGCCTCGGTTAGGGATAGGGTTAGGGTTAGGGTTAGGGTAGGGTTAGGGGTAGGGTTATGGTTAAGGTAGGATTAGGGTTAGGGTTGGTTTAGGGTAGAGTTAGGGTTGGATTAGGGTTAGGGCTAGGGTTGGGTTAAGGTTAGGGTTAGGGTATGGTTAGGGTTAGGGTTAGGGTTATGGTTAGAGTAGGGTTAAGGTACGTTAGGGTTTGGTTTAAGGTTAGGGTTGGGATTAGGGTTAGGGTTGGGGTAGGGTTAGGGTTATGGTTAGGGCAGGATTAGGTTTAGGGTTGGGTTAGTGTAGAGGTGGGGTTAGATTTGGGTTAGGATTTGGGTAGGTTTAGGGTTAGGGTTCGGTTATGTATAGGGATAGGTTTAAGGTTAGGGTTAGTGTAGGGATGGGGTTAGGTTTGGAGTAGGGTTAGGGTTAGAGTTAGGGTTAGGGTTAGGGTTGGGTTCAGGTTGGTTTAGGGTTAGGGTAGGGTTAGGGTTAGGGTAGGGTTCAGGTTATGGTTAGGGTTCTTTTAGGGTTAGGGCTAGGTTTGGGTTAGGGTAGGGCTAGAGTTATAGTAGGGTTAGGGTTAGGGTAGAGGTAGAGTTAGGTTTGGGTTAGGGTTTAGCTTTAGGGTTGAGGGCTAGGGCTAGGGTTGAGTTAGGGTAGGGGTAGGGTTAAGTTTGGGTCAGAGTTAGGGTCGGGTTAAGGTTAGGGGTAGGGGTAGGGTTAGGAGTAGGGTTAGGGTACATAAGGGTTAGGGTTATGGTTAGGTTAGGGTTGGGGTTAGGGTTAGGGTTGGGGTAGGGTTAGGGTCAGGTTAGGGTTAGGGTTGTGTTAGGTTTAGGGTTAGTGTTTGGGTATCATTAGGGTTGGGGTAGGGTTAGATTTGGGTTTGGGTAAGGGTAGTTTTATGGTTTGGGTTAGGGTTGTGTTAGGTTTAGGGTAGGGTTAGATTTGGGTTTTGGTAAGGGTAGTTTTAGGGTTTGGCTTAGGGTTATGGTATCGTTAGGGTAGGGTTTGGTTTAGGGTTGGTTTAGGGTTAATGTGGTGTTGGGCTTATAGTTAGGGTAGGATTAGGGTTAGGGTAGAGTTAGGGTTAGGGTAGGGCTAGAGTTAGAGTAGGGGTGGGGTTAGGGTTATGGTTAGGGTAGGGTTAGGTTTGGTGTATGGTTGGTGGTTAAGGTCAGGTTATGGGTTAGGGTAGGGTCAGGGTCAGGTTAGGGCTAGGGTTGTTTTAGGGTTAGGGCTATGGTTAGAGTAGGGTTAGGGTTATGGTAAGGGAAGGGTTATGGTTATGGTTATGGTTATAGGGGTAGGGTTAGGGATAGGGGTTGGCTTAGGGGTATGGTTAGGGGTAGGTGTATGGTTAGCTTTCCTTCCATCTACTCTTTGCCCTCCCATCTCTCAGCGGCTCAGACAGTGCGAAAGGGAATTTTGGGTTCAAAAAATGCGATTTTCGGGCTCAATTTAAGCATAAAACAACCAAAAAAACCCTTAGAAAACCCCAAATCGGGGGCGTTGTCTGCAGATTCAATGCCATAATATCTCCCAATGGCGGCTCCATAGCTCAGGGGTTAGAGCACTGGTCTTGTAAACCAGGGGTCGCGAGTTCAAATCTCGCTGGGGCCTCTCCCCTATTTATTTTATTACAGTTTTCCCCTTTTTCCCCTATTTTCCTCCTATAGGATCGGATCGAACCGGGGGGGGGGTTCGGTTGGTTCCGGGTCCATCTCGATCCCGACATTATAAGCGTTATATAAGGAATCCTTTTAACAGCGGCTCGTTGGTCTAGGGGTATGATTCTCGCTTTGGGTGCGAGAGGTCCCGGGTTCAAATCCCGGACGAGCCCGATTTTTAACCATTTCTTTCCCTTTTTTTTCCTGCTATTTCTTTTAAATCCCTATTTCCTTTATGCTCCTTTTTCCCTCCAAATCGCCTTTTTTCCCCATCTTTTTGTCTTTTCTCCCCTTCATTTCCCCTCCCCCCCTTATTTTCCAGCCTTTTTAACCCCTCTTTACCCGAAAACAAAGTATTTTTCTCTATTTTTTGGGGCAAAAAAAGCCCTTTTTAATCCCATTTTGAAGCTGTTTTGGATGCATAGAGCGCTATAGGGGGGGAATAGGGCTTATAACCGGGTTTCTGTAGTGTAGTGGTTATCACGTTCGCCTCACACGCGAAAGGTCCCCGGTTCGAAACCGGGCAGAAACACTCAAATTTTGGTTCATTAAAATAAATGTGAATAATAAGAGGAGGGGGGATTTTGGGTTGAAATGTTCGCTTTTTGGGGTAAAAAAGTGAATCCGGAGATGATGGGGTGGGAGGGGTCTCATTTTCCTTCCCCTTTTCCCTTTCTAAAGGGGGGGTTAGAGAAAGGGGGTGGGGAAATAAGCAGCAAGGGAAGTAATTAACTAATGAGTTGCTTAATTGTAGCCACTCCCCTTTTTCCGGGTTGAAAAGGGACGAAAAGGGTAAAAGAAAAAAAAAAGGAGAATTAAAAAGGAATTGGGGAGGAAAAGACTTAATGGCAGCGGTGGGATTCGAACCCACGCCCCCGAAGAGACTGGAGCCTTAATCCAGCGCCTTAGACCGCTCGGCCACGCTACCTGCCTATAGACTCCTATTAGTCCTATATTTCCTATTGGGTTTCCAATCCTAATCCTAATCCTAATCCTAATCCTAATCCTAATCTTAATCCCAATATTAACACTGGAGCCTTAATCCAGTGCCTTAGACCTCTCAGACACGCTACCTCCCTATTAGTTTCTATTAGTCCAGTATTTGCTATTGGGTTCCCAATCCTAATCCTAATCCTAATCCCAATATTAATCCCAATCCTAATAATAATAATCCCAATATTAATCCCAGTCTTAACACTGGAGCCTTAATCCAGCGCCTTAGGCCACCCGACCACGCTACCTCCCTATTGGTTCCTATAAATCCCCTATTTGCTATTAGGTTTCCAATCCCAATCCTAATCCTAATCCTAATAATCCTAATCCCAGTCTTAATCCCAATATTAACACTGGAGCCTTAATCCAGTGCCTTAAACCTCTCAGCCACGCTACCGCCCTATTAACTCCTATTAGTCCTCTATTTCCTATTGGGTTCCCAATCCTAATCCCAATCCTAATCCTAATCCCAATATTAATCCCAATATTAACACTGGAGCCTTAATCCAGTGCCTTAGACCTCTCAGCCACGCTACCTCCCTATTGGCTCCTATTAGTCCCCTGTTTGCTATTGGGTTCCCAATCCTAATCCTAATCCTAATCCTAATCCTAATCCTAATCCTAATCCTAATCCCAGTCCTGTTTCCACCCCAAACACACTAAGAAGAGGAAAAAATGGGGGTTTGGGAGTTGAAAAGGGGGAAAAGGGTTTTTTGGGGGATGAAAAGGGGGGGTTTGCGGGGTTAAAAGGGGGGGAAAGGAGGTTTTGGGGTTGAAAAGGGGGAAAAAAGGTTTTTTTGGGTGAAAATGGGTTTTTTTGGGGGGAAAGGGGGTTTGGGGGCTGAAAAGGGGGAAAAGGGGGGTTTTGGGGTTGAAAAGGGGGAAAAGGGGGATTTTGGGGTTGAAAAGGGAGAAAAAAGGGTTTTTGGGGGGTTGAAAAGGGGGAAAAAGGGGGTTTTCGGGGGGTGAAAAGGGGGGGAAAGGGGGTTTGGGGGTTGAAAGGGGGGGAAAGGGGTTTTGGGGTTGAATAGGGAGAAAAAAGGTTTTTTGGGGGGTGAAAAGGGGTTTTTTGGGGGGTAAAGGGGGTTTTGGGGCTGAAAAGGGGGAAAAAGGGGGGTTTGGGGGGTGAAAAGGGGGAAAAAAGGGTTTTTTTTGGGGGGTTGAAATGGGGGGGGAAAGGGGGTTTTGGGGCTGAAAAGGGGGGGAAGGGGGATTTTGGGGTTTGAAAAGGGGGGAAAAGGGGGTTTTGGGGGTTGAAAAGGGGGAAAAGGGGGGTTTGAGGGTTGAAAAGGGGGAAAAAAGGGTTGTTTGGGGGTGAAAAGGGGGGAAAAGGGGTTTTTTGGGGGGGTGAAAAGGGGGGGAATGGGGGTTTTGGGGTTGAAAAGGAGGGAAAAAGGTTTTTGGGGGTTGAAATGAGGAAAGGGGGGTTTGGGGTTGAAGGGGGAAAAAAGGGTTTTTTGGGGGTGATAGGGATAAAGGAGTTTGGGGGGTAGAAAGAGGGAAAAAAAAGGTTTTTTGGGGGTGAAAAAGTGGGAACAAGGGGGCTTT